>NC_142345.1:2175833-2484880 GCF_054954075.1 Amborella trichopoda
TTATACAAGCCAAGGTCTCGTTGTGATTAAATTGGTGAAGGCAAACATCGTCCTGGTTATAGTAGTATTGTTATTATGTTGCAGCGAATGAATGCTTCGAAGGTAATTCATCTCAATCAAGACCATGTGCTGAAGATTAACCTTGTAAGACAGTATTGAGGCTTTAAATGACCCTAAAACCAGCATAATATCCTGAGAGTAAATGCTCTTTTTCCTCCCACAAAAGTATATTGTACATTCTCATCTCCAATCTCTGTGCACTTGAAACACCAATTCAAAAAGTTTCTATCAATTAATTTTCTTTGTTCACCTAATACTTATGTTTCAGTGCAAGTTTCTCTCTCGAAGCTAGTTATTCATTTTTAATCCTACTTTATTATGCAATTACTGTTTCGGAAAACTGATTGGGATGAGGAAGCTCAAATGGCTCGAACACGGCTTCAGCTTGATAGATTCAAGGGAAATTATAAAAAACATGCTATAATTTTTTGAGTATTAAAAATAAACCTCTCCAAAACCTCATCCATACATATTTTCTTCACTTCTTGCTGTTTTTTTTTTTGGACAAAATTAGCATTCATTCGTAATCTTAGAATTGTGAAGACATCACGGTAGACTCACTGTTGTGGTGAACATGGGCGATTTAATGTTTTGAGGCATCACGACACTTAAAAAGCCGTGATGGTCATTAAGAGGCATCACGACCTTAAAAAACTGAGATGGTCATTAAGGGTTCTTATTCCCCGTGACAGTTAAATTAGAGCCATGATTGTCCAATAAACCATCACGGTTCTTTAAGTGTGGAGATGCTTCAAAATTACATTTGACTTACAATCCGTAATTATGCCTTCACGGTTTTTAATAAACCGTGACGCCTTCACGGTTCTAAGACTACCGTCTACTCATCCAAAAAAGAGGTATGAATGAGGTTTGGAAAAGTTTTAAGTTTATTTCTAATAATAAAAAAATTAAAGTATATTTTTTATAATTTTCCTATATTCAAATGTCAAAAGAAAATAAAGAGAAAAAACCAGTCCCAGGACTAGATTTGTAGCCCAACCTTCATTTTTTAGGGCTGACAGCAGGGTAGGTTGCTCAGCCCATTGCGAGCCCTATGATTCAAGCTAAAGTTGCTAATATGGCAGGCCCAAGGCAAGCCCCCCGAGCCTCCTCCAAATTTTTGACAAGCCAAAAACTAATTTTTTTTGAAAAAATCTAGTTAGAGACCTGCCAAGAGCATTTTGATATATCTATAGAGCCCATGATATCAATTTAAAAGATAGAACTTCATCTTCCCTTTCTTTTCTTTTTTTTTCTTTTTTTTCTTTTTTTTTTTTTTCTCTTTTTTTTTTTCTTTTTTTTTTTCCTGAACTTTAGAAAATGTCCACAACAATAAGCCCATTTTTCTTAGATTTAGGAATTTATGATTTTTAGATACGGGGTTTAATTGAGAGACGGGAAAAAAGAGATGGGGGGTAAAGAGCACAATCTATTTTTAATACATTATTGTTCTAATTTTTGAGAGTCAAGAAAAAGATCGAGAGGTCGTGATCGAGAGAGAGAGGATCAAAGTAATTATTTGTTTTCTTATATTTTGTGTTTATGCTTAATATCAACTATTATAGGTATGTTTATGGGAAATACCCATGAGGGATGTGCAATATGTAACACTTTTGACATTGGTCACCATTCCTACTCATGATCTACTCATGATCTAGTGTTTTTTATGGATATTTTGCAATTAAATCAAACTATATAGGAAAAGTGTTGAATAGTTAATCTCTTACATGTATTATTGATAAATTTCCCTATATTATATCAGGGAAAAGGAAAATCCTGTATATGTCTTATATATTTTTGTAGTATTTGAAAAATATTATTATTTTCAATATCTTATATCATTCCTCATTTCTCTCTTGATATTCCTTCTTTTCTCAAAATACTACTTCCGGTTCATAGCTTCCAACTCCGAATATTGCAAAACATATAGGATAGTTACAAAAAAATTTGAATGAAAATTAAGGAAAAGTCCATCCACAATATTACTATTTTAACAAAAAGACCTCTTATTTATGTTTTCCATCAAAGTCCAAATTTTATGTACATTTTTAATTGAAAAATTGTTTCATGCTGGCTGGACTGCATTTTTACAGTATGCAATCCAGAGGTATAAAGCATCCACCTTAAAGATAAATGCAAATAGGTGCCCATCAATCTAAAAACAATTGTAACCAATGGTCCAAATGTTTTTTAATATACTTATTATTTATAGTTTTTTAATTTTATTTTCATATTCATGATCTCCATATTAAAGTTTATATATTCTCAAAAAATTAAGATCAAATTATATTTATAAAATATATTTATTGACAGGCCCGCATTTCTACAATATGCGGTTGGCCGCATAGAAACTGTATCCTTTTAAATTTGATTTCAAACTACGTCTTTTTTTTTGGATATGAAATGCATATTTTTACATGAGACCTAAGTTTGAGATATCAAGGTCAAATCTCATATTAAAAAAGAGACCGGGCTTTATTGGCTTGCGTCAAATATTTTGCTGCAATGCTATATCCTAGACTCGATTCCTACCAATGGTAGAGGTCCTCTTCCCACTGACTCGCCCAAAAAAAAGGTCAAATCTCATATTTTGAGTGATAAGTCTGTTTGGAACTTAAACTTAGGCACCCATTTTTTTTTAAAAAAAAAATAGGAGTTATCAGCTCAAAAACCATTGTAATTCTCTTTTATGAAATGAGCTTGTATATAATAAGACCATTTTACCTTTGGTACAATGAAGTCACAATTACTTATAACTATATGATGTAAAATCTGATAATATGGATGTGTCATAAAGTTTGAGAAATTTTATTTTGAACTTTGAGCCTGGTCAATGAAATAGATGTAACTACCCAATTTCACATCCAATGGTCAAAATTAATTGTGACCACCACAAAGGTAAATAATCTCATTATATACTATCCCATTGTGAAACGATGAGTCAGAAATTTCAAGTTTTTTGATAAATGACTTGAATTTTGCTTTGGGTGGCAATGAAACCAGACTAGTACTGAATCGTCAAGTTGGGTATGGACGAGGTTCAATAACTCATCGGCTAGTTTGGACGATTCAGTACTAGGGGTGGCAATGAAACCAGACCCAACTTGAGACCCAAGGGCTAATTCTGGTGGGTCCAAAACATGGACCTAACAGGTTGGATCTAGGTCCAAATCTTGAATCTGAATAATATTTGGGTCCGGGTCTGGGTCCAATGATATTTTTTGGTCTCAATATATAAAATATATTTAAATCTAGTTAAATACATATATATTTTAATTTTGGCTGTGATTTGTATAGAGCCTAGGCTCTAAACAATCAAATTAGAGCCTACCTTAAAATAGTATTGAGAAATGTAGTTTCAATATTAGAAATATTTGTGACAGCCTTAAAATATATTGTCATATTTATTTATAAAGTTTAAAGCTTAAAAAAATAGTGGAGATTGACATATTTATGAAAACTTGAAATATGACGGTCCAAAAAAGCATTACAAAATATGTTGTTTCCAAAACTTGCAATCTATTTTTTTCTCATGTTCATGCATCTTGATGTTGAGATGATCAATTTGAAATTATTTGAGCATCCAAACAACCTCTTTTAGTGAAATTTTTGAGGTAGGCTCAAATTTGATTGTTTAGAGTCTCGGTTCTATATAAACTTTTCCCTTTAATTTTTGAGTCGGAGCCGGAACTTTGTTTGGGTATATGGGTCTGACCCGACCTGTTGCCTCCACCAGTTCACAAAGCCCTTGCTGCGTATGGGTGCTTTTCGTCACATTCAAATGGGGTACTTTGGTCTTTATATTTTACCCCAGTAAAGAGTACGAGGACTTCCTTTTAACAGAAACTATAAATACTAAGCATGTAATTGTGCTCTGAAACTCACTTCTTCGATCGTCTCATTACTCACTATTCATGAAAAATCGAGATTTTCCATGATTTTTTTGTCTATTTATTTTCATGGTACCAAAATTCATTGATCTCTTCTCAGTGAGCTGATTTCATGTGATTTCGTGCTTTTTAAATGGCTTCATCATCTGGCCTTTTCGGTTCTCTTCTCTGCTTCGCGCTGGTGCTCAACCTCTGCAACTGCAAAACCTTAAAAAGGGATGGTAAATTTGAAACCCTACTTTTAGTTTCTTCTTAAATGTGTATGAAGCGCTTGGATTTCTTGTGTTATGTAGCTTTTGTGTTTTTTGATGGATTAGGGTTTAATGAAGTCGGAAATTGAGGTTAATTTGTGATAGTAATACTATTTATTTCAAATTATTTTTACTGTTTAAGCTTTGTTTTTCCCACGATCTTTGATGCTGTCATTGTCTCATGCATTTAGAAACTGGATCTGAGGGTGAAGCTTAGAGGTCAATGAACTAGCGTCTTGGAAAGTCTCAAAACGAGGTTATTTTTGTAATTTAGTCCACTAATAATTCAGCTTCTTCTTCTGTTGTGTTCAATTTTTTCCCTGCATTTGTAACTGAGATTTTGACGCAATTTTTTTGCATTTTGTGATATTAATTTCAGTCTTTTACTGTTTATTCCCGTATTTTGTGATCTGATATTATTTTAGATTATGTTGTGAAGCTTTCATGTGGTTTGGAAACTGCACTTTTTATGAATATGGCGCGATGAAATTTAGTGGTTGAAACCTTTTGTATAGGTCACTTGTGTTGTATTTGCTGCTCACTGCTTTGTTTGGGTTCCTGTTTCTGAATTCGTGGCTGACTATGTCTTTTTATTCAATATGGATTAGGTTTTGTTACATATTAAGAAATCAGGGATAGATATTTTAATTCTATTCCCCTTCTTTTGATTTCATGGTTTCAAATTGTGCCAGGGTCTTATTTATTTCTATGATTGGTTGTTTAGAATTTATAAGTAGCTTGCAATTACTTGTTCTTAACTATCGAAAGCTTATTGATAAGTTGAGATGGTGGTTCATGAAGCACTGCAGCTTGACTTTGGCTATAAAATTTTCAACTGCGTTGTAATTTTCCAATACATGGTGGAGTGTTTCTAATAAATTGTTACCTATATGGCATGTACAAGAACAAGTTTTGGATTTTGTCGTAATTTCATAATTATTGAACTGTGTTTGAGAACCTTCAATGCTTATATTTGTATTTCACATATTTCCTTTATCTTCTCTAATTCTTCTCACGATTTGTTAAATAGTAAAGAAATTCATAAACATGATGATGGTTCTGGCTGTAGTGAAAGCATTGAATGAAATCAAGGCATCTCTTGGCTGGAGGGTTGTGTATGCATGGGTTGGAGATGATCCTTGTGGAGATGGTGACTTGCCACCATGGTCTGGTGTGACATGCTCTAGTCAAGGTGACTATAGGGTCGTGACAGAATTGTAAGTAATTTGTGCGTGTTTGTTTTCTTTCTCTTTTGTCTATTTAATTTTTGTGAATTATTTTTTGGATATTTTTATTAGATTCTCCTATTTTTTAAGAACAGACACTCCAAATTTCAAGCGATTTGGATTTAAAATAATAATAATTAAAATTCAAATACGAAATGCAATCATGACCATTAGATCAGCCTAGATTCAATCCGGGACATTGAGCGTTTACGTTAGCTGTCAGCTAGCGGGCTAACCTCAAACTCTCCCATGTTTGAAGTGTACTTATCTTTCTAATGTTGTGCACTATTTGGATCATAAGATAGAGCTATCACTCTTTTTTCTTTTCTTGTGTTTTTTATTTGATTCAGAAGGCCAATTTCATGCCTAATAGATTGAGATATAAAAGAAAGGAAGACTGTAAGAAAAGTATTGTGGGGAAGTTACAAAGCATCCAGTGCAGAATGTACTCCATTAGATTATGGTTTCACATCATTAAACTGAGTCCCCATATAGTGAACATCTTGTGAGCAAACTATATTTAACTGCTGGTCAGCAAACTAATGCAATAGTTCTCTCGCTAGTGAACAATGAATGCATTTGACATGTGTTAACTATTTGAGTTATTGAAAAAGAAAAAAGAAATATGTTAGCTATTTGAATAGAATGATTATTTTTGCAAGCGAACTAATGCGATAGTTGTGAGAAAAAAGACTTCAGGGGTCATTGTTGGGATTGTATTTTATGGAAATAGGGCAAAGTTGGAATTATTAAATTTTAGTTTAGATAAGTAAATATTTATTGGAGATTGATGTAGTGTATGCTAGCTAAAATGTGAAGACATTCAAAGCTTCATACTATAGTGGCATGGAAACTTGGTTATTTGCATATAAATGGAAGCTTGTATTTCTTGCTTAAATTGTACTGAATCCAATTTTTATTTTTTAAGTTTTGAGAGGTTTGTTAATTTTTCCACTTATTAGCGTCATTCAGTTGGTCGTTATCAATTGTCTATACCTTTTCTAAAAAGGTTTGCATATACCTTTCAAAAGAATGTGATTAGTGGTGCATTGTATATCATGCGTTTTTTTGGTAAACAAGAATGCTTATTGGTGTTCATTTTTAATTTTTATTCTTTATTATTGACAGGGAAGTTTATGCAGTTTCCATAGTTGGCCCTTTCCCTATTGCTGTGACGAACCTTCTGGATTTGACTAGACTGTAAGGATTCTTCCCTGCATGGACAGTACATAATTTTATAAATGCAATGCTTAAGAGGAATATGCTAATTTTGGTAGTGTGCTGCATAAGTACCTTTTAGTTTCTCTCAATTTCTATGACATAAACATCAAGAGTCTTTGTCTCCCTGGTTTAGTCTCGGAAAGATATCTCCATATCACCTATTTTTAAGATTCATATCTTGACAAACCCAAGGTTTCAAAAAATATCTTTTGACGCCCCGACCACTTTAAACCTATTTTTAACCTAAATAAATGTGAGAAAGATATGCTCTTTCTAAACCCAATCTTTTCTCTCTCTTCAGTTATATACTCCAAACTTCTCTCTTTCTCTCTCTTTATGTGTTCTCTCATTCTTTCTCTTCCTGTTTTCTCTCATTATCTCTCTCCTCCTGTGTTTCTCCCAACACCTCTCTCTCTCCTTCTGGCAACCTCTCACCTCCATGAAACCCTTCTCTCTCTAGAAGTTTGGGAGGATGACTTTTAGAAAAGGCATGTTTTTTTAGATTTATTTGGCCTAAAAAAACAAGTTTTAAATAACTCAGGGGGAAGAAATTAAATGTACAATTTTTATGCCCCAAGATATCTTTTAAAACCTTGGGTCTATTGTGAAATGAAACTTAAAAATAAGGGGCATAAAGATATTTTTCCGTTTAGTCTCTATCTTTTTCTTTAAGATACTCCAAGAGCTTCAATGACGGGTGACTCCTATTTACTATCCTTGCACTTGATATTTCCATGTAGTTATCTTATGGGGGAAGAAAATGTCTGAGATGCTTCTTTTTTCATTAATTTTTTATTTTTATATTTTCATAAGTTCCTCTCCTTTCTCATTGTTAATTTTCTTTGCTTTTCATGTTTTTGGGTAATTGTTTTATATTTGATTTATTGCTTTAAGGCGGTTTCTTGGGGACATCTATGATGCCCTATTAAACAGTGTTATCTATCTGCAATTTCTTACAATGTCTTGAAGAAGAATTGTAACAAACTGAGACCCCAATTTATTTGCTTTATTTTAAATTTTCTAACATATCCCAAATTAGTTAGCTTGATACTTCTTCAAACACATTTGGTATAAGTGAATTATTTTTCGTAGGATATTCATCTAAATACCCATGGGAGATGAATTATTTAGCATTCTATGCATGTCTTTTCATTTATTTTCAAAATACCCATCAAAAGACATATGATCATGACTTGGAAGAGTTGCAAATGGGTAAAATATTGAATCCCATTTTTCATTTATCTCATGTTTTCTATTACCAAACCTTGTTTGCGACATTTGTTTTCTGATTCTATTTCTGAGTATTCCATAATCCCGAGTAGGATTATGGAAATGATGGATGGCACCTACCGTACTATTGGGTTTCACTCTCCCTTAATCACCTCTTATATTTGAAATGGACATTGAAGACATTTAAGAGTTTATAATTTTTCCCATAATCGGTGGGATTGTATTAGAGTGCTTTTCCTTCACTCTGCAATCTTTTTGGTTTTGCTATGTTGAGAGTACGTTACACAACAACTTGGTTCTTTTGACCTTTTTTTTGTTCAGTTGACTAATATAGACCTTGTCATTCACAAATTTATTTGTGATGGACAAGTTTGCACAAAGTTGACAAATGCAACTCTGCATTAAAATATGAGGGTATGTACTCAATTTATGTTTAAAAACGATGTACAACATGTCCCATAGTGGTTCACTCTCTGATTTACCCTCTATCCTATTTCTAATGGATAGTCCAAGAGCATCAATGAGGAATTACTCTCATTTGTTATCCTTGCACTTTGATTTTTCCATGAAGAAATCTTATGGGGAAGAAAAGTGTTCTGCGATGCTTCTTCTTGTTTCGTTTATATCTATGTGTGTGTGTCTGTGCCCGTGCCCGTGTGCTTGTGAGCTGTATGAGTGCATGTGTGTGTATTTCCCTTTCTTTTATTTTTATTAAATTTATCTTCTTTTTCATATTTGCGTAATTTTTCTGTTTATCATTATTACTTTAAGAATGTTTCAGGGGATCTATGATAGCATACTAAACTGTGTTATCTAATCGCAAGCTCCTAGAAAGCCCTGTAGAAGAGTTGTAACCAATGTGAGGTCCAATTTGTTAAATCTTCAACTGATTTAGAATGTTCTATAGATGCATTCACAAGGTTCTTTCTTGGTGCTTGAGGTCAAGATTCTTATGGAGATTTATCTGTCTTTTTAATAGTTGTTGCAGCATTTGATATTTGCTGTCTGTAATGTGAAAAATGTTATTATACATTTAAAAAAAAGAAAAGAAAAAGGTAAATGCTATTATTATGTGGCACTCAGTTTTTAACTATAAATAATCATGATGCCTTTATCTGCCTCCTTTTCTTTCTTTCAAAATTGCTTGGTAAAAAATATCAAGAGATGTATTATTTGACTTTGTTTTAAATCATTTCATATACTGAGAAGGAATTGTTCATTAGGGCTGAGATATTGATGTCATCCTCACCCTGAGTTCAAATTCAGTGCATGCATAATATATATTTCATTGTCTTTGAATAACAGGGATTTCCATAACAACAAGTTGACGGGGCCAATCCCTCCACAAATTGGAAGACTTAAGCGCCTCAAAATATTGTATGCCTCCGCACTGTCTTGTAGTGCACTTAACTTGTAGAGTATCTTATTTCCGGCATAATAGCGAACATTATTCATACTGATGCTTCTATATACTGTAAGAATTTTCATTTTCTTACTTGAAATTTTCTTTCATAAACTTTATTCTTGTTTTATCGTGTGGATTGGCCATCTTTACATGATTCTGATTTGAGGCAAGTAATTTAATGTATTTGTTAAAAAACATTAAAGAAATTAAATATATGGCAATTTGTCAAAATGCACGTAAGAGATAACTATTTAGCATTTTTTCCTTTTCTTTTGATAAAATTTCAAAAAGCCTGTCAAAATACACATGATAATGAGTTAGAATAGTTTAAAATGGGTAAAATGTTAAAAATGTTGACTAGTAGATAAGTTCGTTGTATTTTGAGAAAATTCCCTTAAATGTAATAGGACACTTCTCTGGAAAATAGATAAAGGAGACACTGTCTTTGAGACCTCAAATACTGTGGAGGGATTATTCACCTTGACAACCTCCATATCATTTAATGCTTGTGCACGAGTCCACATGCATTCATGAATGAATGTTGTGATTTGACTTGCAAGTTGTGCGTATGCAAGGAAGTTATGGGGTTTAATTAGTGGTTTGGTTCCTCACCCCCAAAAACGAAAAGAGAAAAGACATGCCTAGAAATGTTTTAGTTCATCTGTTTATATTATTCGAATTGATCTCATGTCCATCAGAAACTTGAGGTGGAACAAGCTACAAGATGTGATTCCTCCAGAAATTGGTGAACTTAAGCAGCTAACTAGTCTGTAAGTTCTCTTCATTGCATTTCATTGGAATTTTCAAATTTTTAATGAGATCTTTCCTAATCTTTAACAGCAACATTTTGCAGATACCTGAGCTTCAACAATTTGAAAGGAGAAATCCCAAAGGACCTGGCCAACCTTCCTGAGCTTCGTTACCTTTATCTTCATGAGAATCGCCTGATTGGACGTATTCCTCCAGAATTAGGAAACCTCCCAAATCTTCGCCACCTGTATGTCCAGTCTTTTTTTTTTTCTGGTTGTTTGGTTTGGTCTGGCTTATCTTGTGCCTGTAAAATGAAACGATTGCTTTTGATCCTTCTTTGAGTTAAATGGGTGTCTGTTTCGTTTTCAGAGATGTTGGCAATAACCATTTGGTGGGAACTATAAGGGAGCTTATTCGAGTAGAAGGCGGCTTTCCCAAATTGCGTAACCTGTGAGTGGGTGCTGGAACTAGAATATGAGGATTATCTCTCTCTGGTGCACTCACATTTGCATGCTCTCACTCGCTCTTAGATAAAAATTTATTTAGTGTCTAAATAGTTATATGCGTTGCCCTTAATAGAGCAGAATGACGAACCAGGATTTGTGTAGCCAAACCCTATTAGTTAAGAAATGGCTCTGACAATGATGATGATGATGATGATGATGATGAGATAGTTATATAAGTTATGAACTTTCTACTTGCCAAGTTTAATTAGGGAAACATATAAAAGTTACACAAGACTGTAGTTGCTTTGAAATCTTGATGCCAAAAAATCTTCCCTACTTACAACCATAGTTGCTACGCATGCATACTGAGCTGGTCACTCGATCTATGGGCAAAATGTTCCTTAAAACCACAATATTGAATGTTCGTGAACTTAAAAATAACTCCTGTTTGCAAGTTTAACTGTGTCAAACTTGGAAATTCCATTGGCACTTGCGTTTATCTTTTATTTATTTTATTTACTTTCTTAGACATGCATGATTCTTGGATTTTTGTTTTCCTTGGGAATCCATATGACAACCAAAATATCTTATGTTTACACCTAGTACCAGTTTATCTGGCACATTTGGAGTTAAAAAGAAGCCTATCAGCAGACTTGGAAGAAATGCTTCATATTATTCATGACAGAAATATGAAGTCTTCCTATCGCTCGTTGACATGGCTCACATGTCCAAACCAACACATGAATATCTAGCATTCTGTCTGGATTGTTTGCTTGATATGCTTTTGTAAACTCAAAATATGCAAAATGCATATCCTTCTTCATTCTGTAAATTTTGTTTCTAAGCTAGTAGCTTCCTAAAATGAAGTCTTGCTTTGAAGTGGAAATCAATTGTGCATGTGTTCTTAAGAATCCTTGACACTTCTCTAAAGAATCCTCGATCAAGTGTCAAGACTAAGGAGAGGACTGCAAAATTCTTTCAATATGCTTCTAAAACTGAATTGCATTTGTTTTTAATTGAAGTTATATTTCGAATCTATTAATACTTGTGAGTTTTATGACCCCAGGTACCTCAATAACAATTATTTGACTGGCGGCATACCCACCCAGCTTGCAAACTTAACTAATTTGGAGATTTTGTAGGTGCCGTTTTTCAAAAATCAAAATTTGATTGCCATCCATTTATTTACTTGAGTTCTTTACTTGAGTTCTTTTCTTGAGCTCCATTATTTTGCTTAGACTTTAGTATTTTGGACAAAATTAGTGATCTTGCTCATGTGACATGATTATCTCATTTTGGTTTAGGTATCTTTCAAACAATAAGATGTCTGGACCAATCCCAGCAGGGCTTGCTTCTATTCCTCGATTAACTTACTTGTGAGTCTTTGTCTTACCTTGTCATTTTATTACTTGGAATTTCTGCTATATTTAGTTGATGACTTTATCCTCATACTTGCTATAATAGGCTGTAAGAAAGTGTGTACAAAATAAAGCAAAAACATGTTGTTGTTAAGCAACAACTATTTGATTCAAGTATCAAACAAAGAAAGCATGTGTAGGTACTCAATATTTATGTTTAAGCTATACAAATCAGGACAAGTTCCCTATTTAAAGTCAACTTCCTCAACACTCACACACACATGCACACAAAAAAAGACATGTTCACCATTGGAAGTTGTAAAGGCTAGAACATGTTCACTATTGGGAGCTGTAAAGGCTAGAATGAAGGTTTCTTTTCGCTGCAGCAAATAGGAACCCCATTCTAGAAAGAGAATAAAAGTATGGTTAGCATAGATTTATGGGGGTTCTACTAAGCATGAAACGATCACATCTGAGCCAGAATCTTTTCTATTTTCTTTAATTTATTCAATGGTGATTGATATCTATACTGATTTCACATTTTCTATTACTTGAATCAAGAAATGTATTCATTGTTCCTTCGCTTGATTATATACTGGACTATTGACATGGTAACAATTTATGTGAAAGCTACTGAAATTAATTGCCTGTTGGATGTTCTCCCTTCTGGTATTCCTCCTCTTGGTATTAGGACCTGATATTCCCCATGCTTGTCAGTATGGTTTTCTTTTGGTGTCAGGGACCGACAATTGTTATAAGCTTGCCAGTATGCTTCGTTGCCTGTGTTGGAAAATTGAGCCACAATCTTTTCTATTGTCTTTAATTTTTTTTGTTTTTTTGTACCCAGACGAGTCTCTAAAAGACTCAGTCTAACCTGTGGGGCCTGACTTAGGCTCGGGACCCTTACGAGTCTTCACTTGAGTCCTTGTTTTAACATAGTTCATGACAACCTCAAGTTCTTAATTATATTTTAATTTTAGTAGGATCAATGGCGATTAGAGATGATTGATGAGGTTGAAATTGTTTTAGGGTTGGGTATTATGGTCTCCTTGTATAAGGTGTATAAACTAAGTCCTTTCAGAGTGGATGGACTGTTGCTACTGAGAGTTTGCTTTTTGAAGTTTCTTTAGGATTTCTTGTTTTTGTGTTCCAACTTAGGCAGAAACATGGGATCTTTGATTGCAATTCGAAGGAGGAACTTCTCAGGAAGTAATGCCTTTGGTTATTTCCTAGAAAAGAGAAAGTGAATACTGGTTGCATGCCCCCGTGTGCGTGTGCGTCTGCATGTGTGTGTGTGTGTGTGTGTGAGAGAGAGAGAGAGAGAGAGAGAGAGAGAGGGAGTGATGAATTGGGTAACTCTTCGTGGAAATGTTGGGTATTTGCTATTTCAAATACAGGAGGCGCTGATGTGTAGTTATGAGAAAGAAAAGATGAGATGTGGTAAATAGTTTACTGCATAATTCCAACTGCGTGTGTGTGTGAGAGATAGAGAGAGAGAGAGAGGAGGGGGAATTAACTGGGTAATTCTTTGTGCAAATGTTGGGTATTTGCTATTTCAAATATGGGGGTGATGATGTTATTAGAAAGAAAAGACGTTAGTGGTAAGTAGATTACTGTGGTATTGTTCTGACTACATGTGTGAGTGTGTGTGTGTGAGAGAGAGAGAGAGAGGGGGGGGATGAACTGGGTAACCTGTGTGTGGGTGTGGGTGTGTGTGTGTTGAGAGAGAGAGAGAGAGATGAATTGGGTGTTGTTTAATTCTTTTGACTGTTGTATATCCTCTCTCTCTCTCGTTCTCATTGGAGGGTTGCTGTGGCAGACATATGTATATCACCTAACTTCAAATGTAAAACAAAGTCGACAGAAATTTAAAATTTATATATTGCATAATCAGTCTTATTTCTCATGCACTCATCTTTTTGGAGTTTTGTATGACTCAGGTACTTGGATCATAATTTATTCACTGGAAGGATCCCCGATGCCTTCTACAAGCACCCATTCTTGAAAGAAATGTAAGTTCTTCCTTCTAATTCAATGCCTCTTTTTTAATTAGAAATAATGAAAAATAAATAAAATGACCAGATTGCCTGAAAAATCCAATGAGCTCATTAAATCAACCAGTTTATCAACAAAGTGGTTACTTCTTAAAAATATTTTCAATTATCTCCCCAACAATTTTGTTAGAAAGTCTCGAAACTGCCCTTGTTTGGTTATGTATCCTGGAACGAATAAGGGCATTATAGTAATTTGACTATTTAAGTCACTTGAGGCAAGTGATCTAAATATGTCCACTTGTTTTAGGTTCCAAAACATTTTCATTAGAAAAACCTTGTTTAGAACTTAGAAAATGTACGATCGTACTTGTAATTTGGCTCTATCCAAGCCACTAAGTGGAAAGATGCCCATATCCCTTTCTTGTTCCTTGTTGCAAAACCAAGAAACTATTTTCAATGAAAAAGCATATTCATGATTTGGCTCATGGAACAATGAAGGATATTTATGTGATATAGCTTAAGTACTTAATTAGCCACGTTATCAAATTTATATATGCAACTCTCTCACTCTCAGTTGTTTTGTTTGATCTAAACGGAGGGTTGGGATACTTTCACACATAATATCACTAGTGCGCCTCTCATTTTTTGATCTAGATATGATAACTCATACTCTATTGTTTTAATTTTTTTTTTTTACAAATCATATGAACATGAAATTTGGGGTGTGTCAGCATCTCAATGGGGCGCACCGACAAAATATATCAAAAAATATTTTTGAAAAAAAGATCAAACTACCTTTAGAAATTCTTTAGAAATTATAGGGGTAGTTTGGTTATTTTGTTTTTTTAAAAAACATTTTCTGATATTTTTGTGGATGTGACTCTAGAGGATGAGACGTCCCAAATTTGGTGTCAGCATGATTTGTAAAAAAAAACTAAAAATAAAAAAGTGTTTAGGCGTGACATTTTGATTGCGGTAGGCTCAACCGTCCATTTAGATCGGACAATTGAGATAGTGGTGGCATATATAAATTCCTTATAGCATATAGAAAGCTTTCCTTTATAAAAAAAAATGTGCTACTTTTTCAGGTTCCCAAATCTAAAACAAGGATAGTTTGGATATTTCCTAACAAAGTAATGTTGCAGGTACCTTAAGAAATGGTTATTAAAAATTAGTTGTTTTAACCTCATTGATTTGTGAGGTGGTTTGACCGCTTAAGTGAGATTTTCCCATTTGATTTTTTTTATTTTTTTAAAATGAAAAAATGCAAACAGGAAAATGCTGATTTAGGGTTGTTTGAAAGTGAAGAATGAAAAAATTGAGATTGTACAGGTACATTGAAGGGAACCAGTTCAAGCCAGGTGCGAACCCAATTGGTGTCCACAAAGTCCTTGAGGTATCAGACTCTGAGTTCCTCTTCTAATTTTCTCCAATTCTTTTATTTGTTTAGTGTTCTAGTCTCTATAGATCAAACTTAAAAATAATTTTGTCCAATGCTAAACTGCATTTGCCTAAAGGTGGCTTCCTCTCTCTCTCTAAACTGGATTTGCCAAAAGTTGGCTTCCTCTCTCTCTCTGAACTGGATTGTTAAAGTTGGCTTCCTCTCTCTCTCTCTCTCTCAATTCCTAGCTGTCTGTGATATTGGTTGAACTCATATTCTTCAAAATGAATTAACACGTTGCCCTATGATGTATGTAGACAAAGAGGAGTCACGTTATTATAATTATAATTAAATGCCCTCCGTCTCTCTGAAGGATCTCTGTTTAGAATAGGTTTAGTGCGGTTTTCTCTTAGATTTTGTGGGAACACATGGTGTGCCTTTGCAAGTGGGTTTACTCATCTGACACGGTTCCTCGACATTCGTTTCCCTATATCATCAACTAATGATAAATATATGAGATAATGATAAATTAATGATAGAGAGAGAGAGATGGTTAAACACGTGCTACGCTTGAAAACATAGAAAATAACATAAATTATTAAATGAGCAAAAAGGAGATAATACGAGAGATGGTGAGAGAGAGAGTAATAGCTATGGAGTGTTCATTTGTTAAAATTTATTGTTGTATGGGTATGGAGTGTTCGTTTGTGCAAGTTTATAGAGAACGTAATATAGAGGCGGATGCTAAATAAAAATTGGAGTTACTGTTGAAGCTTTAACGATTGTGTAATTTTTTATTTTTTTTGTTCTCCTTGTTTTCAGTTTTTTTTTAATGTAATTTTTTTTTCCTGTTGTATTGCCCAAATGGCTTTCACTGTGGGAAGAAGTTTATGTAGAGCCACGGCTCTAAACACTCAAACTAGAGCCCACCTCAAAAATATCACTAGAGGTTGTTTTGATGCCCAAACATCTTCAAATTGATTATCTCGGCATGAAAATGCATGGACATGAGAAAAATAGATTGTCAATTTTCAAGATTATCAAGTTTTTATAGATATGTTCGATCTACACTATTTTTAAAGCTTCAAATTTTATAATTAATGATGAAAATATAATTTAAGGCTATCCCAAAGCTTTTCAGTATTGAAACTACATTTCTCTCGACACTATTGGAATGTACGCTTTACTTTGATTGTTTAAAAGCATCGGCCCTATCCAAATTGCACCCTTGAGTGTGATGTAATTTGCAAGCGATGATGCGATAAAATTGTTAGTGATTCCCAAAAACATAACAAAAATTATCAAATGAGTAGAAAGGAGCCAAAGTATTGGAGGGTACATTACATACGTGAGATGCTTGAGGTATGCGATAGATTGACACAAATGCATGCAAAAAGGCAATATGAAGTTGTGTGTGTGTGAGATGAAATCAGTATATGGCAGTGCTTGAAAAATAGTTTTTACTCGGCCGAGTTAATCGGGCTCAGGCCCTTGTCAAGCCCGAGTTGTTCGAGTTGGAGGTCCAATTAAAAAAAATAAAAAAATACAAAAATTAAAAAATCATATTTGTAACATGTTTATTTATGTTTTATACCATTTTGGCATTTTGGCAAATATTGGAAAGTATTTTGGCTATCAATACTTATTTTTACATTTTTCTCATCCTTTAAAATAAATTAAAAATACGTTTGGTTGCAAACTCATTTTTTAAAATTTATTTTTGTTACTTTTTTAATCATGCTTGGTTAAATTTTACTTTGAATATATATTTTTATATTTTTGTATTTTTTTAATTATTTTTAGGTACTACAGTACACGGCCGTCCTCGGGCGAGTATTCGGCAGGGGTATGTCCGAGTTGTCGGCCTGAGGTCGACTTTTCCAACACGCTATAACGGAAATACTGGAAAGTTAAAAACGCGCTTATACGAACTAACAAGTGCGTGAGAGAGACAGGGATAGAGACAAACTTATGCATGGGTTTATTAAAGTAATAATATTATTATGAGAGAATACTTCATGTGGATATTATTAAAGTAATACTGATATGAGAGATACGAACTAACAAGTGCATGAACTAACAAGTGCATGAGAGAGACACATATCAGTGTTATCTATCAGAATTGGATCGGCTTGGACAAATTTGGGGAGATTATGCTTTTGATCATCTCACATTTATAAAAATATATATAAAAAAAAACCTTAAAATAAATAAAATGTCCAAATACCTCTTAATTTCCAAAATTTGAAAGGGTATTTTGGTCATTTTTATTTAACTTAATTATATATTTTTTAATACTTTTTGAAATGTTTTATGTGGGAAATATTAATGCTCAAAATTTGAGCTTAATCAGATATATATAAAAAAAAAACAACATTAAAAATACAATATTCACTATAAGAAAGTTGTATTAGGTATAAAATATAAAATACATAGAACTATTTTTTAATTTCATAAATAAAAACTGGGTTTTTTTTGGTAATTTTCCTTTTATCTATTATAGCCACTAAAGCCCTTGATTGCATTAGAATCACTGGATATTACTTTTAGATGCTATGTCCTATTACCCAATTTGAGGTTATATGTTTGAATCACCTTGGGTTTGTGAATTTGGTCTAAGAAGTGTGAGGATTTTAAACCTTCTCTTAACCCATCCCAATCCCGCGTAAAAAGGGTGAGTCGTGTTAGATAGGCAGCAAACGTAAAATTTTTTCAAAACTTTTCGTAGATTGGTCATTGGACATGTTAAGACTCTGGTCCAGTTAAAACTGATATACCTTCCAATAAAGAGTACATCTAAATTTATGAAACATGTTAAAAAGAAAAATTCATGTTTGATTGTTCTAATTGATCATCAATTCATGTTTATCTAATTAGTTAAAATTGATTTTGACCAATTTTCAACTAAACATGAATTTTGTTTTGAACTAACTTAAGTACTAATCGATAGACCAACTGGTTGGACCAGCCGATCCAATTGGGTTTTGATAGGATTGCCCACACTAGCCAAAAAGAGGGAGACTTACATTAAGGAGACTTATTCAAAGGATATTTCCTTTCAATTTTTATATCACACCCATTTATGGAAATTGATTGTTTTCTAGCCATCTATGTTACATAGATACAAACTATGACATGGATGAGAGTGTTTAAAATGTGAACCCCGAAAAATGACTTCTAGGCATGATATGTTCGTACAAATATACAATTATTGATATAGATGTATACGTCTATATATACATATATTAAAATCTATATGTAGTTTTTTTTGGACAAGTAAAATATATATATAGTTCGCATTTACATTTACATATACAACAATTTATATCATACAATAATAATAAAACATCCAAATAATAATAATTAAATTAACAAAAAGTTATTTTGTGAATCTGAATTTTACTCATTACAAGTTCTTATAGGCCAATCCAAGATTGCATCGTAATAATATATAAAAAAGTTACAAAGTATTAGCTAATTATTATTTCAAAATGTAGCAACTTTATTGCGTGGCTATTGAAAATAGACCAAATGCATTCATTTAAAATACAAGCTTTCAAAACTAGTAAAAATCAATTATTAAGACAAAATAAAGTACATTACAATTTGTGTTATTAATGTCAAAAAAGGTGGAATAGTAACAATCTTATATGGCACAAGAATGGAAGCGAGAAAAGTTGAAAAAAACTAGTTGGGGAAGAAGAGACCTTAGAAAGTTTTATGGTAGCAAAAACAATTTAGGATTTATGGAAACCCTAATTTAACAAATAAAAATATTTTTTATTTGTTTATTCTAAACTATTTATTTTATTTCAAAATACTTATTACTTTTAAAATAAAAACTCTTCAATGGAGAATAAAGATTTTTAAAAAGCAGAAACACTACTTTCAAAAAAAGAAATGTGTCTAACACAAGGGACACAATAATGAATATTTAATAATATGGTACACATGTCTAAGAATTTCGACACATGTAACCATATCGCCCAAGTGTGGACACATGGTCATGTCCCAAAAACATACATGTCTATATTTCATAATTTGCTACCGATATGATTTAGGGCTGAACACTTGCTTCATAATCGTAATTTTACGAGGAAATGTGTAAATGTTAAGAGAGAGAGAGAGTTTCCATGAAATGAAATTCATATGTTCTACAATTCTATTAGAATATTAGGTAGGGGGAGAATTGTGCATGAGAAATAACTTTTTTTTTTGTTTTTCTTTTTTCTTTGATAGAGGGGCAAACTCCTTAGCATACTATCTAGCTAAAGGAGGGATTTCTTTGCCTTTTTTTTAAATTTTTTTTTCTGATGTAATTTCCTTTTAGCATGACTTTATAAGGTAATATTAGTAAAAAAAAAAGACGTATTTGGTTTCATTAGATCACGAGTGAGAGAGAGGGGGAATAGATTTTTCCAAAAAAATAAATTCTTCTTAGTACAGCTAGAATATTTCAAGTTTCCAACGACTTGCCAGTGAAAAATGACTTAGTTGTCCTACAGAATGGCCATATATAGACCTAATTTCATGGTCCACCCCCAGTACAAAAGCACATGTATTTTAGCACCGGATTCTCCCTTCTTTCTCTTTTCCATAACTCTTTGGTTGTCACCCCATTTCCTCTCTCTTCTCCCAAAGCCATGGGCACCCTCTCTTTGGCCCCACAGTCTACTCCTAGGACTGTCCCTAAATTGGCTCACATTTCAACTAAGCACTGCCTTGATTGGACACCACTCTCTCAGGGCTGACCCTACGCCGGGCCAGCTGTGTCCCCAGCCCGGTCTTTGAACCCAAATGGTCGGCCTGTAAGGATGCAATGTGTTAGAACTTGTAATTTTGTATAATTGGGCTTTAAGCCCTCGTGGAAGATAGTATTATTGAGCTTATAGAATATGTGATAGGTTACAAAATTGTGTACTACTGAATAAACTAATATATATATAACAAATTACATTATTAGTATGGATACACATAAAAAGAAAAAAAATATTGTTCCAAAAAATAAAGACAGGTTTTTATATTTCCACACAATGGACACAGACCTGAGGGGTAGACTGGATCTAGGTCTAGGTATGGATCTAAAAATTGGCTCTGGTGAGTCAGGTCTGGATCCAAATATTATACCTAAGCATTATTCTGGTCCAGTTGGAGGTCGGACTTGGACCTGTTGCCACCCCTAACGGCTCAGCCTTGTTTCGGCCTAAAAGTCGTGCCCCTCTCAAGGCCAGCCTAGGCCAAATAAGATAGGAAAAAAATAAACGAAAAAAAAAAAAATACGAATAAAATGAGGGCTGGGCCGGACCGGCCACCCAGCCCATTGCCCCTCTTTAGTTGGCCTCCCATTGCCAACTCATCACTTGGAGGGCATTCCTAAACCGGGCATTGCTACTCTCTCTCTACCAAAAATTAACTCCTCTTATTTTCTCTCTCTCCCCTCATTTTCTCGATATTCTATATCATTAATTGCTCTCTCTCTTCTTCTCCAAGCAAGGAGATGCATTGAAAATCGATAGTGTAGGAACCTAATTATGCACCAAATGTTGCCCTAAAACCTTGGATATCCACAAGTGCCCTACATTTCGGTGTCCTTATTTAGAAGAACTATGAACTCAAGAACAAAGTTTCGGGGTGCCTTTAATTTTTTTCTGGGGGGCAAATATAAGGGTGTACCAGACAGGACCTTGTTTTGCTTTCTCACACTAACAGTCAACCAGAAAAATTCTTAACTTAGAGAGAGAATGCCCTACCGTCGTCCCATGACAGATAAGGAGTGCCCCTATTGACCCACTTTTGCCCACCATCTGTCTTAAAACTCACTTTCTCTCTCTAAAATTCTCTCCCCACACAATCATATAATATGAAGGGTGGCAATGCACCCGGATCCAAGGGGTAGACCCGATCCGCTCTGGTGAATTTGGATCCAGTCAGGTCGGGTCCAGGTTGAGCCCTACCTTAACATGGAGATCCTCTTTCTCCCTACAAAGATCAAGGGCTAGCATGTCTCAGCTCTCTCTCTCTCTCTCTCTTCCCGGAATTCATCAATGTTTTTTTTTTCCTTTTCATGATTCTTCTATGTATAGAGGAGATATTCATATAATAATTCAAGCTCTATATCCATGCATAAAAAAAACACATACACATTCTCTCCCCATTCATCTCTCTCCCCGATATTTATCATTGGTCTCTTTTTTTTGGTGCGGTCAATATAGGGCCGAGGCTTTAAACAACAAAAGTAATTTAAAGTTTAACAAATAGTGTAGATCGATTAGAACTATAAAAACATGAAAATCTTGAAAATTAATTGTCAAAAAATGCATTACGAGATGTATTATTTTCAAAACTTAAAATTCATTTTTTTTTCTCATGTCTGTGCATTTTGTTGTGGAGATGATCAATTTGATGATATTTGAGTACCAAAACAACCCTTTCTAGTGAAATTTTAGATGTGCATGTTCCAATTTGATTGTTTAGAAACTTGTATTTATATAAATTTTTCCCCTTTTTTTTCCTCAAAGCTAGCAGTGTTTTCTCTTTAGTATAGGCCCTTTTCTTTTAGTATAAGCTCTGAAATTCAAGATCTAAATGTTTGACCTAATTTGAGGATAAACTTTGACCACACCATACGCGAAGCTAATCATATTACTGATAGGCTTGTTTAAACATGGTGTTTCTATTCATTTTTTCATGTTTTTCACAATTTGATCTAATCTTTATAATTTCATGCTCTTATTTAATAAAAATTGATAACAGTTGTCCAAAAAAAAAAAAATCTCTCTTCTTCTCTCCTAATCACTAAGCCCAAAGGGTCACTCCCTCTCTTCTCACTTTCTCTCTCCTCCCAATAAATCAGGGCGCCACCCTTCTTTTGGCCCCACAATAGCATATAAACTCTCCACTAATCTCTCTCTCTCTCTAAATCCTTCTAATCTCTCTCTCTTGGTAATTTCCATTTGGTGCATGCTCCCTTAGCTCTCTCATCTTAGCTCCCTCTCTCTCTCTAATTACTAATTAACATGGTTAGTACTCTGTCTATATCACTTTCTCTCTCTAGAATGGATGCGTGGCTCTTTCTCTCTAATTACTAATTAGCATTGGTACTACTCTCTCTCTAGGATGTATTCCCCACATCGCGCATTGCCCCTTTCAAACGCATGAAATGAGACCCAAACGCATTTGTTTGACTAAACCCTGTTAGCCATTATTATTATTATTATTTTCCTCACTTTCTCTCTCATCAAAGTCTTGATCCTCTCTCTCTCTAAAGGTCAGGAACAAAACAGCGGGGCGGGCGCGACCCATGTTCCTTCGAGACCAGATCCTCCCCCATGGCTCCAGAGAGAGAAAACCCACGCCCCATCTGAGCCATGCCACCTCTCTCAGGCCTCAGAGCTCCAACACTCTCTCGTTCTCCCTCCCTAGATTTTTTCTCTCTACAATTGCTCAGATCTGATGGTGGGTGTCCTCAGAAGGGGAGGAGAGATCGAGAGGTAGGGCTTGGTGCGTCTGCACAATGCAGGTCCATATCTCTCCTAGCATGAGAAGCATCACGATTTCGACGACGAGCAATGGCTTATTGGACTTTATGAAGATCAAGGTAGCAGCTCGACACATCTCTTACAGGACCCTCTTCCACACCATGCTCATCCTTGCCTTCCTCCTCCCCTTCATCTTCATCTTGACTGCGGTTATGACCCTCGAAGGCGTCAACAAATGCTCATCTCTCGGTATAATCTGTGTTTATCTCTCTAGAATGGGTGCTTTCTCTGTGCAGAGTTGTTTCTCTCTCCAACCATCTCTTTTTTGGCCCATTTATCTCCCTTTTTGTGTATTTCAATCTCTTTTTCGATACCCATCTAGCGGTTTTTTGTGTATTTCAATCTCTTTTTGGATACCTATCTCGTGGTTTTCCTGTCTCTGCTCGGATTTCACCGTCTGCAGCTATTTCTCTCTCTATCCAATTCATGTTATGCGCCTCTCTCTCTTCCCATCTCTTGTTATGCCTCGTTCTCGTTCTCTCTCTGCATCTCCCTTTTATTATTTATTTCAATACCCATGTCAATATCCTTCTTTCTTTCTGTCTATGGTGATTTGTATTATGCTCCTCATTCTCTATTTTCAGCTCTTTCTCTTGCTATATCTCTCTGTCTATCTGTATTTTGATTCCAATTTCTCAATCCCCCTCAATCACTCGCCTCTCGTTGTCTCTCCACATTCATCTCTCTATGCAGTTTGATGGTTTATTAGTGATGTGATTTTAGCTGTCGCGGTTTTTACAATTTGAATCTGTTCAAATTGAAGGATCTCGGATTTGGTTGGCCTTGTTTTGTTTGATCCTTTATGTTTCATTTGCTTTTGGCGATTATTTTTGGATCTTGTTTGAATTGGATGAACATGCATTTAACCTTGTTTTCTAATTTTCCCCTCAAGGATCTTTTACTCTTGCGTTTTTGTTACTGAGTTCTGTTTGAATGATGGATCTTTGAATTGATCCTGCCTTTTTTCGATCAATGTTTTGTTGTGGCTATTATTATTTTTTGTTGTCTTTGGATGATTTTGTGCTTTGGTCTCTTATAAATTGGATGGTCATATATTTGATAATGTTTTCTTCTCTTTCCAGTCCGGCGCTGCACTATTTACTACATTTTATAACCTGAGTTTCTTGAAATTGGATTTTTTTTAACAGGATTGTGCCTCTTTTTTCATTTGGTTGTCAGGATTCTTTTTAGCATTTGCAAATACTGATTGATAATTGAATTTGTGTTGTTTTATTCTAACTTGGTTGGTTTTGTGATCTGAGTCTCCATTACCATGATGTGTTACGTATGTTGTGATGTTTGCATATTTGGCCCTTTTATTTTGGTGTACAGATTGAAAATCAGGTTGTTTTGCTCCAATGCTGAATTTCGATTCATTTATGCATTTTATGTTTCATTTTTTATCTGGATCATTAATCATTATACATGTTATATTTTGGATGTTTAGATTGGTTTGGATTTTTGTTCCATTTATAGCTTTGCTTTTTGTCCACAGATTGTTTGGGTAGGCGTTTGGGACCGAGGTTTCTTGGAAGGGGAGATGATTCAGAGGTGGGTCTTGATTTTCTATCAACTTGCTAGACTTTATTTCACAGCCATATATGTGAGCTCTATTCTGCTTTTTTTCCTGGATAATTTTGTACTAAAGCTCTATTAATCTGGATGTGACCATTTGATATTGGTGCAGAGACTGGTTAGGGATCTATACAAGCTTCTAAATCAGGTGAATGCTGAAGAAGTCCCTGATGGATTGAAGGTGCCTGCATCTTTTGGGGACTTTGTGGCAGAAATGAAGGCTAATCAATATGATGCCAAGACATTTGCTGTCAAGTTAAAGGCCATGGTATGATATATCTTTTATGGTAAAATTGTTAGTTACTTTATTTCATGATAGTTTATGTTAGCCATTATGAAGAAAAGATAGTTTAGGCTAGTCTGTTTCCTAAAGATGAGATACGTTTTTTGGTGTTGTACAGCCCTGTAATAATAACCAGAGATTGATGCAGATTCATTGGTAAGTAGGACATCTAATCTAGCTGTGACTATCTCAATACAGACAGATCTGATGTTTTCATTGGGAAACCAGTCCCTCGTTACCTTTGATGTTCAGTAATATAGATTGCTGTTGCTGGAGTTAGGATGATACCTTTACACCTACCTAAAAAAACAATAACAGGATTTGTGCAAGCATACTGTCTTTTTTTAATTAGCTGGAGAAAATCTTTTGGCTTTTTTTATATAAGATACACACAACCATGAAAATAGGGACTCTCTAAAGTTAGCATCTTAACATTAAGGGGGAAGTTGGAATGCCAATTATGTGTATCCTTTCTGTGGCATGATCATCGAACAGACCACAGAAAGTGTAATGATTGGCTTCTTTACCTCCATAAAAAAAAAAAAAGAAAAAAAAAAGAAAAAAAAAAGGGAAGAATTCTGTCCCTCTGTAGAAGCACAGGCATATGTACCTAAATGTATTATATTCCCTCCCTATGGACTCCCTATCTAATTCCCCTCCCCATCTACTTTCTGATTTAAATGGTCCTTGAGGTTGCACATCTCTTTAGGGGATCCCATATGCAATAACTATGGAAACACCTCTTCATACTCTTGGGGCATTCATAATTGGTTAAGTATCTCGGATGCATTCGTCTTTGACACAAAAAATGTGGATCTCACTATCACACGAAAGTTATATTTTGATGCGGTTAATGTTTGCTTTTATTTTTTTATTTTTTATGTTGGAAGGGTTTATTTGTTCAGAAACAGTAGGGTTAGTTTGGTCTTTAAATTTTGTAGAGAGTTTAGGTTCTTTTGCCATTGTAGCGATTTTAGGTGTCTTTTTGTTATACCTAATGTTCGGTTAGATGAATGGTTAGGATTAAATAGTGATTAGTTTTCTTGACAGTCAAATTTGCTATTAGAATTTTTTCCTTAAAAATATAGGTAGCAGGATTTGTCTATTCAGATAGAATAGAGAGATGAATAATTCATTTATTTTTAGTTGTGTAAAAGGATCTGTTGTGATTGACTCCCTTGCAAACCTAGAGAGAGGCTATATTTCTCACCTTTTTAGTTTTATTTTCTTTCCTCCTCCTTCCTGCATCAAGTACTATCATAGCCATAAGATCTGTATACATCATGACACCATAAAAACTAACTATATATCTGTTTTTTGGAGCACATGATTAAATGTATAAGAGACTTCAAAACCCTTGGAAGAGAACTTGACAAAAATAAGGCATCAAACGGTGCAAGAACTACTTGGGAGATTAATGCAACATGTGGAACAAGAATATGAAGAAGAGGAACATCAAACTTTGACCTCTAATCCAAGAATTACTTAGACACGATTACGAGCTCCCAAAGTTGATTTGTAGGGCATGAAGTACAACTGCAGTCAACCTTCTAGGATTGCATACCTTTGATGGCATATCACAACTTTGTTGGATTAAGTTCAACATGATGGCATATCACAACTTTGTTTGATTAAGTTCAACAACGGAAAGTTCGACAGGTTAGGATTTGCATGTATTTTATTTTTGTGGGCAAGGGTTTGTTTCTTAGGAAATATGAGGGTCAATATCGGCCTTTAAATTTTGCAGAGATTTTTGGGATATTTGTGTCTTTTGTTATTGTAGAGATTTTAGGGGTATTTTAGTCATGGATAATTTTTGGGAAGACGAACAGGTAGGATTTAATTTTGTGTATGTTATCTAATAAGTTCCTTATTCTTACATTATTATTTTTATTTTTTTAATATGTTAGCTGTTGAAAGAAAATAAAATTACAGGGAGAAAATGTTAGGCAACCCACATGCCAGGTGCCCTATACAAAAACCCAAAGGGTCCAAAAAATGGTGTGCTGCCTGCAGGGCTCCAAAACAATGCATACAGCCAGATTAAACTCAAAAAGTAACAAAATTGGGAACCGAGTGCTCAGAAAGGTGCTCAGGAGGTCCATAGTATATGAATCTTAGTGGCCATGCCCTGTGATACTCCCTCTTTGTGAGGGCGTCTGCTGCAGCGTTAATTTCCCTCCAAGTATACCACCAAGAGAGGCGAACAGCCCTGCAGATGTGAGAAATCTCATAAAAAATGTGGTCTAATGTCCACGGCCAAGGTGAGGATCCTGAGGCTTAAGCGAGGAGCTGAGGATGTTTTGGAATCTCCTTCGATTAGCAGACATGGGCTCCAATTGGGATTGAACAACCTTAAGGCCTTCGAGGAGAGCTAATGTCTCCATGATGTTGGAGTTGGCATGACCTATAGAACGGGAGTATGAGAGAAGGGTACGGTTGTCCTTGTCTCTAGATAAACTTCCTATGCCAGTAAGAATTGCAAATGCAGTGCAGTGTATATTTGTGATGCTACCAGTAAAACTTTCCTGCTACTGAGAACTAGTGTTCGAAAAGGTGGATGTGGCTACCTAGGCGACCAAGGGTCCTGGCCCCCTCAGCAGGTCCCAAGAATCTCAAGCTACCTAAGTGGGGGGTTTGGGACCTCTATGATGTTGTTGTGGTTTTGGGTTGGATACGAAACTCCCCTAGCTGAACTAAGATATAAGTATATATAAAAAAAAGAACTATTTTTAAGGTATTCTCTGTATGTTATTTTGTTGTACTATTTCAAACTCCACACAACTCGAAATTGATCAACTAAAACTCTAGAAAATTGAACCTTGCCGAAAATTCACCCAAAATTATATAGATTACTAAATAGTTGCCTAAATGATCTGTCATTAGATGCCATAGTTGATTCATATTCCACAATTGGCGTCAGCAATCATATATCATAACATAAAGTCACAACTTGGTTCAAATCTGACTTGGTTTGTATTGGTGACCTTTGGTTGTCAAAAGGCCTCCTTTGCAACCACTTCAAGTCTCAGAACCTATCGTCTTCTTCTTCTTCATCAGCATCATCATCATCATCATCATCCAAGCCTTGTCCCAATTTTTTGGGATCAACTGCATGAATCTTGTTCATCCATTTTCTTTATCAAGAGCCATAAGACTAAAAGTTATTATATTTTTTCTCGTTACTTCTATCCATATCTTTTTGGGCCTTCCCCTTACCTTTTTAGAGCCTTCCACTTGAATCAAATCGCACCTCGTTATCGGTGATGGATTAGGTCTACGCTGCACATGGTCAGCCCACCTAAATCTACTTTCCCTCATCTTATCTCCTATTAACTCCACACCTAAGTTCTCTTATAGATATTCATTCTGAATTCTGTCATTTCTTATCTTGCTACTCATCTATCCCAACATCCTCATCTTAGCTACCCTACCCTCATCGTATGGATATGTTGTTTCTTGGCTCCCAACATTGGGCTGGTCTTGCAATTGACATGTAGAACTTACCCTTCAGTCTTAATGGTATGCGGCAATTATATAAAACTCCGGGTGCACATCTCCACTTCGCCCATCCAGCTCTCATGTCTCAGAAACTATCCGATCAATTTTTTTTTTTCGTTTTTTCAAAATTTCTTTCAATCTTCAATAAAATATAAAAAAATTAGGTTTTTTTTATTTTATTTATTCTTTCAAAACAAACCTAAGAGGATCCTTGGTGTAGAATGTGCCCCCCCCTCCCTCCTCTCCTCTCCCCTTTCAGGGGTGAAATTACAAATTTTTCCCTCAGCCAAGTGCTTTTTCCTCCCTCAGCCAACGGTATTCAGGCGCCCCCAGGTGGACCTTTGGTACCTAGGCACATGACCGAAGGAGGCACCTACCTTGGCCACTATGGTTCAGGTGGCTACGTCAACCTCCTAGGCAGCGAGATGGTCCACTTTTTGAACATTGCTGAGAACTTGTGTGAAGTCATGTTTGAGCTTTTAATGTTATACATGCTAAGGCCATTGGGCCAGGGTTCATCAAGAATCTTTCATTTTTTACATGGTTGATTAAGTTTTTTGTTTTCTAGCTTGTTTTTTCCTGTGTTATTTTATTAAAGTTAAAATCCTTTGAAGGAAAAAATTGTCATTATTTCTTAGTTGGTTCTAAGATATGTATTAGGGGTTCGTTTGGCTACCTGGAGAAGCTTCGTCCTAGGGATAAGCTTATACTGAAATTGGCTTCTCCTGGAATTGGTTTGTCCATGGGATAGGGTTGTCTTTTGTTTGGATAGCACCTGATAAAAAATGTGGATATGCCAGTCCACTGTTTGGATTGCCTGGAATAAGTGAATCCATGGCAATTCAGTTGCAGTTTTTATATTATTACTCTACATTTAATTTTATATTAACTCCGCACATGCATTCCAAACTTTCATATTAACTCCGCACATTTATTCCAAACTTCAATATTATTTCTTAACTATGATGAAATCCTCATTTTTGTTCTTATTCCTTTCCATTGTATCCTTGTATATAGCTATCACGTACCAAATATTCAATTTACCACAATGTTTTGGGAAATCATGAAGTTATATACCAAATGGTTTTGGCTCCAGTCTCAAGACTGGTGTCCCATTGTCTCAAACTCCCAAGAGCTTTCAAACCCTTTTTGTATCATCAATCAGAGATGAGCATCCATGGCCAAAGTTGGATATATTTCACAGACCAAAAATTCCGGTTTTGCTTCCCATGTAAAATAAGACATTGAAGACATGTAGTGGCTTCTTATATCTTGAGTGTCTCTAGTTTTGTATGTACAGTGCTGCTCTGATTCTTCTCTCCTCTACTTCTCTGTATCTCTCTTTCCTTTGTTTTTGAATAACCGTTTGTATGATTTTTATTTATTTTTAATTATAGATCCAGAACTGAACAAGCTACTGTAATTCCACTAATGTATCGGAATGGGCATCTCATATATTGAGTTATTTCATTAAAAATGCTTGAAATTGGCTCTTTGGATGTGTAGTCTTTTTGTTTTATATCATCTGCTCTTGCAGAAAAGACATTGGTTTTCAACTAACCATTTACAGTCATGTCAAAGGGTGTGCAAGCAATGGCTTCTCATTTCATCATTAAAAAGAAAAACAAGGAGTTCCCATGTAGTCGCCTGCAATTCTTGGCTGATAACTATCTTCCGTTTGTACCAACTTAATGATCGTTCTCATGAAAATCATAGTAGCTGGGAAATGGTACCAAAACAAGAGACATCAGTTCTGGTATTCAATTGCAAATCTACAAATTGGAAGTTAACGACTTATTAAAAACAAGGGAACTCTATGAGTTTGATAGAAGCTCCGAAATAGTAGCAAAGCCAGTAATTCGCGAGCTGCCATCTTTTGTATCTATTTAAAGCACTATTACACATAAGTCAAATATTTGGAGAAAAAAGTCGCAAAATCTGTAAAACAGATTTGTTCCGATCAATGTTTATAATAAACAGTCAAATATTCTTAGAAAAAAGTGACAAACCAGTTCTTATTAATGTATCTAAACTCAGCTCGAGTCTTGGACTCAACCTGGCCCAAGCCAGGTAACTTGTCCAAGTCTGAGTAATATACTGGGCCTGAAAAGCCCTAAAAAAATCTTAAAAAAACAAAAAAATTTTGCCAATTTTTTTTTCTCTAAATGCCAAACAAAATTAAAATCACATCGTCGCCATCAGAGCCTTATCCCATCTGGTTGGAGTTAGCTAAAACTTAAAATCACATGAGAAGTCCAAATAAGCTGAAAAAGATGAAAAAATATAAATTTACAGAAAATCAATTTACAGTTGAAAACACTTAAAAATCTGAAAAAAAGGAAATACAAAAATAGGCATTGATGAGAAAAATTCATGAATAATCCTTACAAATCGATCTCACAACTTTATATAGTTTTTATTTTTTATTTTTTATTTTTAATATGTCCAAGTTGTAATCAGTACTTGGGAGCCAAGTAACTTGGCTGAGTCCACTAAAACTGGTTCTGATATTCAAATGTAAATTGAGTTTAGCAATCTGAGAGTTTAGCTGAGAACGCAAGAGCACACAAGTGGTGGGTAACTCAAATCAAAACATATTCACAAGCCACATCACAAACTCACAAGCAATCTATGAGTTTGCTTCTTCACGGTTCTTCTATTTACATTGAACAGAGAATTAAAGAGCCATACATGTAATTACTCATATCAAAGCACTAAACCACAAGCTCTACATGCTCAAAAAAAAACAAAAAAAAAAAATCAAAACCTAACCAGAAATGGAGGAGAGAACCTACCCAAAAGCCCTAATCTTTTGCGAAGATAACCAACCCGGTAATTCATAGAGGACAGTTGAAGGTATTTCCCATTTTCACAGGGAAGTGCCACAAAAGGGGCAAAACCTGAACTCAGGCTACACAACTTGAGGACAAGAATGGCATCTCAGAACATCAGAAAGAACCCTCGCGTCAACGCCGGAATCTCCATTTTCCTGCAAGGGTCTGAACCTTTCCGGCAAGAAAAGGGGGCAGTTATCACAGCAGGGTAGGGATTCTCAGCCGTGTGGGGAAGAGAGAGCAGCACAAGGTTAGGGCTTTTTCATCTCAGGATCTGTGGTTGCGATTTATTTTATGGAGGACATGAAAATAGCTCAACAAATTGAAGTGAATGTATAATTTTGGGTCCATGATGGGGATAGTGTTATCCAAAAAAGTTTGGAATGACTTATTCCACCTCTTTGGGTGGAATAAGGTTATTTGCATTTTTTAAAGGAAAACGTGGATTGACTAGTATGCGGGATTAGACTATCCACGAGCTGTTGTGCTACCTAAACAATGGATAGGGGCCCAATACTTGGATAACCTTCTTTTGGATAGTCTAATCCAGGTACCCAAACGGACCCTAGATGTATTATCCATAAAAAAGGGTCATGTATTAGATTTCTTCATGGTCGTTTCTTCCCCAACAGCTTATTATTCTTCTTAGCTTGCTGCCATATCTATATTGTTTTTCTCTCTCAGGTCTTAGTATCTATTGTTCGACTAGTTAGAGCTGCATAGCCAAAAACCAGTTTGTCATTGTTGCCACTCAGGGAGGGCATACTTATATAGTCAAATATGGAAGATTAATAGCTACGGAAAACAAAAGCCATTAATGGGCAACAGTGACTCTTGTAGGAAACTTTTGTGACAGTGGGACAAAAATTTTGTAGCAAGGATATGTGCTTATAAAAGGACAGCATCAGAGCTCACATATGTGGTTATGTGCATGTAATATGTATGCCTTCAAAAGGATTAGTGGAAACATATCTGATCTGTGCATGTTTATTTATATGTTATTACATTCATATGCATATGGACATTTTAAAATATGTTTGTGTGACTTGACATATGCAGGCAAGTTGTTAACTGTGATAACGTGTGTAGGCGAATGCTCTATGTAAAAGCAATATATTATAAGATATCACAAAATATTCCTATCTTGTCTTTATGCAAGTGATTGCATTTCCATTTTACTAAAGATAATTTTATACATAGTAACATACTGGAATAGGTCTTGAGATCAGTTCTTTATAAAAAGTGTTTTAATTCTCTTCGTTGGGAGACTATTCCATTCATCATCAAAGTGTCGAACTTTGCAAGAGAAATGCAGTGCGTACTTGATGCTGTAATGAGCTCTTGTGTGGGGTTTACTACAATGGGTTGGCAAATCTCAAGTGATGTTAAGTTGTCCAAAAACTGGGTGTTTCAGATGAAATTGGCTTCAAGGGAAGTCATCTTTCTCTCTCTTTGATGTAATATCACCTTATTTAGTTGACTCTGCCTAGCACATGTTCATGCTACAACTTCCTCATTCCCTCATCTGTAGTGGATAATCTAGAGAGAAATCATAAGAATTGAGAAATCATAAAAACTTCCTTGGAGAGGAAGAGAAGAAGGCTCCTGGATTTAATATATTTCGATGGGAGATGTGAAATGCAAGTCGAGTAACAAGAGGCGAGGAAGTAGTTAAAATTGACGGTCAAGAAATACCAAATAGAGTGCAATTTTGGTATCTTGGAGTGATAATCCAGCAAAATGGAGAGATTGAGGAAGATGTTTTACATAGAATTAGAGCTGGGTGGGTGAAGTCGATATGTGCAACTGGAGTTTTATGTGATTGCCGCATACCAATGAAGCTGAGGGGCAAGTTCTATAGGATAGCTATGAGACCAACTTTACTTTATGGGGTGGAATGTTGTACGGTCAAAAAACAATATACCCATAGAATGAGTGTAGCTGAGATGAGGATATTGAGATGGATGAGTGGCAAGACAAGAGGGGATAGAATTCAAAATGAATATATTCGGGAGAATTTAGGTGTGGCACCAATAGGCAATAAGATGAGAGAAAGTAGACTTAGGTGGGCTGGCCATGTGTGGTGCAAACCCAATACAACACCTGTTAGGAAGTGTGAGTTAATTTAAGGGGAAGGCTCAATAAAGTTCAGGGGTAGGCCCAAAAGGACATGATTGGAAGTAGTAAGAAAATATATGGGGACTTATGGCCTCCCTGAGGGTATGTCCCTTAGAGCAAAATGGTAGACCGGGATTCGTGTAGCCAACCCCAATTAGTTGGGAAAAGGCTTTAATGATGATGATGAGATAGGAGATGTGGAAAAAAAACTTAGGGATGAGATTGATGGAAATTGAACTATTGACTATTGTATTGAGTAAAAAGGAAGAAATACAAGGTATCAAAAAGTAGGCATCCCACAGACCAGGAGCTTTATAAAAAAATGGGCACCCCTAGTATTGGGGGCTCTATACAAAAACACCACTCAGGTTGATAGTATGCACGCTGACCAAGACAAAGAGAACAAAACTATAGAGTTACCAAAAGCAGTCATGGGTGTGTTGTTGACTGCTTCTTTAGCTATCGCGTCGGCCTTTGCGTTGCCCTCCCGCCATGTATGCCCCCATGAGACGATCGTGTCCTTGCAAATGTGATAGATTTCATCAAATATGTGTGCGACAGTCCAGGGCCATGGTGCTGAGCCTGAGGCCCAGACAATAACATTCTTAGCATCTCCTTCCACTATGAGAAGTGGGATTGTTAGGGTACATAGATCTACAGTGGCAGTAACTAGAGCTCTTTCCTTAGTGGATTAGAGTATTCTTGGATTCATTCTTCTGTCTATAACTTATGAGCGGGGATTTCTTGAATGTCATATGTTGGATTATCAAACAAGGCGCAATTTATGAAGATCTGCTCTTGTTTTTGAGGAAATTTGAGAGCTCAGTAGCTCTATGGAGGTTTTCTTTGAGCGTGTTCACTAGAAAATGAATATGCATAAAGACACCCTATCTAGAGCTGGAGCAACTACAGAAGGTTTAGTGTTTAGAATTTGATCCTTGTAAGGTTACACTCAGAACATTCTTCCACTCTTGAAAGACTCGGACAAAGAGGGCTTGGTTGTTACATAAAAATACCAAGGAGGATTTGAATATTTCAGACTTTTTGTCCTGCTTGTAAGTTTATGTTTGAGATGCATCAACTGTAAAGATTTGCTCCTTACTGATTTCTGAATTGAAGTTAACATAACGGTTTTATCTATTTTTATGAATTTATTTTTCTTTTCCTTTGAGCAATTTGTTTTTCTAACTATACTGGAGTTCCTTTTTATTTTTATTGCAATACCTTGTCAATATTTTTAATTAGGCTGAGAAGATGCAGACTACATAATGAGGGCCCCCTTGTGGAATAATTTTGGAAGTTCTTTAAAGTCCCATAATTATCTGAAGTGGATCATTATGAAAAATGTGATTTCAAAATCTAGTGGGAGTATGAGAATTGAAGTCCCATAATTATCTGAAGTGGTTATTTGGGAGGCAATGGATTTGATTAGTAGTAGAATTGTGTTACATTTGGAGATAAGAGGTTTAAATCTTAAACGGTTCTATGTTGGGATGACAGGTCCCTGGAGGATGTCTTTCTCAGAACCCTGAATAGGCAAATCGGTCCTAGAAACTTACAGAGAGCATTTAAGTTCTTAGGAAATAAAGCTATGTGGTTTTCACATCTCTTTTGAATATTTGAATGCCAGCTTTTGTCAATTCATAGGAAAGAGGATGTCCTGATGTGGATGCTTGGGAAATGCGCTTTTTTACCACTTGTTACTGCTCCTTTTGTCTACTAGTTAATCTCTCTCTCTCTCTCTCTTTATATATATATATATATATATATATATATATATATCAGAGAAAAGATGGGATTAGCCCACTAGCTCATATGAACATATGAGCCCAACGTCCCATATTGATTCTGGGCCGATCTGACGATCACGGATGTCTGGTAGTGTTTGAATTTTAGTTTTTTTTTTACAAATCCAAATCACTTGAAATTTAGGGGTGTGTTCATAAAAAATAGGTGAATCTTCAAAAAATATCAAAAAAATATTTTACATGAAATAAATTGACCAAAATACCCCCAAAAGTTTCAGGGAGGTATTTTGGTCATTTTGTTTTTCACGAATAATTTTTTTTTATATTTTCCCTATATATCCCTTTTATGACACCTTTTTATGACTTTTTGATTGTTGGCCTTCATTCAATTATGAATTTATGACAATGGTAGTTCTTCATCTACTCGGCTGTATCAATAAATTTTTAATAAGCGATCACCTAAGACAACAAAATTGTCGTATCATTTTTTCTCTCCTTTAATGTGTCTCCCTGTTATTATGCTTTTAGTTGATTCTTTTGCACCTATTGAATTTTAGGTAAGGAGATGCTTTTAATGCGACATGGGTTAAGTGTTTACTGGATTAGGTGATCAGTTACCCTAAACTCCCACTTTGTATGGTCCCCTTCAATCGGCTTAAAGTCTCTCTCCAAAGGTCTAGTCCCAATGATACATTTTCTCAAAGAAATTACAACAGAGGTATTTGCTGTAGGAGATAGAGTTTGAAGTGGATTTGAAGATAGGCTATCCTACTCCCATTTTGTAGGGGTCCCTCCATTAGGTACTTTCATTGAATGCCACAGGTCCCTATGGCTTAATATATGTACAAGAGATATGCACCAATGTGCTCATCACATTTGATACAAACATGTAGATGATCTCCCACCTTTTATTTTGATAACGTTTGAGTAGGAACAATCTCCCTCTTTTATATCAGCAATAAAAGTTATTAGCATGGCAAAAGAACAAGTAAATAGTCTCTAAATAATTTTGAATAATATGCATGTTTATGAGGACAACTTGATGTATATTTTAATACAAAATATACATGTAAATATGGTTACAAATTCTTTACAAATTCATAAAACCCTATTGTTTTAATATGCCGCCTTGATAGGTGAAACCAAAAACAGTTCTTGTCATGCATAATGTATGAGTAGCTGATTGTTATGTTAAACATTACAAATTGAAATAATGGAAATAAATGTGAAACATTTGTTTTCCCTAGGAATAGGCCCTTTGAAGTGCCACATTGACATCTCTTGATCATCGTTCCTTAGCATACCTTATATTTTCGACGGAAGTTCGTTGTTGATAAAAGAAATATGTCTTTCCTAACGGGGTCCATTGCTTTTAATTGATAGGTGGAGCATCTGGAGAAGGAAACGAGGGCAGCCAAGCTCCAAGAGTTTCTTTACAAGCACTTTGCAGCCAGTGGGATACCAAAAGGAATATACTGTCTCTCTCTTCGACTCACTGATGAGTACTCATCAAATGCCAATGCACGGAGGCAGCTACCACCTCCTGAGATGCTACCAACCCTAACCGACAATTCCTTCCACCACTTTATCCTAGCTACCGATAACATCCTTGCTGCCTCTGTGGTGGTCTCATCGACTGTTATGGCAGCCTTGGAGCCTGGAAAGATAGTCTTCCATTTGATCACTGATAAGAAGACCTATGCAGGCATGCACTCTTGGTTTGCTTTGAATCCACCCAATCCAGCCATTGTTGAGGTGAAGGGGGTGCACCAGTTTGATTGGCTGACTAGAGAGAATGTGCCTGTTCTTGAGGCTGTTGAGAGCCATGTCAATATTCGGAGGTATTACCATGGAGACCACATCAAGGGGACTGATCTGAACGATGCTCCTAGGCTAGTTGCTTCAAAGTTGCAGGCTAGGAGCCCCAAGTACATATCCATACTCAATCATCTCCGCATATACCTTCCTGAGGTAACAAAAGTCTCTTGTTTTGTTGTAATAGATGATAGTTGAGAAAAGTTGATGGGTCTTCTAGTTGAATTGGGTATTATTTGCATGCATTATGTATTCATTCATTAATCGTTATAATGGGGATCATGTGTTGGATGGATAAACTAGATATTAAATGCATCCATCATGAATTGCAAAAGGATGCATGCATGACACATCCATCTGTTGTATGTTGTCATGAAGATGGTGGGTTGGATAGATCAACAAACATACTAGTACATGCATCCATGACTCATGCAGAAACAAGCATTCATACATGCATATAACAGTTCATCAGCTATCTATTATAGAGAAGATGGGATTGGATGGACATGCCATTGGTGATTAATAATTGTGGCCACTAATAAATTGATCTATTGGCTGGCTACTATGGTGATCACCAAGAAATCATGATGTTACAATTCCTCACAATTTTGGTCAAAATAAAGCAGACAAGTTGCACTGAATTTAATCAGGACTGGTCCTGAAGCCAAGTTTTGTTCTCCAATATAAACAGATTTATGCCACTCATTCACTCCCTTCACAGATCAGGAATAGTATCCTTGAGCACTAGTGCACACACACGTATGTACTATGTAGCACAGCAAAACCAACTTTTCATGTTTAGGAATTGTATCATTTAATGTGTAGTTAATTGTTTTATGGTGTTTATGGCTGATGCTTTGATGCATGGTTGGTAAGAGTGAGGTTGAGGGTTTGAAGTTTGTTTCTCATCCCAACCGAGCTCGCCCATCCATGAGCTGAAATGAAGATGCTATATTGTTTGTGAACGCTTCACATACAAGTTGCATGTGAAGCATAATCTCCACCTTCAATCAACTTTAATGAAGCTCACTAATGTTGTTTTAAGTTATAACCCCAATTTCCTTAACCTATGTTGAGCTTTAATCAAGGTTAACTGATGGTGAGGTTGTGGCCTCACATGCAATTCATATGTGAGGCCTTCAAATACAATATTCTCTTTTTGTCTTTTGAAACTCTGTTCCACATATCAAAGAAAAGAAGAAACACATGTAATCTATGTTTATGAAATTGTTGATTAATTGGTTGGGAGTGTTTATATGTAGCTCTTTCCTAAGCTCGATAAGGTCGTGTTCTTAGACGATGATGTGGTGATCCAAAGAGACCTATCTCCCTTATGGGACATTGACCTCAATGGGAAGGTGAATGGTGCTGTGGAGACTTGCAGGGGCGATGATCAGTGGGTGATGTCCAAACGCTTTAGGAATTACTTCAATTTCTCTCATCCCCTTGTAGCCAAGCACTTGGACCCAGAAGAGTGTGCTTGGGCTTATGGGATGAACATATTTGACCTAAATGCGTGGAGGAAGACGAACATCCGAGACACTTATGATAACTGGTTAAAAGAGGTAAGATTAACTCAACTCTCTTGTGCACTAGTATCCATTTGGATAAGTATAATATAATACAGGGCCTACGGGAACCTGTTCACTGTTTGGCTCATGACCATGTGATGATCTGATGGTTGGTGATGCAAATATTGCTGAATCCATCATTGGGGCCATGTTTCATTCTGGTGGATCCTGATCTCTCCATGACCCTCCATCTTGTCATTGGACAGCGTGACCACCATGACACCATGAGTTTCCATTGGGCATAGGCCATTTCTCTTTGGAATCTGTGTACAGTTATGCAGTAGACAGTAGGGCATTCACCATCCATGGTCACTGGTCATTGATGGATAGTGGATATTAAGTATAATTCTAGTGTTCAAGAAAATAAAATGGTTCAAAGCAGTGTTTCAAAAATCATGGTCCTGATTGGGAATCGCCCGATCCGGGCCATGACCGGTTCGGTTATGAGCAAGTACCAGCACTTGCATTGTTATATATCATACATCATGTACCAGTAACATCAACTAAGCCCAAGTGCTGCAACTTTCACTACCACAAGGTATGGGATTCGAGCCCTCCCAAGGGCTTGCCTTCATCTTTTTAAATGTCCATATAGCAATTTTTTGAACATGGGAAAAAACGAGGGATTGGTGGATGGGGCAATCCACCTCATTGATCTGTTGTTGTTTTTAAACACTGGTTCGAAGGGATGAATGGTGAACATTGACCTTCTCATAAAGTTGATCTCATATGAGGTTTTGGATTATGGAATTTGAACTCAAACCATCTGTCTCTCTCTCTCTCTCACACATCAATTGTATCTCATAGAAGCTTTTGATTGTGCAGAATTTGAGCTCGAACCTGACTCTATGGAGGTTAGGAACACTGCCTCCGGCTCTGATAGCTTTTAGTGGTCATGTGCACCCAATTGACTCATCATGGCACATGCTTGGCCTTGGATACCAGCCTGAAACCAACCTTGAAAACATAAAAAGGGCAGCAGTGATACACTATAATGGTCAAGGGAAGCCATGGCTGGAAATCGGGTTCAAAGAGCTCCGACCCTTTTGGACAAAGCACGTGAATTATTCGAATGACTTCATAAGGAACTGCCATATTATGGAGCCATAGTTTTTACATTTACCCGTAGGGAAAACCCCCATTTTTTCCTTTTTTCTTTTATGCTCAGAATTTTTTTCTCCGGAAAAAATTGGTGTTGGGATCATTATCCTCTTACAACGAAGTAGAAAGAAGGCGGGATTCTATTCATTTGTAACATAGCAATCCAGGTCTCTCTTTAAAAGGGTAACTTTTCCCATTGCAATTTGCATGACCCGGAAAAAGAAAGAGAACGGCCCGAGTTGTAACAGTAAATGCTACCCTTGATCCGAGTTTGGATGCGATGGAACACGAAGAGGCATGGCGGAAGGTTTGGTGGCCAGAATATCTCTCCCTCTCTCTGGCCCACCCCATTTTTGAATATTTTTGCTATTTTTTCTTTTTTCCTGTATTCATGTGGTCATTCTTAGGAGTATTGGAGGTTGCTGTGTTGGCCGATCCCATGGAATTGTGGGAATTTTTAAGGTTCATTTGTGAACATTTTATGAAATGATATTGAAAATGTGCAGATTAATTCTTTTGCTCTTCTTGTTTCCTTCTTTCAGCTTGTAGTCCTTCCATTCTTTTCCATTACATTATAGAAATTCATTTTCCCAAGGAAAATTTAATTTAATGTACCTGTGGTTTTCAGGAAATTAATAGGATGGGCTTCTTCCAAAACTGCCCTTGGTGTTCTGAAGCTTATTATGATTCATGACCCTTGTATCAAATTTTATATAACGTTGAGGCCCTGAACGATCAAATTAAGGCGCATCTAAAAAATTCAATGAAGAATTGTTTCGATGTTGAAAAACCCTCAAATCCGATCATCTCGACCTTGAAATATAAAAAAATGGCTTTCAAGTTTTCAAAATAGTGCATCTTGTAATGCGTTATCTAAATCGGCAATTTGTAAAATTTTTAAGTGTTTATAGATCTACTTGTTGTATACCATTTTTAAAGGTTGAAATTTCATATTTAGATATGGAAATAAATTTTCAAGTCATCATAAATATTTTCGATGTTGAAACGGCATCTTTCGATATTTTTTCAAAAAAAAAAAAAGACATCTTGTTGATACTATGTGAAGATGTGCCTTACTTTAATTGTTTAGAGCCTCAGTCTTACATAATCCCTACTTTTAATTTATTTTTAAATAAATTTTATTAAGGAAAATTGTTTCAGGTTGGACCGCATGACTACATATGCAGTCTAAAAAGTGTAAAGCATCCATCTTTTAAGATGGATGGGAGTAGGTGTTCCATCTAAAAACAATAGAAAATGGTCTACATGTTTTTTTACTATAATTATTATTTTTAATTTTTAAAATTTAATTATTTGTTCATGTTCATGATTTTCATGTTAGAGATTATATGTTCTTAAAAATTAAGTTGAAAAATCCAACTAGAAAATAAATATATTAATAGGCTCGCATTTCTAGATTTGCACCGCATAGAAACTGGGTCCTTTCATTAACACTTATTTCGAAAGGCCCTCTTATTCAAGAAATGATGGACTTACATTTAATTTAATACTTGTTCCCATCCCTCAGCATCAAAATCAAAACAAATAAAAAAACTCCCTTTGGGGAGGGTGGTCAGATGTCACATTCTGAGGGTGTGGCATCATAAGGACAAATAGATGCGGCTATTTGCAAGAAATTTAGTGCATTATATGGAACCCCTTCTAGATTTTTTTAGACTTCACATTATATGGAATCTTTTCTAGATTTTTTTAGACTTCAGAAGTGAATTATTGGGTCTCTCTTCTCTCTCTAGGGTTTGTCTGGTTGTAATCTTGGGCTGGAGCTGCAAGTGGATATTTAATCTTAGGAAATTTGAATTTTTTTTTTAATAATGTGCCCATTTGGCCGCCGACTCTTTACAGGAAAAAAATACAAACAAGGTGGTTCTCTCCTAAGTGAACTTAAATCTTTAAAAATGGTATAATACGAGACTATTTATTTTTGGAACGAGGAAGTCATGACTAATACTAATTAGCAAATACCAAATAAGATAATTTAGAGCATGTTACAAAGTTGGAGAATTTGTTTTTGAACTTTGACCTTGGTCAATGACACAGTCTCGAACCTCTAATTTTAAACCATCAAATTTCATATCTAATGGTCAATAATATTTGTGAAATCCTTGTATCAAAATTAAATGGTCCCATTTTATATATTTTCTTATATCTATATCTATTTGCAAAATCAAAGATGTATGATAAGGGTAATTTTGGGATCCACTTTAGCACTTGACAAAGGGAAAAATTCTTTCCACCCTATGAAATCAGAAGCCTATCTAGCTTGCACATAATAAGCTTTGCCTCACAGTTGTTGGACACAATGTTTTAAAATAGAGGTTTATAAGGTGGAGATTTAGGGGAGACCAAGTACAATATTAGATAATTTTTTTTTAAAAAGACAAAAAATGTAAAAAGGGAATTTTAGGAGGAACCAAGTTGAACCCATACTATTCTTAAACCAATTCGGTCCCAATATCCAGGTCAGCGATTGGGATTGAGAATCACCGGGTTTTAAAACACTAGTTGGACGGGTGCAGTTGGCATACGGATGCAACCGTAGCTATAGAGGTAGGATGCACCATCAAATTTTATCATGGTATACAATTTTGACGTAAAATGTTCTTAGGATTATCTCAACATCTATTTTTATATCTTATTATAAAATTTTAAATTTAAAAAATGGTTAAAATCAAGTAGATCTATGAACATATGAAAATCTTGAAAGTGGACGGTGTAGATAATATTCTAGGACTTAAAATCTTTTTATTTTTCATGGTCATATATCTCCATCTCGAGATGATCAATCAAAGGGCTTTTTCAACATTAAAACTACCTTTTCAGATGGATTTTTGAGGTGCGTCCATAATTTGCTACTTATATAAACTTTTTCCCTAGTTGGACATACTAAGTTTGAAAGGGCATCTTTATTTTCTGTTGACCATGAATAGTCATTAAGAATGTAAATTTTGGAGGTCACAATCCAAACCCAAGCCACTTGTCTAGCCACCTTATTTGTTTGACTTACAATTTCTTTTTTTTTTTCCTTCCTAAATTTTATACATTTGGAAGTCAAGATGAGCTTTCTCATAGTAGCCCTAGGCACCATTGAACAAGTCCTATGAAGTCTAATTGCATAGGGCTAATTTGAGGGGCATAATAGCAATTTTTCCATTAAGGCTGCTACGGCTTTGTTCTCTTCACCCTTTCCTTTTATTTATTTTGGTGGAAATCCTCGTGACTATGTCTTAATTGAGGACTTTATCAACCCATTTTTTTAATCAATTGATTATTAAATTTAAATATATTGAAAGTTTCTTACTTTAGTGTTGTTATATATTTTATTTGTTATATGCACTTGTTTCATTGGCTAATTTCCTTTTGAAATAATTTTGTGGTCTCAGCACTTGGAATTGGAGCTCTCATCTCAAATGCCCTAAATTTCTCTCAAATGCCCTAATTTTCTCAAATAAATTTTCTTAAGATTGCTTATTAAAAGCAAATTGCAAAACCAATTCAATGGAACTTAAACACCAAGGTGAAGAACCCACATCTCCATGGAAATTATATTCAATTAGCTTCTTAACAATCATTAGGAAAAACATCATTGCTCTAAAAACTGTACTCTCCATGATAACAAATTTCTAGAAAGGAATTGTTAGCACTTTGGATTTTGGAGTTTGGAGTTTGGGCAATAGAGTTTTTGTAATAAATAAATAATCATAATTACTCACAATTACTATGCTTTTGCAGGAGCATATTGTTCATATACTCCCTTGCCAAAACAACCTATGGAGGTTGTTTTGGTCTAGAAATTTCAGAACCATATAAGAATCATTAAAGAACTATTTTAAAACTTAGATCTAACCCTTCAAAAATTGGACGGCGTGTATTCAATCTTGATGTCTTAGTTTTTTTTAATATATCTAGTGGTTATTTCAGATTTTTTTTTTTTTTTTTTTTCTGAGATTAGTCTTAGTCTATATATTATAGAGGTTACCTCTTCAAAATTTGATATCTCAATAATATCCCCAACGTGTGTTTTGCCCGAGGGAATAAATGGATAGTATACTCCCACGGAAGTAGGAAATCTTTTAGAACAACAATGTAATCTTATCCGAAGCGTTATTCAGAGAAAATCAAAATAATAATTCTCTGGTTAAATATATCCTCTCTCTCGAAATAGTAAGAATCGTAAGAAATGGTATCTCTCTAGAATTTGTAATGAATTTTTTAGGGTTGCTGAAAAGAATTATTTTCGTGAGTTCCCAGGGGTATTGAGAAGATGTCGAGGCGTGGGTCATTGACTGGCGTCCTTTGTGACTTCAAAATCATCGATGGCATTTTCTCAATCTAAAATCTATTCAATCCCTCTCTCTCTCTAGCCTCATCATCATCCGTTACTAATGATTCAGCGTATATTTTCGAGGAGAGAGGAAGTTGGGTTTTGTTGCAGTGTAAATGCTTGGGTGGATCAGAAGGTTCTAGAGAGAGGATCGCCAGAATAAGTTGGGTTTTTCGAGAGAGAGAGCTTTTTGTTGGATCTAGAGTTTTTTGGAGAGAGGATCTCTTGGAAAGGTTGGACTTTTCAGATTCAAGTGTTTGAGAAAGAGAATCACGAGAAAGAGTCCCAGTTTTTCAGGACTTTCTGCAAAAAAAATCGGCTTTTAGTAAGAGAATCACAAGAACAGTTGCTTTTCCCGGAAAGTTTGATACAAGCCAGGGAGAGACCACAAATTGAATTGTGTTTCCACTGTAATCTCAGACAATCAGAAGTATAAAAAGTTTCAGAGATAAATTAGTAGACACCCTCTATTATCATCGGAAGCTTCAGAGGAGATTTTTATTTATTAATTTTTTTTTTTTCTGAAAACTTCAAGGAACTTAATTATGATAGAAAATAGTGAGTTGGGTCCTTGAAATTCTTGAGATAGAAGAAAACCAACATTTGAAATTTGGGTTTCTTTTCTTTTATTGTCGGGCTTTGGAATTTTGTTATTTTCATTGATGGCTGGAGGGCAAGAGCAGTTCGAGATCAAGTTCAGGCTTTTTGATGGATCAGATATTGGCCCTAAAAAGTACCCAGCTGCTACAAGTGTTGCCACCATTAAGGAAAACATTATTGCTCAATGGCCCAAAGGTATAAACATTTTATTTGGGTTTTTGATCTGTTGATTGTTGATTTAACTTCATTCATATTATTTTCCATTTTTTTTTGTTGGAGATTTGGGTTGATTTAATGGTTTTTCATCTTTCTAACATGAGCCTTTTGTGATAGGAAAGGTTGGCATGGTTTTTACACGTCGTAATATTGTTTATTCTACTCGCCTCATCATCTACTGAGGATTAGTGGTTTGAAAGATCTATGATTGTTTTATATTTGGTATTGGGGCTCTTGAATAGTTTAGGGTTATAGTTTTTTAATTTTTAATTTTATTTAATTTTATTTTTTTTTAATTTTTTATGAACAGTTAACCTTTCAGGCCTATAGTTGAATTCTGATTGATTTATCCAAGATAATTGATGATTTGTAAGGAAAATTAGATCGAATTAAAGCCTGTTACTATAAAACCTGTTACTATGTCTTTTTATCACCTGTTAATATGTTTTTTTATCTCTGTCCTGGTTTTTTTTGCTTTGTTGTCGTGGCTATGATTGGGCCTGTCATATTTTTGCAGAATTGCTAAGCTGAAGCGAGAGGGATATGTGGATTTCCTCTCATCTAGTATCTATCTCATTATGTTTATATGTGAAAATGGATTTAATATTCAATGGACACCCTCTTAGTGTGAAGACTTGAGCTAATTTATTTTGCCCCTGATGGCTTCAATGGGTATTGAGCATTGTGGTTGCCACTGAGGTTCTGTATTTTCAGCAATGATTGAGTTCAAGCTTAATCTTTTGTATTCCATGAAAATGTGGCCATGTGAGCTCAGTTATGGCTGGATATATTGGAAAAAAATGGAATAACAACTGTCCATGCTAATAATACAAGCCCAAGCAGTATACCTGTTGCTAGCTAAAAAGTAGTCCTTGTTCTCTTTCATAATTCAAAACTGGCAAGTTTAATATTAATTATGTGCATGGTGTAATTATGTGCATATAGTGTTCGCTTTTGGTGAAACTATGTTGGCTGAGAATTGTTGATGTCAGAGACTACTTAGATTTGCACTTTGACTCCCATTCGTTTTAGTGGGAATTATGGGAATATGGGAAGCATATATGAAGCCTATAGGGGTTCCTAATGTAGTTATAAATGACTGAAAATTTCTTAAAAATAGTGTAACTTTTGAAGTAAAAAATTCTAGGTCTATGGAATGTGCAATAAGCTATGCTAGTTCAGCTATAATACCTTGTATTGCACTAGGATTTATGTATTATGTACGAAAAGTAATGCGGCTTTCTAGCATGTCTATAATTGGTCTTTTGTGTAGGGCCTGTTGCTCTACATAGCACTAGACAGGATAAAGGAATGTGAGTGTGGTCACTGGAATTGGGTCTCCCTGTTTCAATTTTTTCACTGTTAGATCTATTGCGACCTGCCATGGTGCTCAAACTGTGTGTCCCTGAAGGCTCATGTTTTGCCAACAATCTGAGATTGCATTCTCCTTATTTGGAACCATATATGAGCTTCCCCTTGATCTAGTTTCTTGCGGAAGTCTCCCCCTTGATCTGGTTATTGGCTCAAGTCTATATTTTGATTGAAAGACATTTTTTCCTGGTTTATTATTTTGTTACATGGTATTAGATCTAAGAACAAACTATTCATGGAGGATAGGCTCCTTGAGATTAAACCTTTTTCTATCTCCTAGGTATCGTTCGAGGACTTCGGTTCTGTGGAATCTCAACCATTGGTGATTAGCTATTTAATGAGGAAATAAAAGACATTTCATCTAGTTTTGATTAGTGGCAATCTGTGTAACTTTGCTGCTGCAATAGCATTCTTTACCACATTTGAGTTTGAACTACACTGGTGACCTTCTTCATGCATTTTTGATCCGCAATTCATGAGAGAAATATCCATTCAGGACATTGTTGTCCTAAAAGACTGCTTTTGCTATGAGAACATACTAGTTCTGTGTCTTTGATGCAGAGAATAGGGAAAACAAAATAAATAAATCAGAAAAGTAAAAATAAAAATAAATGGAATGAGAGATTATACCTTAGGGTCTGCAAAGGAGTCCACCCCAAAAAGATCTTTTCACAAGACCTAAAATCAAATATTCTCTTCTCAACTTCTTTTTCTTGTCTTGTCCAATTACATATTAATAGAAGAAAAATCAAAAACCTAATTTGTTCCCAAAGAAACCCTAATAAATCAAGGTTAACATTACCAAAAAAAAAGAGAAAAGAAAAGAAATCCTAATAAATATTAAATCACATTCCTTCATTTTTTTTCCAAAAAAAATTGAACTTTTAATTATACCCCTCAATTCCTTACAGGAAAAATACACAAATACTTTAAAAGAAAATTAGAAACCCAAAATAACCAAAATTCAAACCTAAAAACTTCTTTAAAGAAAAAAAGAAAGCCAAATCCTAGATCTAATCTCCCTAAAAATTAATAAAATAATAATAAAAAAAACTAATTACATCATTCCCTTAGGGTTGGGAGAAGCTTGACCTTCAGTTTGTTGAATTCATCATTTCTTTTAGAGTCCTTTACTTTGTTGGTGATAAGTCCCACCATTTACCTGATTACATTGTCTTCTTTAATTAACCAATTAATCAAAAACTTGATGTACAACTTGTAGTGGAACTCTGGAATACCAAACATAATCTCGATTTCGTCTTTGAGCTCAGAGGGTGCTATTTCACATGCTACACATAGCGTAGTTTATTTTTAATAATCAATTATCGAAATTTCGACCACTTTTTGGGTGGTTTTCAACATATTTTCACACTGAGATTTACCTCTTCATGGTATCTAATATATTCAAGTTTCTTCTTATTTGATCTTGAAGTTTAAGATTTGGTATCAAATCTACGAGATTATGAGCACCTTCTTCTTGACGATAGGTATTTTCTAATCGTTGCAGCCTCTGATTTATTCTGCTGGACTATCTTCGAATATCTTCCATGTCTTGATTTACACCCTCTTTTATTATTGCTTCACAAGCTCCAATATGTGGCTATATATCGTTGATCATGAGCGTAGGTTTTGGTGGCATTATGATGGATGAATTTTTCAATCGTTGATACCAATTAATGCAGGGAAGAGGGAAAATAAAATAAATAAATAAGAAAACTTAAAATAAAAATAAAGGAGGTGAGAGGTTATACCCTCTCACATAGATTGCAAGGGAGTCCACCCCAAAAAGAGCTTTTCACAAGATCCAAAATCAAATATCCTTCTCTTTCTCCTCTTCTTTTTCTTGTATACTTGAGAAAATCCTGGAACCTAACTTGTTCTATAACAAACGACTACATCACACTTTCTGTTGTCCTTGAGAAGCTGGGCTTGCAAGTTCTTTGAACATATTTGGTGGAAACTTGGCAAACTTAAATCGCCATTTATCACGCTGAACTGAACTGGCTTACTTAATATTATTACCCATCCTAACTTCATATGAGATCTCGAGTAAATTGCTGAGAGTTCATTGTCTTAGTCCTCAAGTTACCCCATCTTTTGAACCTCAAAGTTTCTCACTTCTGATGCTGTTTTTCTTTTTCTAAGCCATCTTTTCTTTGCTTTCCACCTTTTGATTTGGGATAACTAGGGAATGACTGCTCTTATATGTGCCTTAAGCGGTTAAACCTCTTGACAATTGATGATACTCAATTCTTGTTTTCTCTTTTCTTTAGTATACATCTTCCTTTTTAGTTCCCCTGTATGTTTGAGTGAGTTTTTCCTCTAAAATCCCTTTCTCTCCCTTTTATTGATGATGCAAAGTCTTTCTTTACAATTCAAACTCCTGCTCATTATGAAATTACTTACAACCTTTGAGTATTTACTAACTGAATTCTTTTCAGCAGGAAACTTTACTCACATTGATGATGTTCTTGCGGAACATCTACTTGTTTAGCTGTCCATGGTTACTATGAAATTCTTGAAATGTCATGATAGAATACATTGTTCTCTCCCCCTGAGCTACTGGTGGGATTAGATGTCTTAGTTCAGTTCCACCCTATTAATTATTAAAGATTCTCCTTGTTTTTCGGAGTATGGCGACCACCTTGATTTCTTGATTCTCTTATTCCTTGAGTTATGATGTTGGTGGATGAATATTTCCCTGTATCCTTCTTCCTTGGAGTTTGTTGTTCTCAATGTCTACTATGGAGACTGGCATGTTGGGATTCTCCTCCTCTATTAGCCAGCTCCCTGAAGTCTCTTCCCTTATATCCCCTCTCACTCTAGCTTCATTGGCCATTTTTTTGAGATAAAAGCAGTCCCTTGCAGATAGTGTGATAACTACTTTCATATTATGCTTTTTCTAAGCTCCTTAAGTTTCTTCCCTTATATTCTCTCTCTCTCTCTCTCTATAATTTCATTGAGTATTTTTATGAGATAAGAAGAAATCTTTTGTACCTAGTATGAGAATTTTCCGATTACCCTTTTCTAATTGGGTTGCCATGAATCTTACTGAAACTCCTCTTTTACTTTTGCCCCACTTGGATTTACCTTTACCTTCCTCCTTGCTTGTCAGCGAAAGTGCTTTATAGGTGATGCACCATATCTAAGAGATTTTTCTTAGATAACAACTTACCAAAAATTACACACAGGCAGTTTATATGTGATAGAAGGCAGTTATGCACAATTGATACTGGTTGATGATCCCCTCTTTGAAAGAAAAGGATGGCTCCCTACTTGATATGAGATAATTTGTTTTGGTTTATGAAACTACCTATGCTTGGTTTACTCATAAAGAAATTTAGCTACTGTCACTTCTAATGCAAAAAATTATCTGTCTTGATGGTTAGAAAATAATGTGGAGTATATCATTCCGATTAATCGAGGTAATTTATTATTTTTTAATTAAGAAGATAATGCTGAAATGAAAAAGAAAACGGAGGCTAACTCTCCTTTATTATGGGAGATAGAATATGATATACTATGAGATTATGTCAATAGCTATAATATTAATTTAAAAAAACTTTGATGAAACACAGGCCCAGCAGTGATTATAACTGGAGAACAGAGAAAGAGAAGAGAACAGTCTGAGCCAGAATTTTCAGTGCTCTCTTATATGGACCCGGTTTCTCTGTGGCCAAGCCCCCGCATATGTAGAAATGTGGGCCTCTTAATAGATCTATTTTTGAGATGGATATTAAGACTTAACTTTTAAGAACATGTAATCTCTAACATGGAGATCATGTATATGAATAAATAAATAAATTTTTAAAACTAAAAATAATAATTTTATTAAGAAAACATTTGGGCTGTTAGTTTCCATTGTTCTAGATGGAACACCTACTTGCATCCATCTTTAAGATGGATGCTTCACTCTTTTCTGGACCGCATATGTAGAAAAGCAGTCCAGCCCGTATGAAACAATTTTCCTTCTTATATTGTTCATGCAATCAAAATTCGATCTCTTTATCGATATATGTTTCCTCAGTTTTTTTTTGTCCTTTAAGCAGATAAGGAAAATGGTCCAAGGACTGTTAGTGATGTCAAGCTAATCAATGCTGGAAGGATATTGGAGAATAACAGAACCTTGGGAGAGTGTAGGAGTCCCATATGTGATTTTCCTGGTGGGGTCACGACAATGCATGTTGTAGTTAAACCCCCTTCCTCAGAAAAGGGCAACGGTATACTTCTCATTATAATCATTTCAAAGTCACTAAGTTGGTGTCCTCTCTCTCTCTTATTTTGTTGATCCTCTCTCTCTCTCTCTATCATTAAAATTTTCTCATAGTACACTTCTCATTAAAATTATCTTGAAATCGTCATGTTGGTGTCTTCCTCTCTCTCTGTCATGTTGGTGTTCTCTTCTCTCTCTTTCCCGAAGTATACTCTCTCTCATTGGAATTCTCTCAAAATCATTTTGTTGGTACCCTCTCTCACTCTCTCTCATTAAATATTCTCTCATGGTAGACTTCGCACTAAAATTATCTCAAGATCATTTATATTAGTGCCCTCCTCTCTTTCTCTCTCTCAAGATCATTTGGTTTCTCTCTCATTAAAATTATCTCAAAATCGTTTTGTTGGTACCTATGTCATTAAAACTCTCATAATCATTTTGTTGGTATGTTAGCTTTCATCAAAATTCTCTCATAATCAATTTGTTGGTGCTTTCTCTCTCATTAAAGTTCTCTCATAATCAATTTTGTTGGCCCACCCCTCTCTCTCTCTCAAGATCATTGGGTAGGGTATCCTCTCACTCATTCTCATTGAAAGTCTCAAAGAACTTCTTCTCTTTAAAATTCTCTCAAAATCATTTTGTTGGTATAACACCTAACCCCCCACCCCCCACCCCCCACTATCTCTACCTCTCAGATCCTCTGATTAAACTCACTCTTCTTGCATGAAAACAGAAAAGCAACGGACAAATCAGAGCAAGGACCCAAAATGCTTGTGTGTAATCTTGTAACAGAGGCCTTTAATGGGTGGAAATGAGGGATTTGCAGGTAGGTTTTGTCAGCCAAGAATATATTTGCATCTATTTAACTCCTTTAATACGTGAGATTGAGAATTCTAATATTACCTTATCTATTTGATCATTTTCTTAATATTACAAGGACTCAATTATACGCAATCTGCTGATGCAGAACGTTTATGATTTCTCGATCAACTATACACCAAGGTATACGATACACTCCCACATTTTGCAGGTTTCATGGAGGTGATTGGTTTCATAGAATGGTCATTGTGGTTCTCTTTCATGATTTGTATTTTTTTGGTATATCTGTACATGCATAATTGGCCAATAGTGATTCTTCCATCAAATGAAACTTCTGCTATCGGGTTTCGTTTAGATTAAAGGACAATGCTTAGTCATTCCTTTTATTCATTCTCTTTCTCCAGGTGAATCATGTTATACGGTTTCCACCATAATCTATTTGATTACTGAACTGTGGATATGGAAATGATTGTAAGGAATCCATGAAGTTTGTACAGTTTATCCAAACAAGAGATTTGAGGAATCCATGATAAGAATCCTTGATACTGAAAATTCTGGCTTTCACGTATTCAAGATTCCTAATTTCCTCCCATCCAAACAGGCCCTAATGAGGAAAACATTTGGGCCACGCAGGAGCCGACCACTATTTTGGCCCGCCCTCCCCTGTTTCTTAGTCCTAAGGGCGTTTGTTTCTCCCCGAATTTAATGCTCATTCGCTTGGATCTGGGGAAGAAGCTCATGAAAAGGAATTTTAAAAAGTCCCTTGGAAAACGGTTTTTTTGAACCCAATGAGGGTAGACCATCCATTTCATGTGCGGCTAGATCTTGTCTCTAACAATTCAAAATGAAAGCTATTTGTTTAAAAGAAGAAGAAGAAAGAAATGGTCATCTTGTGATGGTGAGGCAATCTAGAAAATATGGGAGTGAAATCCTCTAGGGTCAACAGATGTGCAACAATTTTTTCTCTTCTAAAAAATTTATTTTCTATTTTTTTAAATACTTCCTCTAGGGTCAACAGATGTGCAACAATTTTTTCTCTTCTAAAAAAATTATTTTCTATTTTTTAAAATACTTTTCATGGGTTCCATAGCTGGGCTTAAAGAGAATATGTGCGTAAAATTTGGGGCAAAACAAATGGCCCAAAGGCCCCATAATGGGGTAGGACAGTTACTGCAGTGGTCCGCCAATGGATGGACCATGTGTTTTGCTTTTCGTGTCATTGCAAGCTCTGTAGTTTGCTCCCTAGAAAAACAAATGCTCGAAACGATTGAAAAGCTAGAAATGAATTTCTTGAGGATTCAAATTCTAGATTTGTATTGGTTGTTTTGAAAGCATTTGGATGAAGTGTGATTTTATATTTCCATTGCACGCTTAGAGGCTCAGCTTGGGCCAAGGGCTTGGACCTGGCCCAAGCCGAGTTACTCTGCTGAGTCGCCCGAGTAGTGAGCATGGCTGAAAATTTTAAAAAAGAATTTATAATATATTTCCTATAATACTAATTGAAATATTAGTCTTTTAATATATTTAATAATGGTCATAACTAAAATATGATAACATCCTTCCATGTTCCACATATTTTTTATGTTTTGAAATTAAAAAATATTTCATTTCTTCATTTCAAATATTTTTGTGAATTTGTTTCTAATTATGATATTAGAATATAAAGTTGGTTTTAGTATCTTTTGTAATCTTAAATATATAGCTTTTAGTGCTTGTAATTTTCATTTGTGACTCATTTTACTTTTCTATAAATAACTCTTAAATTATGATAAAGAAAATTTTTATACAAATTTTTCATGCTTTAAAAATAGTTTTTGACCAATTTTTTGGATATCCTATAATGAATTCCGAGTTGTTTTACAAAAATTATACCGATTTTTCAACAAAAATATGTGACGTAAAACCATCTTTTTTTTCTTTCTTTGATTATTTGAATAACTTTATATTTTGACCAATGTTTTAAAAAACGTCGAGTCGAACCGGATTCGCCCGGTTCGACTCGGAAATCGTGAAAAGGGGACCGGATCGCCTAAAAAATCGGAAATCGTCCGCTTCTAGAGAGAACCGGACGATTCTGTACAGTGAATAGCCGATTCACTGTACGGAATCGGCGAGTCCGAACAGTGAATCGGCGAGTCCCGTACGGTTTTTTTTTTGTTTTTTTTTTTTGTGTAATCCATGATAGATTTTTTTGTAATACTTGATCGATTTTCTTGTAATCCATGATCGAAATTTTTTTGTTTTTTGTAACCCATAATAGAATTTTTTGTAATCCATGATCGAATGTTTTGTAATACATGATCGAAATGTTTGTTTTTTTTTGTAATCCATGATCGAAATGTTTGTTTTTTTTTTTGTAATCCATGATTGAATTTTTTGTTTTTTGCTTTTTTTGTAACCCATGATAGAGTTTTTTGTAATCCATGATTGAATTTTTTGTAATCCATGATCGAACTGTTTTTTTCTTTTTTTATAATCCACGATTGAATTTTTTGTTTTTTTTTGTTTGTTTTTTTTTGTAATCCATGATCGAATTTTATGTAATCCATGATCGAATTTTATGTAATCCATGATTGAATTTTTTGAAAATTTGTGATTTTTTTTTTTTAATCCATGATCAAATTTTTTTTTGTAATCCATGATAGAATTTTTTGAAAATTTGTGATTTTTTTTTTAATCCATGATCGATTTTTTTGAAAATTTGTTACTTTTTTTTTTTTTTAATCCATATCATTCAAAGAGAAAATGAGAGAGATGATGATTCTGAGGCCACCCTATCCCAGCCATATTATTCACATATCGAATCCCAACAGCAACAGTGTAGGGATGAGCACGAAATACTGTAAATTAAATGCTGAATGGCGGTTCAGGAAAAGAACATATCAATATTCGCATATTCATTCAAAAACATGAAAATTCTTAATGGAGTACCCTCATTTTTTATTGAATTCCTAAAAAACAATATTTATAATGAATTTTAATAATTTTTTCGAATTTTTTTTAAGCTTTATTCTGACCGATTCACCCGATTTTTGATCCGGATCGTCGATTCGCCGATCCGGATCGGTTTTTTGGAAGCCCGATCCGGGTCACCGATCCGTTTTTTAAACCATTGATTTTGACTGATTCTTTTTGCATTGAAAATTTATTTATATTTAATTTTCATATTTATTAATGCCATAGGCTTTTATTATAAACATTGAAATTATAAAATAATATTGTTATGTTTCGAATTTTTAAATTTTTGATATTTTAATTATATATAAGACTACTTTTTTTTTTATTCTAGTTTTTATTCATTTCTTATATTGTATTTCGAATATATATCATTGACATGAACTCTGATACTTCCGCATAACGGATATTGCGTCTAACACGGTGAAGTCCAAAATGCATTATTGATTTCTGTTGTTCTTAAAAATTTTATTGTTATTCACCCATTATATTTCTATGTACATTATACTTAAATCTACTAATATATACAAATTAATGGATGAAATCATGCTCCTTTTCTCTCTAAGCTAAAGTGTTTTTCATCGTGAAAATCATCATGGTTTTCATTGTCTTCTATCGCACTCTTATTTTCATCATTATTCACTATTTAAAATCTTGGGAAAATTATAAAAAGCCTCAAGATTGCACTTTCTATTCAACTTACACCAATCTAAATTTTTCTCTCACTTTTTTCTTAAATATACACTTTCTATGTAAATTTTTCCAACCAAATAAAAAATAAAAAAATACTTAAACTAACCTCCTTTACTTTAACTTAACCCACACATCTCTCTTCTCTATCCAATCAAAATAGGGGCTCCAGCACTATGTAAATAAGGTTCGGGCTCCGCCACTATGTAAATTTCGGTCAGCAATAGGGCTTCGACACTGTGTAAATTTCGGTCCGCCAGTAGGGCTCCGACACTGTGTAAAGTGTGGTCCGAGGTGGTTTGATAGTAAATGTTACTAGATTCCAAGACTCTGGCACTATATAAAAGCGGTCCGACAGTACTCAGCTTCGGTGCGCTCGGTCTGGTAGTTGTATTACGGTGGTCTAGCACTTGTGCGCTATAGCAATGTGCTAATGGGTTCACTCAGTCGGGTAGTTGTCTTAGCGCTTGGTCTGGTAGTTGTCTTACGATGGTCTAGCACTTTTGCGCTCTGGCAATGTGCTACTGGGTTCACTCGGACTGGTAGTTGTCTTACGGTGGTCTAGCACTTGTGCGTTATGGCAATGTGATGGTGTGCTCTGGCAATGTGTTACTGGGTACAAAAGTAACGCCAAGTTGTATTATGGTAGTATAGCACTTGTGCGCACTGATAATGTGATGGTTCACTCTGACAATGTGCTATTTGGTTCAAAAGTCAATGTCAAATATGACGAAAATAATTTTTGTGTAGGAAAAGGATATTTTCATCACGAAAATGATTTTTGCATACAGAAAGGGTATTTTTGTTTTAAAAAATGAAAAGTATCTTTTGGGAGTATTTGCATAAAAAATTTGTTTCATAGAAAAAAGTGAGCAATCGTTAGATAGGTAAGTCACGTAGAGGGTGCGGTATTAGGGTTTTTGTTTTTGTAATTTCCCCCATATCCTTGTATTTGTTTGCATTCAATGCCCCTTCAGCTTTTTTTTCAAAGATCGTATCTGATATATGTAATTATGGCAAAAGTTATGAGTATTTTTGGGACTCCAACTTCTAAGGATGTAACCTCACATCGTGTGATAAATCTAAATATAATATAAAATAAACATTATTTGCATTTTATATTTGACAGAAACTTATCGTATAATAAATAATTAGGATACAGTTTGGATAGTGAGGATGATTTGACTCAAACTGACCAGATCGAAGTTAGAACTCTATTTTCCTTTTTTTTTTTTTTCAAAACGCTATCCAAATACTAAAGTGGATCAAAATTTTAGATTCGATAAGTCCTCTTTAAGTGGGCTTGGCAATAGACCGGGACTTGACCTGGTTCCGGGTCTCGGTCTAAATGTTGGACTTGAATACTATTTAGGCTTGGGTTCATGTGGACTTGGACCCGACCTAAATAGTATTATTATTTAATAATATTTAATATTTAAATAATTATAACTGTATTTTTTACTCATAATATTTAATACTTATATATATATATATATATATATGAAAAAAGATGAGATTAGCCTACTAGCTCATATGAACATATGAGCCCAATGTGAACCAATGTACAACGTGAATCTTATACTGGATTACATCTTATCTATCTATGGATAAGATAAATCCTACTTTCTGAATTTTGCAATTGAGTATCTAAAACTCATTATGCAGTTTTTGAAGAGAGAAAACCATGGCATTTAATAAATGGATAAGATGAATTTTAGCTTCTTAATTTACACATGGAGAGTATCGTGGCATCTAATGCATAATTAAACACACTTGATCTCATGTCCCATTGATCATGAATAGAGGGCTAACGTGCATTAATACTAATTTTAGAAAAGAAAGGTGGAAAAGAGAAAGAGGGAGGAGTGATAAGCACCTACGAATACCCAACCGGGCCACCTGGTATGAAAACCAAACCAGACCCATGGTACCGGTTAGTTTTTTGATTGGTCCTATGTGAAACAAAAATAAAATTTGGGCGAAAATTGATTAAGTTTAATGTTTGTCTAGTTTGGCAATTCTTACATGTTAAACAAAATTGATTATTTTTTTATAGTGCATTTTAAAAAAAAACTATTACTCTAATTGTTCTTTGCTTTTTAATGTTCCAATCCAATGAATTCTATTAGCTGTCAAACCAGTTCTGATTGGACTAGACTCCTTGTAAGTTTGACTGTAATATGCACATGCGTTGCACGTAATATTTAATATTAATCTTTGGAATATATTTATTAATAAAAAATATTTTAAATAAAACATGGTCTTAGATATTATTGAATTTATCTTCACAATTGAATAATTTTATTAAAAAATTATGAATATAATATTAAATATTATTTTAATATAATATTTGCAGCAACTTGAGAAGAATATAATTTCTTTAAAACCATGAAAGAAAGAAATAACTCAGATATATTATTTGTGAAAAAATAAGATTGGAAGGAGACCAAATTTTGTTTTAATGCTATTTTAAATAGAGTATTCAAGAGAGACATAGTACAAATGAAAAATAGTGAGAAAAAATTAGAGGACATGGGATAAAATTCATAATTAGAAAATAAAAATAACTCAAGTATCTCCTTAAAAAAAAAAATCCTATAAATATTTAATCACATATTTTTTTTTAAAAAATATAATATTGTTATTACAAAATTAAATGTACTATTCAAAGAAATTTAAAATATAAAAATTATAATTAAACACAGATAAAGGGAAGAATTGAGATGAAAACAAATCAATACATCATTTAACATAGGAATTAAAAAAATTATTTTTCTTTAGCATTCATGACCAATGGGCCATACCAAATAAGAAAGTAAGAGACATAATCCATTTGAAAAATAGCAAGAGAAAGCCAGAATAGAGAGTAACATAAATAAATAAGTTAGAGGTAATTGAAATAAAAATAATGAATAATTCAAGAAAATAAATAATAATAATAATAATAATAATAATAATAATAATAATAATAATAATAATAATAATAATAATAATAATAATAGTAATAATATCAACAACAACGATAACAACAATTATAAAAATGTTGTTGTTTTTATTTTATTCAATTACAAAAAGATATGTATAGAGAGTGAGTGAGCCCAAGCCACTTTTTTTCTATAATTAAAAAATTACATTACAACAAAAAATGCTACGTAGAGATAGAGATATATAACGTACCTTCTACCTTTTTGTTAGCAAAATATTTATGATAGAAAAACCCTTGTAAGAGGTTTTTTAAAGAAATGAACTTATAAAAGAGAAAAATAGATGGTTTATGTTTCAAGACATGGGGCATTGTAATATTTGATAGATCAGATGAAAAGAGAAGACATAAGAGTAGCCAGAGAGAGAGAGAGTTTCCTTATATGATAAGTTTAGGTGTGATAGGCTTTTGGTGAGGCGTGAGAGTTTTAGCCTTTTAAGTGAGAGAGGACATCGGAGGTTTTTTTTAAAGAGAGTTTTACGAAGGGAGAAATTGAGAGAGATTTAAGAAGAGAGATAAATAAGTGTAAAGAGAGATTAAGGAGGGATTTAATGACATAGAGAGATTAATTACAAGTTAACATAAGAGGTAGAGAAAAAGGTGGAAGAGAGAACATAACAGAATTGGCTCATTCAATTTTCAAAAAATAATAATTAGATGAGATAAAAGAAAAATTACAAAAAAACACCTGACTATCTATGCAACTTACCTTCACCCCTTATTTTTTCTCACTTTTTTTCTCAAAAACAACCTTTCCTCATAGAAACCTCCAAGGTAATAAGTTTTTATTTTTTTTGGATGGAAATGCCCTTCTTGCACAAACCAAATGAATTCGCAGGTCCCAAGTAACGTACTGCCAGAATACGTCTTTGCACTGCCGGAGCGTGTTCTCATAATGTTGGAGTGTTATGGCTCAGACCTGCATTGTCGGAGGGCACACTCAGAATGCCGGAGTGCTTGTTTATACTGTCGGAGCGCGGTCCTCCATTGCTGGAGTGTTGTGGCTTCAGAGACTTCATTGTCGGAGCACGTCTTTGCACTACTGGAGCGAGTTCTCATAATGATGGAGCGTTACGGCTCAGACCTACATTGTCGGAGTGCACATTTAGAATGCCAGATCGTGTGTTTGTACTGCCAGAGCACGTGTAACAGGAGAGAGAAGGCCACATAAAAACAAACAAGGGTAGTTTAGTTTTATTTCATGCTATTTTTGGGTTGGAAGAGTTATTTGCGAGAAAAGGTTGTTTGGGGAAAAACGTGTGAGAAAATATTGGGGTGGGTAAGTTACATAGATAGTCTATTTTAGAGTTTTTTTTTAGTAATTTTCCCTAAAAAACGTAATTAAAATTTATGAAAAAGAGGGGCACATATGTAGAACTTACAACCAAACTAAAGATAAGAACAATGTATTTATTAGTTTCTCATCTTTTTAAACTGTCCACTTGGATAAAGTATTCGAGAGAAAGAGAGAGTAAAGAGATGCGTTATGGTGGAGAGTTTATGCGTTATATAGAGAGGGAGAGAGAGTGGAGAGATGCGTTACAGGGGGAATGGGAATTTATTGCCTAAGCGCAATTATCATTAATTTAGTAACTTGAGAGAAAAGAGAGGGAGAGAGAGTGGAGAGATGCGTTATAGAGATTGCAATTATCATTAGGGCGCATCGATAACATCAACTTAGGGGGAGGAAGTAGGAACTTGTCCATGCGTTCGATGCACGGAACTTATACAGTAAACAAGTTTTGGGTAATTTCTTATGTGTTAAAGAAAAAAATGTTTCATCTAAAATGATGGAACTTAAAATAGGGTTCATTGAATCCTATTACGCCTCCCTTGTTTATATTGTTAATTTATGTTTGTATTATAATTCGAACACGAAATAAGGTTGTGATCGTCAAATCGGCTTAGATTCAATCTGGGTCGTTGGGTCCATATGTTCATATGAGCTGGTAGGCTAATCCTAACATTTCATATAATATAGATAATTACAATGTTATATACAAGACGAACATATATTAATAAAATAAATATAAAATACACTATGTTATATATTATATTGTGCTATATATATTATATATTTATATTAAAATTATTACTATAAATTTGTTATATTTAATGTATATTTATGTAGTATAATATATTTATATAATATATAATACATATTTATATTTAAAATATTTACAACACTACATATAATACAAATATATATTAATAAAATAAATATAAAATACAATATATTATATATTATATTATATGTATTATATATTTATATTCAAACTATTAATATATATTTATAATTTAATTATTCATATATTTTATTATATAATATATTTTTATAATATATATTTTATTACATACAATATTTTATGGGATTGTATAGTGAGACTATTTACCTTTGATACAAGGTGGTCACAATTCCTTACAACCATTTGATATGAAATTTGATAGCTTAGATATGTCACAAGGTTAGAGAAAATTTCTTTTGCAGTTTGAGATTGGTCAATGGAACAATTGCAACCACCCAATTTCACATCCAATAGTCAAGATTAATATGACCACTTTGTATAAAAAGTAAATGGTCTCATTCTATACTTTCTCATATTTTATTTATGTAATAGATATTTACAATAATATATATAATACAAATAGATATTAATAAAATAAATATAAATATACTGTATTATATATAGACACTGTTAGCATGTGGTCAACCCGCATATTTTAGAAATGCGGGCTTGGCAATAAATATATTTTTTAAATATAGTTTGATCCTAATTTTTGGATTATATATAATCTTTAACATGGAGACTTTGAATATGAAAAAAATATTAAAAACTATAAATAATAATTATATTAATAAAACATTTGGACTGTTAGTTACAACTGTTTTTAGATGGACCACCTATTTGCATCTATCTTTAAGATGTATGCTTTATACCTCTGAACCGTATTTCTACAATATGTGGTCCAACCCGCATTAAACAATTTTCATTATATATTATACTATACTATATAATATATATTTATATTTAGACTATTAATATGTAATAAATATGGGGAAACTTTATATAGAGCCAAGGATCGAAACAATCAAATTAGATCTTATCCTAAAAATTTCACTAGAAGAGGTTGTTTTGATGCCCAAATATCCTCAAATTGATAATCTCGACATCAAAATGCATGGACATGAGAAAAAAATGGATTTCAAGTTTTGAAAATAGTGTATTTTGTAACACATTTTTTGACCGTTAATTTTCAGGATTTTCAAGTTTTCATAGATCTCTCGATCTACACTATTTTTAAAGCTTTAAACTTTATAAATAAAATGAAAAATATAATTTAAAGCGATCAAAAATATTTTCAGTATTGAAACCACATTTCTAGACACTATTTGCAGATAGGCTCTAATTTGATTGTTTAGAACATAAGCTATATATATATATATATATATATATATATATATATATATATATATATATATATATATATATCTTGGCTTGCACGACCTCATTGAATGATAATACTCCCATCTCCCTTTTAGTTCTGGTCAACAATAGCACAATCGTGTGGAAAATAGACTGCAAGGGCCATACCAAGCATAATAATTATATAATATATATTGTATTAAATAATAGATTTGATTATATAAAATATTTTATTTATGTAATATATATTTACAATACTCTATAATACAAATATATATTAATATAATAAATTTAAAATATACTATATTATATATTATATTATGTTATATATTATAAATATTTAAATTATTAATATATATTTGTATTATATCTAATATATATATTTATGTAATATGATATATTTATATAATATATATTTATTATATAATATGTAATATATTTTATTATATAATATATTTTATTTATGTAATAGATACTTACGATGCTATATATAATACAAATATATATTAATAAAATAAATATAAAATTCACTATATTATATATTGGAAAAAATTAATATTAAGATGCAGCCTTAAAATGTAGAATTACATATACACCTAAAAAATCCATTGGAAAAGGGTGCTTGAATGTTGAAAAAACCTCTAAATGATCATTCGATCGAGATCTATGAATATGAAAAAAAACAAAAAAACAAAAAAGATTTTAGGTCCCAAATATAGTGCATCTTGTACATTATCTAGACCGTCCATTTTCAAGGTTTTCATTTGTTTATAGATCTACTTGATTTTAACCATTCTTAGTGTTTAAAGTTTTATAATTAGATATGAAAATAGATTTTAAGATAATCCTAAAAAAAAAATTCACCAAAATTACATGTTATGATAAAATTTGGAGGTACGCCTTAATTGGATTGTTTAAGGTTTTAACCTTATAGAAACCATACCTTTATATATTATATCATGTTATATATATATATATATATATATATATATATATATATATATATATATATATATATATATATTTGAAGAAGATCTAATATCCCATACTGTGTCCTATTCAGGAAGGACTATTGTAAATTGGAATCGGCTGTATTTAATATTTGTGTAGTTTTTTGAAAGTATTTTGTGGGAACTAATCCTTCGTTTATACAATTTAAGTCAGCACCAGAATCTATTAGAGCTAATATTTGAAAGGTATATTCGTTTTGGACTATGATTTTAACCAAAGAGTACCATTTTTGGTTTAGTATTTTGTTGATTAAATTTAATTGAAGTTCTTGGTTAAAATTGTAGGATTCATGTTTATCTTCCATATTATGTAGTAAAGTTGTAAATTCTATGTCTTCTTCATCTTCGGAATTATTATCTGTTAATTCGGTTAATTCTAATAATTTGATTCTAGTTTTTAACTTAATCAATTCAGATTTTACTTTATTAATTTCGTGTTTTAATTCAGCAATAGTGGGTTCTTTTTTACTATTATTCTTTTGGCCAATTCTTTTCAGCACTACTATCTTCACGTATGAGGAGTCGAGAAAAGAAAACATCTTTATACCATTTATAATGGGAAAGAGTTGGACATCGAAGATTATTGAGCAAATCTTCAGATCGGGCTTCGAGTAAAGCCGTACTTCCAACAAAGTGGAGTGTAATTGTATATTAATGTATTAACAGCATCACTTTCGAATTGTACTATATCTTGGTTTACTTCGTTTTTAATATAAGATTGTTTAGTGGCGGATAAAATTTGTTGTTTGGATATATCATTTAGGTGGAAATCCCACCATCCTCTGAGCCAACCTGTGAATCCATAGATAATAGCTTTTGCTACATCTTGGTCATGGGCACCAGAGACCTTGCATGCAGTAGCATACATGGTCATGTGTTTCATTGTGTCAAGAATTTGTAATTCAGACATTTCGTCTATATTCCAATTTACAATAGTCCTTCCTGAATAGAACACAACATGGGATATTAGATCTTCTTCAAATTGTACATCGACTGGAGTAGGTATATGATGGTACATTCTAGATGGGGCGGTAATTCTCATTTTCCGACCATAATCTATTCTATTAATCTTATCGTCTTGGGTAAAGGCATCTTTAATATTAGTAATGGTATTTGGAATTTTTGGAATTTCATGGAGCATCATAGCTACTGGTTCTGCTATTTTTATTACTGATTCTTTGCTCTTAGATTTCTCCTTTTCTTTAATATCTAAAGTAGCTAATTTAGTAATTAGCCGGTGCATTAATTCAAATGAAGATTCTTCTTTCATTTGAAATCTGTCTTTATTTATTAGAGGATGAGGTTTAAATAATATTGCTTTTTTCTTTTCTTCTATTTTCTGTTGTGGTTGTTGGATAATATTTTCTATCCTAATGGTTTGTTTTCCTATGGTTTGTAAATATAAATTTGTATAATTATTTTGTTCAATCAAGTGGGGTAACAATTCTATTTTAAGATAATTTTCTCCAGAAAGTATTTTATATGGAGTAGCTAGAGTTTCTAATTCTTGATTTTTATCTATTATTTTTATACTTTCTTCAGGAGGATGAATACTACGAATATGTTTCTGTTGACTTGTAATATAGGTATTATATTGATTTTCTAAAGTATGTAGTTTAAATTCAGGGAGTTTTATTCCTTTTAATAATAAGGTGGTTTTAAGCCATTAAAAAAATCCTACAGTTATTTTTTCTTTTTTCAAAAACTTATTATATTGTTTATGAGTCATATCTATTAATTCTTTTGAGAAAGTGGTTAAATACCAATTTCGAAAATCTTTATTAGTTTGACTAATATAATCTTGTTGTATATAATCTCTGTTTATTTTCTTTTCTTTTTGTAGTGTTAATAATTGAAAATCAGTATCTGGTGATTCAGTATAGATAGGTTGGTATACTAGTTTAAGTATATTTTCTTGAGTTCTTACTAAGCTTTGTATTTCAGGTTCAGTTTCTGAAGTCGAAGGAGTAGTAGGTCTGATAATGCTAGACACAGACTTTCGTAAAGCTAGTTGAGGGTAACGACCATCTTGGTATTGGGAGATAAGTATCATCAGTACTGGTTATAGATGGAGATGGAGATATGTGATTATATTGTATTTCGATTTCTCTGTCTATATGTTCAATAATTTGATTTGGAAGATTATGTTTCGGAGTTTTTACTGAGTGATTAGATGTTTGAATTTTCCAATCCTGGGGAAGTTTTATTTGAGACCATTGGATGGTTTTGAGAATTATTATATTTGATTTCTCAGAATTTGTTTAAAAGAAAGTTGTCTGTCCTTTTGTATCTATTTGTATTACATTGGGACATAAAGTGGTCATTACTTTATAATAGATTCGATATACAATAGCTAAATTTTGAGATCCTTGTAACATATCAAAACCTTGTGTTTTAATATTTAAAGTTAATACTTTAAGTAGGTTAGGGTCATGTAAAGAGATCGCATAATTTGGAAAACAATTAAAATAAATTGGTCCATTACATAAACTTGACTCAATTATTCCTAAAAGGGAATCTGAAAAATTATTATGTCTTTCGTCTCGTAGACATAATAGAATGGAAGTATTTAATCCTAATCTAGTTAACGGTTTTACGGCTACTTGTATCAACCCTATATGAAGATATTGGTACTCTTTATTTTTATGTGATTGTAATATTTTATTTGTTAATAGTTGTAGGTTTTCTTGTTCTTCTTGAACAGGTAAACTTTGTTCGACGGTTTTAATAGCATAGCCTATTTTTAGATTAAAATTTCCTTTTTTTTATAAGCATCTGAAATGGAGACTTTTGGTACGTTCCAGTTTTGGATGTGTTGTTCGATATCATCTATGACTACTTCTTCTTTGTTTTTTACCCTTAGAGTATGTTTAGATGTAGATAGTATTTTATTTGATAAGGTTTTAATAAAATTCTCCATTTATCGATACAGTAAATGACTCTAGTCAACCTCTTACGCCTTTGATGACCTGAGCGGTTCTTTCTGACCTAAATGGTCTGTAACGACTGGGCGGCAATAAGTCTTAGCACGATCGTATAAATAGCTAATTTTCATAAAACATTATCGCCTAAACACTCTTCACAACTAAAAATAGTCTAATCGTAACTATTAAGAAGATTTAGTGGCTTTGATACCAATAAGCATGCCAAGATCTAAATTTTATTTTTATCTAATTTTATCTTAAAATCATTGAAAATACTGTAGTATAATATAGTAGAGAACGTAAAAGCGAAGTATAATATAGGAAGCAACACAGAATGATAATAAGAGAAATAACAGAGATATCTATTAGAATCCAAGTAGTATGAATACTATCTCGAATTTTTATGCTAAAAATTAATTTGAACTGCATATGAACAAATTTTATTTCACAAAGTTCAAATCAAAGCACTTACAATTTACAAATACTGTAACTGGAAAAGAGTGCCCATTCGTCCGGACAGAACGAAGGTACTTTATGCAAATTACAATCACACATCTGTATACATCGTATAAACAAAGAAAACTATGAAAAGTTCTTACATACACTTACACATCTGTGTACATCATACAAATAGAAAGAAATATAAACAGGAGTATGAAAAGATCTTACTCAATAAGAGCTTGCCTCAAGGAAGAGTAGTCGGCAAAGCTTTCAGGAAAGGTTTTTGAATAAGTAGGGAAGAGGTTTTTCGAGAAGAGATCGCAGAGAGGGAGAGTTCTACCTGCTTTAGAATGAAGGTTCTGAGGGAATTTATAGGTGAAAGAAGTAGCGATTTATTCGAGGTAGCTGTGGTGAGGTGGACGATTAGCGACTCAAGGAGGTGATAGAAAGGAGATTCGTGAATGAGGTGGAAGATTCGACGTGATAGAAAGGAGATTCGTGAATGAGGTGGAAGATTCGACGTGACAGAAAAGAGATTCGTGAATGAGGTGGAAGATTCGAAGCTTAGGATAATAGACAGATACAGAAAACCCGAGGAGAGAAGATTCGTGAAGATAAAAAGAGAAAAGGTGAGGTGACTTAAAGAAAGGGATGATGCGATATAAAGTAGAAGAAAAGGCGTAAAGGAAAAAATGATGTGATGGAAATGAAGAGAAGACATAAAGAAAAGCTAGACTTGACATAAAGCAAAATAGTAAAAGTATTGTGCACAGTGTCTTCTGTCGGCCGGTGGCATCTTATTTTGTCTTTTCTTGCGGCAGCATCTTCGTGTTACTTCGTCTTTTGTGTTACTTCGTCTTTTGTGTTACTTCGTCTTTTGGTCGTGGTTGTGGTCCAACGGTAGTATCAAAAGCCGTGGTCGATCGCATTGAAGGAGCAGAGCTTTTTGCAGGGAATCCTTGTACAGTGTGTACTGGTAATATTTATAGGGAATCTTTGTACAATGATTATCTGGGCCGTTATTCGGGCCTTCGATCGGTTGAGGTTGTGACGTAGCATCTGAAACTTCTTCTTCGATAATTCGTAATAATTGGATTTCAAGCTCTTCTTTCGTAGCTCTCGGGTTTTGCTTTCTCATTTGTATAATATATTCGAAAAATTTATTTAGGTCAAATTCGGGAGTATTCTCAGTCTGATATTTGGTAGGAGAAGGAGGGATTCGTTTCAGTCTAATTGAGTTCGGGTCCATGCTGAATACATCCCACCATTTCACAAATATTAGTTTTTCCAATCGAGGGATATATTCACAATTATTACTGGTATTTTTCGATATTTCGTATTCCCACTTGAGGATCCATGGTATTTGATGTATTGCCATAAAATATAAATGATAATCGATATCAGTATCTACGGTATTATATTCAGCAAATTTGGCCTGAGCAACTTGGAATGCATCAGGTAATATTTGGGTTCATGATCCCCATATTAAGAACCAATATCTAAACCAACTCGGGAATCTTTCAAGAATAGGCATTTTCAATTGGATATACCATGTATGAGAATTATTCATATTCTGATATGAAAATATTTTGTGCCAAGCATCCATATAGTCGGTGTATCTATATGATTTGTATTGATATTCTTGTGCTTTCAGCTTTTTCCCTTGTGTTGGGGTACATCCCCAATCGTCATACGATAATATATTCTTTATGTGTATCTTAGAGTAAGATATTACTTTAGTAGTAGGATTAAAGAAATTGACAAGGGATATGGAGCCTGTTTCCATGAGAACGGTTTCGTACCATTCTCGGGTCTTGTTTCCATTGGAAGGATTAAGATGATTTTGGAGATATGGTGGAGCCAGCTTATTTGGATCTACATGGATGTGCTTATTGTCAATAGTAATATCTATTAAAAAGACGGTTTCTTCAAATATTGCCTTGTGTGAGGTAGAGCTGATTGGTTTATTTTGGTTGGATACCGGAGTAAATATTGGGCTTGAAATTTGGGTAGAGTGTTCAGGGTAATTCAAAGATCTGGCTGGTGATAATGGTAGGTGCATAGATACAGGTGAGCAGGGATTTACTACAGGGACAAGGTCCATTAGAGTCTGTAAATTCTTACCTGGTCGTTGATTAGTAGTATTAATATTCATATTTAAGAGCTGTATTACTAATGGAATTTCGTCAACTGCAAACTCAACCGTTGGTGGTAGTGGATCTAGACTCCCCTGCAAAAATTCACGGGTGAGAAAATCAGGAAGAGAGTTAGTAGAGCCGTGAAGATGTTCAATCGTAAAATCAAAAGCGGATAAAATAGCTTGCCAATGAGCAAAAATTTGTTTGGAAACAAGATTTTGAACATCTTTTTGCAGAATATCTTTAGCAGATTTACAGTCTGTTCGGATAAGAAAAGAAGTATTTAGAATATCACTTTGGACCTTATTTACACAATGAACTATAGCTAGAATTTCTTTTTTAATAGTCGAATAGTTTTGCTGTGCAGAATTCCAAGCTTTAGATGTATATCTAACTAATTGTTCTTTATTGTTACTACTTCGCTGTTTAAGGATTCCACCTAATCCTATTTCTGAAGCATCGCATTCAATAATTTTAAATGTAGGAGGATCGGATAAAACTAAACAGGGTAGTTCTTTCGATTTGCTTTTTAGAAGTCGAATAGCATTCGTATGTTGATCCGTCCATTTAGGCGGATTCTTTTTTAAGCGATCAAATAATGGTTTGGCAATACTAGCAAAGTCTAGAATAAAATCTGCTATATAATTTAAACATCCTAAAAAACGTTGTAATTCTACTTTAGTTAAGATTATATCAGGAAATTTATTAGAAAATTCAATAGCTCTATCAATGGGAATAATTGTACCTTGGAAGATGTTATGTCCTAAAAATCGGATTTTAGTTTGACAAAGAGCTAATTTTTTAGCAGAGACGACAAGTCCTGCAATTTTTACTATAGTAAGAAATATATTTAAATGTTTAAAATGTTGATGTATATCAGTAGAAAAAATAAGAACATCATTGATATAGACTGTCATAAATTTTAAATAGGGATTAAATACATCATTCATAATTTTTTGGAATTCAGATGGGGCATTTTTTAATCCAAATGGCATAATGTTCCATTCATATTGTCCAAAAGGAACATTAAATGCCGTTTTATAGCGGTCTTGTTCATTTATTTGTATTTGCCAATAACCTGACTTTAAATCAAATTTTGAAAAGATACAAGCATTGACAAGTCTATCTAATAAATCCTTTTTATTTGGATTTGGATATCGAATCTATTTTAAAACTTTATTTAATGGTTTGTAGTTGATGACTAGTCTAGGAACGCCTCGTTCCTTTTTTGCATTATTCTCTACGTAGAAGGCGGCACAGCTCCATGGTGATGAGCTAGGCCGTATTAATCCTTTGGCTAAGAGAGAATCTATTTCGTTTTTACATATTTCTACCATTTTTGTATTCATTTGAATTGGTCGAGCTTTTGTTAGTATTTTTTATTCAGAAAAGTTTTCTTCATAGGGTAGAGATACGATATGTTTATGTCGATTCCAAAAAGCAGTAGGTAGTTCGCTACAAATTTCTATTTCTATTTGCCTTTTAATTTGACTTATTGTTTTTTGAATTTCAGGTAGTAACAATTGTTCTTCAATTGTTTTATATTTAATTTCAGCTTGTAATTGATATAAAAATGTCTCTTTGTTTTTTATGTTTTGTTTTACATTATTTATTTCTTTTATTTTTGGTTTTCAATAAATTCAAATTTGACTTTTATTCCTTTTATTGTTGATTCTATTCCAGTATGATCTATATTAATCAGATATAACATATTGAGAAATGAAGTTCCTAAAATTACAGCTTGATTTAGTCCTTTAACCATAATAAATGGTAATTCTAAGCAAATACCATTATTACATATAGCAGCATTTGATAATTTATAATTTATTTTTAATTTACTTCCATCGGCTGTATTTAATATTTGTGTAGTTTTCTGAAAGTATTTTGTGGGAACTAATTCTTCGTTTATACAATTTAAGTCAGTACCAGAATCTATTAGAACCAATGTTTTTAAGGTAAAATTAATATATATATGGAAGACACTACGCATCGCCTATAGGAAAAAATGAACAGTGATTTCGCCTATGCTCATCACCGTCTAAAGTGTATTACACGGTCATAATTGTTCGGGTAGTGGTTCATTTTTCATTTTTTTTCTATAAATCGGAATGACCTGAAATTTGGAGCGTGAGTTCATCAGAAATAGGTGAATCTACAAAAAATATCAAAAACATATTTTACATGTAAAAAATTGACTAAAATAACATTGAAAAGTTTTAGGGGTATTTTGCTCAATTTTATTTTCATAAATTATTTTTTTAGGTGCGCCTCACTAAGATGTACACATGTTCATCATTTTAATTTGTAGAAAACAAATGAAAAAGGAAACACCACCGGACAATTATGACTGTGCGATGAACTCTGGACGGTGATGAGGGTAGGTGAAATTACTGTTCATTGGAAGATTTTTCCTATATATATATATATATATATATATATATATATATATATATATATATATATATATATATATATTGTAATGATTCTATGAGACCCTCCCATACCCATGTACGTAGACCCCAAAAGATCACTATTAAATTTGGTATAGATCTCTAAAAAAATTATCACATGGGTATGAGACTTGACTTTTCTAGAGATATGTGTTAAATTTAATGGTGATCTTTTGAAGTCCTACACACATGGGTGTGGGAGGGTCTCATAAGATCATTATATATATATATATATATATATATATATATATAAAAGATACTACAAAACTCCTATAGGCGAAAATGAACAGTGATTTCACCTACCCTCATCATCGTCCAAAGTTCATCGGACGATCACAATTGTACGATAGTGTTTCATTTTTTATTTTTTTTATAAATTGGACTGACCTAAAATTTGGAGCGTGTGTTCATAAAAAATAGGCGAATCTACCAATAATATCAAAAAAATATTTTACATTAAATAAATTGACCAAAATACCCCCAAAATGTTTCGAAGGTATTTTGGTCAATATTTTTTTGCGAATTATTATTATTATTATTTTATTAGGTGCGTCTCACTAAGATGTATACACGCTCCAAATTTCAAATTATTCCGATTAGTAAAAAAAAGAAATGAAAAATAAAAAACTACCAGACAATCGTGCCGTGCGATGAACTTTGGACGGTAACGAGGATAGGCGAAATCACTGTTCATTTTCACTTTTAGGCGGTGGGAAGACTTTTCAAAGGTTGTTTTGATGCCCAAAAGTTTATATAGAGCCTAGGCTCTAAATAATCAAATTAGAGCCTACCTCAAAAGTTTTATTAGAAGAGGTTGTTTTGAGGCCCAAATATCATCAAATTGATCATCTTAACGTCAAGATGCATGGACATGAAAAAAAATGTATTTCAAGTTTTGGAAATAATGCATCTTGTAACCCATTTTTGGACCATCAATTTTCACTATTTTAGAGTTTTCATAGATCTACTCCATTAACACTATTTTTTAAGCTTTAAATTTTAAAACTAAATATGAAAATATAATTTAAGGCTTTCACAAAACTTTACAATATCGAAATCATATTTCTTAACACTATTTGAAGGTAGGATCTAATTTGATTATTTAGAGCCTTGGCTCTATACAAATCCATCGGAAAATGTAGTTTTAATGTTGAAAAGTTGAAAAATCCTTTGATTGATCGTCTCGACATCGAGATGTATGACTATGAAAAATAAAAACATTTTAAGTCTCATAAAATTTAAAGGTGCACCTTACCTATGCACCTACGGATGCATCCGTATGCCAACTGCACACACACATACACACACATATAAAATGCTGATATTAGACCGCCAGATCGGCCTAGATTCAATCTGAGCTAATGGGCTAATTTCAGTATTTTTCATATATATATATATATATATATATATATATATATAAGATTGTCTACAAAGAGATCATTTTTCTTTTTGTATATGGATGTCACAGTCATTTCCAATCGTTTAATGTCAAATTGGATGGTTTGGGGTAAGCCACAAAGTCTAAGAATTTTTTTTTTTTTACACTCTTACAACTACTCATTTTAAAATTCAAGGGGATAAGAATGATTGTAACTTCTATATACAAAAGATAAATTGTCTCTGTATAGACAATCCCTATATACAGTGGTTTAAAAAACGGATCGTTGCCCCAGATCGGGCACCCCAAAAACCTATCTGGATCGGTGAATGGACGATCCGGATAGTGAACTGGTCGGATTCCTCCTGAAAAAAAATTCAAAAAAATTATTAAAATTCATTATAAATGTTGTTGGTTAGGAATCCAATAAGAAATGGGGGTACTCCATTAAGAACTTTCATTTTTTTGCATCAATATGTAAATATTGAGATTGTTATTTCCTTGTGTGAACTACTGTTACCCATTAAATTTACATCACACAAAAGGATAAGCATAAAATTATCATGGATGAGGTATATCATCATACATAACTACAATAAAGCATACAATCCGTAAAATACGACCTAATAATAAAATGAAAGACGACGTCATTCTTCATCTTGGTCACGCTGGTGCAATTGATTGAATTTTCGCGACAATTTATTGACTTGATCTAGGAACGAACGATCCAAATTAGTTGGCACCTGAGATCAATTCACAGTTTTTATCAACAAATTATTTTAAAATTAATTAGTTAAAGAGCCCTAAAATTTTACAATATGTATTTGCATTAAATAATTGACAATAAAGTTGAACAATACAAGTTATTTTCACATGATAATTATAAATTGACAATCAATTGAATATAATTCACAATGTTATGATATTAAAAATATAATGTAATGAAATTGAAATTATGTAATGAATTTGAAATCGTTGTTTATATTTTATAATTATTTTACTATAGATATAAGAACAAATCTAAAATGTTTTATAATAGCATCAAATTTAAAAAATCTTATTTACAACTAGAAGAAAAACAATACATTATATAATTTATAATATAAATAAATAAAATACAAGATTTGGTTATCAATATATAACTATTAATTATAATATTATAGTAAACATGATTAAAAATTATTAGAAAATGCTTCCATATCATATGATTAAAATAAAAATAAAACCACCAATAAATTATAATGTTATGATATTATATAAATTCAAAAAAACGTTACCCAAAAATAAATTAAAATAAAGATGTCAAAATTCAAAAGAAAAATAAAAAATCATATCAGCAATATGCACAATTGCTATAAAAAACTAAAAATAAAAATAAAATATTGTAATAAAACCTATCGAAAAAACTATTTTACTAATAAATAGCAAAAAAAATTTAAATGGCCATTTTTTAATTTGGCAAGCTAATTAATTTATTTAATTAAAAAAATATGTTAATGAGGCTCAACACATTAATTTGGAAACATGACGCACTCATTAATGTGCCAAATTAAAATTCATAAATTAGAGGACATGCTCATTTAATTGACCCGCATGCAATTTTAGTATGGCACGCATGCTTGAAGCATGCGTGGTTGACTGGCCTGTTCAAAAGAGACACAAAAATTAGTCTAACCTCGACAATTTTTGGAAGGCTAATTTACTATAAAATGTAGATTACCATCCTAATAAGCGTGAGCTTGATGCGTGGAGGAGCCTCGACTCATGAGCTCGCGAGGGCTTGCGAGTCCGTTGCGACTCGTCGCTCTTTTTTAAAACACGGCCTATATATATTTATGTCATATTCCAAAACACTGCTTATATATATTTATGTATTATTCCAAAAAGAACACTATGTAATATTCCAAAACGATCACTGCCTATATATATTTCTGTAATATTCCAAAACACTGCCTATGTATATTTATAACACTCCCTATACATAGTTATGTAATATTCCAAAACACTGCTTGTATATATTTCTAGTACCGCATATATATATTTATGTAATAATCCAAAAGGCCATCAAAACACAGGTACCAATAGCTTTTTTTTAACATTTGACCAGGTTATCGAACACATATATCTAAAATTAGTTTAAGATCTTCTTCTCAGCAAAAAAAGAATTTTTAATTTTCAAACAACATTTACCTTCTAATTATCAAACAAATCCTTAGTATAATAACTTGAGAGAGAGGGAGAGAGGGTGGAGAGATGCGTTACAGAGAGAGAGTATTTATTGCATGAGTGCCAATATCTTGAGAGAGAGAGAGAGAGAGAGAGGGAGAAAACAGTAGAAGAACTTTGAATGACAGAGAGATGCGTTATCTAGAGAGAGTAAAGAGATGCGTTAGGGGAGAGAGAGAGTGGAGAGTTGTGGGTACTAGTGAGAGAGAGGGAGAGTGGATACATGCGTTATATAGAGAGAGACTGCGCATTTATCTTGAGAGATGCATTAGGGAGAGTGCCGAGTTTATGACCCAAAATCAAATCGCGATGGTTAAGCGGTTTAACCGGTTTAGCTGATAAATTGGCCCATTCAACTGTTCCAACTAAACAAGTACTGGGTGGTTAAAATATTGTTGAAAAAATAAAAAAGATACAATTTTTTTTACTAAAATATGAAAAATATATTAAGAATGATTAAAATAGAACACATTACTAAATTGGCCGATTTAACCGTTCAAGTCCTGGATGGTCAAAATATTGTTGAAAAAAAAAAAAAAAATACAAGTTTTGTTTTACTAAAATATAAAAAACATATAAAAAAATAATTAAAATAATGAAGTTGAAAATTAGTGAAAAAATGGATTTTAAAAAATCGATTTGTGCCTACTGATATTTTAAATTTTTTTTGAAAAAGATGGAAAAATATAAAAGTGAGTATTAATGACCAAAACAATTTCTAATTTTTACTATAACGTAAAAATATATTACAAATCGAATTCTTTATTTTTGAGATTTTATATATATATATATATTTAAAATATCGACCAATCACCAAACTGTCCGAAACCGAAACCGGCAATTGGCGGGTTCCCATCTAACCGGGTTTTTCCAACATGGGGAATAACAACGAAAATGGTGGAGAGATATTGAGAATAACAATGAATGACAAAAAAAGAAAACAAAAATAACCAGATTGCAAAGAGGCCCCCATGAGTTCTAAGCGTCCATAATGATGACAGCGTACATCGTTAGGGAGTTGAACAAAAAAGGCTAAGGATTTCATGCTCTCTAGGGAGAATGCTGTCCATTTACTCCCTCTGGTCCAACTCAAACTTAATATGAGCCAACGAAAACAAGCCAGTTAGTTAGGCAAAACCCTCCTCTCCCGGAAAGCCAATGGAGTTTACGAGGTATGTAACCTAAACCCAAATGCTAAACTCCATAATTTTTTTTTTCCAAGTTCACTATAGACTTGAAGAAATTAATAGTTAAATATTGAATAAAATCGTCCAATAAAAATAGGGTGCAGTTTGTATAGCGTTGAGACTCTAAACAATCAAATTAAAACCTACTTTCAAATAATGTCGAGAAATATAATTTCAATACTGGAAAGTTTTGTGATAGCTTTAAATTATATTTTTCATATTTACTTATAAAATTTTAAAGCTTCAAAAATAGTGTAGATTGAGCAGAACTATGAAAACTTGAAAATTGACAGGTCAAAAATACGTTACAAGATGCACTATTTTCAAAACTTGAAATCCATTTTTTTCTCATGTGCATGCATCTTGATGTCGAGATGTCATTTGATGATATTTGGGTATCAAAACAACCTCTTCTACTGAAAGTTTTGAGATAAATAGGCTCTAATTTGATTATTTAGAGCTTAGGCTCTATATAAACTTTTCCCATAACAATAATGCCTCAAGATTGTTATAAAACTCTTTTCTATTTTTTCTTCTTTTGAACATCAGTGAATTTTTGGTGGTTTCTAAAAATTCATTTTGAAAAACTTTCCAATCCTTCTGACTGAGGGAGTAAGTGTACGTTATATACCCCCGCAGGAGCATAGTATACCCACTGAAAAACGCTCCATGAGAGAGAAACTGAATATCTTTAGAGAGAGGTTTGCTTCACAATTGGGCGGTTTCTTTGTTAACAAACTTGATGTAAATCTATTGTGATTTGTTTTTTCTCACCGGTCACCACAAAGCACAGGATGTACATTCTTTTAGTGCATTATCATCTCTTAACTAAAATTAAGGGTGGTTAAATTTAGAGGATTTAGTTCTATCTTATCTTATATATAACACAAAGCCTTTTGCACTTTCCCCAAGTGCTCGGGTCTCTCTCTTCTCAATTGCTCATAATTTTGTCTCTCTCTAAAGAAAAGGGACTCAACATTGTGGGCTGAGGCCAAAATGACTGTCAGGATCTTCTTCTTCTCTCTATTTCTTCTCTCATGGGTTCCTCTAAATTTTGCAGAGGAGGTGTTAGTTAAGGTTAAAAGTGTTAACACAATTGCTCATACAGATGATAATTTTGTGTGCGCAACTCTAGATTGGTGGCCTTCGGATAAGTGCAACTATGGCGAATGTCCATGGATTGAAGCTGGTATCCTCAATCTGGTAAGCTTCGTCTTGCCGTCGTTTTCATCAATTGATCATTATAACTACAAGATTTTTATCGATCAATCATTATTACGGCAACTTTTTCTTCGATCAACCATTGCTACTGCAATGTTGAGAGAGAGGTGAAATTGGTATATCCTCAATCTTGGGAGCTTCATATTATCATTTTCATCGACTATATTAGTGATTTTTTGGGGAGAGATGAGTACAAAATTGAAGAAATAGAGGGTTATAGTTTTTGTGTGATTGAGAAATTGTAGATTACTTTGGTTTTTTATTTTTTTCTTAAGCATAATATTATTTTTCTAAATGAGTGAGATTCAAAAGGAGAACCAGAGAAAGAGATTATCATATTATCTTTTAAATGAGTGAGAAGCAAAGAGAGGATTGTACTTTGTTATGACTGATTGGTTTTAAGTATTTCTCTTCTTCTTTTTTTTCTTTTGACAGAGAAATATAATTGGTTTTGAGTATTTCTCCCTCTTTTTTTTTTTTTTCTTTTGACAGAAAGATATAATGAGAATAACTAGATGAAGAGAGCATTATGTGTTTTTTTATGAATGAAAAGTAAATGGATATCTATGACAGGGATATTGTTATCTTGTGTTTAAATTAGAAAGAGTGGGTTTATTGTTTCCATTTGTTTGTTTTTTAGGACTTGGAGAATCCTAATCTTGGCAAGGCAATCAAGGGTAGGTTGATTTTTATTATATTTCAATTTTTTTCTTGACTTTTACCCAATTTTTAAAGAGAATTGTAATTATTATCAGAAAAATTGAAGTTGGGGTGTTGATAATTTGATGTAGTATTTGAATTCTTTTTTGTTTTCAGCTTTTAATCCATTGAGGGTTAGAGTTGGAGGGTCATTGCAAGATCAGGTGGTGTACCATGTTGGGAAGGTGAAGAAGTGCCCCCACTTCAAGATCAAGGGTGATGGATTGTTTGGATTCTCAAAAGGATGCCTGCCTATGGATAGATGGAATGCCCTCCACCATTTGCTATCAGATAATGGGTCTCTCTTTCTGACTCTCTCATAAACACAGTAACACCTTAACACACCTGTTCATGCCTCATATTTCTCTAGCTTCATAACTGATAGCATTCCAAATTTTTTGTAAAACATGGTTTGCAGGAGCGATGTCCTTTAGTTTCTGGATTAACCGGTATATAACAAATTCTCTGTTTGGCTCTTCTACTTGTAAAACTAGGTTTTGGAAGCATAATATTATTGTATTAAACTATAACAATACCAATATTAATGGGAAAAAGTTTATGTTGAACAGAAGCTCTAAACAATCAAAGAGCCCACTTCAAAAATTTCTTCTCAAATTGATCATCTCGACATCAAGATGCATGAACATGGAAGAAAAAATGAATTTTAAGTTTTAGAAATAGTGCATCTTGTAACGTATTTTTGGACCGTCAATTTTCAAGTGCTCGATCTACACTATTTTTTAAGTTTTAAATTTTATATTTAAAGATGAAAATATATTTTAAGGCTCTCACCATACAGTGAGACCATATACCTTTAGTACAAGGTGGTCACAATTCATCTTGACCGAGGTGAAATTGGGTGGTTGCATTTATTTCATTAACCAAGCTTAAATTACAAAAGAATTTTTCTCAAACTTTGTGACACACTCAAGCCATTAGATTTCAGGTTGTGACCTCCCTGAACCAAAGGATCCCTTAATGACATTGACTATATTTCATAGAAAATAAAAATAATAGTATATAATAACAATAATAATATAAATAAATAATATAATTATCTATTAACGACACAATTAAAATAATTATGATATGATTTTATTATTAATTAATATAATATTATATTATCATTACATTATAGTAATATTATCATAATAAAATGTACAAATATTAATAATATTGATAATGTTTTGTAATAAATATTACTATTAATAATACTACATATATATATATATATATATTAATTGATAATATCATAATTATATAATAATATAATATATTTTATAGTATTAATATAATATTATAAAAATATTAATAATAAATATTTTAAATAATGATAATAATAACAATAATAGCAGTAGAAAATAATAATAATATTATTAATAATAAATAGTAATGATAATAATTATAATAATACACATAAATATTATAATTATATAGTTATAATAAATATACAATATTTTAATATTCACATAATATGATATTAATACATTATGATAATAACATAATATTATAATAAAATATAATGCTATCATATGTTATGATTATAGTGTAGTATTGCTATATTATAATATTATAAGGACCTGGTTTTTATGCGGCCAAACCCGTATGCGGGTCTCTTAATAAATATATTTTTTAGATGGATTTAAAGACTTAATTTATAAGGACATGTAATCTCTAACATGAACATCATGAATGTGGAAAAATGAATAAATTTTAAAAAATAAAATAATAATTCTAGTAAGAAAAATATTTGGACCGTTGGTTCGATTGTTTTTAGATGGATTTTTCATATTATAATGAGGAGTCAGAAGGAAAAAGTGGAGGGGATGCCCCCCAATGCAAAAACTAACTTTTTCAAAACCTTACATTTACTCATTCCTAGTTTTTTTTTTTTGAAATGTGCATATGCTAAGAGATTTTGAAGTTGTAGATAACCGAGATTTCAACTCCAAAAATACTCTGCATCAACCTTAGAGCATCAAAATCTAGATATGCAAAAAAAAATTAAAAAAATAAAATAAAATTTGCTTATCATTTTTATCATTCTCTTTCTCAGTTCCCCTTTTCAATTGTTTGCTTATTATTATTATTTCATGATTAAAATGGTCATTTTTTGTGCAGAGCCCTCGTTACATTTGGGTTGAATGCACTGTATGGAAGGCAACAACATCCAAACAAAACTGAATGGACTGGCCCATGGGACTCATCCAACGCCCGTGATTTCATCAATTACACCATCTCCAATGCCCAAAAGATCGATTCTTGGGAATTCGGTAATCAGCACTTCACTTTCTCACTCCAAAAATTCTTATTAGAGCGTGTTATCACTCTTCTAAGAGTGAGGAGTTCAGGAAAAGTTTTTAAATGTCCGGTCGCCCAAAACCGACCATGTCATAGAGGGAATCAGCCGGTTCTTGATATCTCACCGGAACTTGTTCACTCCAACGATTCCTTGTCCAAATGACAGGAGCTTGTTTGCCGATCCGGTTCCGATATGGATTAGCATTTTTCTAAAACTTGGATGGAGTATTTTCTCTCATTGAGAGAGAAGCAAGACATGAAAGATACTTATTTGAAAATATCAAATGTTAAATTCTCTTACAAAACCTTAAAGTCGTGCTATCGTTGATGTACGATTAAGGATTGTGGTTAAAAGTGACCAAATTGCCCTTGTTCAATATTCAAAACCCTAAATTTTGATAGTTTACCTTCACTTAGATGGTCTGAATTGTTCAAGTTAACATAGAACTATTTAAATTATTTAGATAAATTACCTTCGCTTTGATGGTCAGAATTGTTTAGGTTAGTAGCATAGAACTACTCATAATTTTTATTGTAAACCCTGTTTTATGCAGCAAACCCTGAATTATGAACAACTATAGGCATTGCATCATTTTGTTTGGTCCACTAAAGTGGAGCTGAATTATTAAAATGCCTTGGTTGTTCAGTGTTTTCAATATTAAATAGAAACAATTTGATAACCTTTTACCATATATTATAAGGTTAACAATACTAAATAGAGGCAATTTGATCATATTTTACCATATATTACAAGTAGATACCCGAATGAACTTAAATTTAAAAAGAACCACTCCTATTGTTAAATGAGATGATTTGCCTAATTGATGCTTAATCTAAAACGTCAAATTTCAATTTAGTCCCTCAATCTTAAGTATGATGCTTTTTATGGGTTTGGATTGTATAAGATAATAACTTTGATACAAGAAGGTCACAATTAGCCCTAGTTTAAAATCTAGCATGTAAAAGAATATCACTCAATTTGAAAAAGTTTTCTCAAACATTAAAATTTCTCGGGTTGATTGTACTTTTCTTGAAAATTTTTTTATACTCTCTTTTTATTTTGTGCATATTTACTTTACAATGGGCCTCGAGGACACTCCACTATGTAATGTTCCAAGCCCGGGAGTGGAGACCCTTACAAGATGCAAAAATCCTATTTAGTTTCTTGATATTAGCCCATAATGTAGAAACTGTTGATTCGCGCATCATTAGCAATAATGAGCGAGTCACCATTTTAGGATGAAAAACCCTAGGAGTTGGGCAAGGGTCCTTTCTGTTTTACCTGGAGAATCGGTCCAGTCGGACCTCTAATGTCCCAATTCTGTGACTGACCCTGACAAGTCCAAGTCCAAGCCCGAGTTAGCAATCTCAAATGCTAATCTTAATTATGATATTTTTTGTTTCTCCATAGGTAATGAGCTCAGTGGAAGTGGAATTGCAGCCAGTGTAAACCCTACTCAATATGGACAGGACTTGATTGACCTTAAGAAAGTTGTGACTGAGTTATATAACAGCTCCTCAATGCCACAACCAAAGATCCTAGCCCCCGGCGGTTTCTTCGATCGAGATTGGTTCATTAAGCTTCTTGAGAGTTCCGGCTCGGGAGTCGTCGATGTCTTGACACACCACATCTACAATCTTGGTGCCGGTAAGAGAGAGAAACAGTTTGGGTTTGTGCAGAAATAAACTAATTTTATCCAATTGAGAGTATAATGGTCATTTCTCACATGTTTGTGTATTTTGGTTTTTTTTGGAAATTTTATCACTAACGCTTAAAGTTTTTAATTTCCAACCATGTATTTGATTTGATCTAATTTCAAAAAGATCATCATTCTTCAAATCAAAATTCAAATAGCCCATCAAATAATATAAGAATTTTGATATTTATCAAATCACATCCAAAGTGAAATGTCAATTAACTTTTGGTGTAGTTTAATGAGTTTTCTACTTTTTTGTAGTTCCCTAAATTACGAGGCGTTTTGACCAATTTTATATTATGTTGTCTTTTCATAATGTTTTGGTATCTCTTTAAATAATTGTAATTTCCACATTAATGCCATTTGGTCATATTTTCATCCATCCTTATGTTTTGGACTCAATGAGGGTGTTTTGGTCATTTCAATTTATTTTAGTTGAAAACTTTATAATGACTTAAAAATCCATATTCAACTCTAATTATAAAATTTAAAATTTAAATAAAATTTGAATATAATTCAAATTGAATAAATCTACAATACCAAATCAAACTACAGTTGGGTCGGATAGAGTTGTGTCTCGTACGGGAGCCTGATGTATACTTGCTCCCTCACATGTAAGAATATTTCCCTTGATCCACAACTGAATCACCAGAAAAGTATGAAAATTTGACCTTTGAACATTTAAATGTGACTATAAAAAAAAATGTAGTTTTTCAATCCAAAAATTCTTAAATTTTAAGTTTTTAAACACTTTTACGTTACCATTCAAAAGTTTGACAGCATATAGAGCGCATATAAAATTTCTTGTTTTTCTTTATTATGCTGGTAGTTGGTTGAGGAGGTTACATCTCCAAATTTTGGGCACCTAAAAATAACCTAGATAATGTTTTAAAATAGGGAGTAGATGTAGACTTCGCCCTTGCGGGATCATAAAATATTTTAACATATTTTATACTCAAAATATTATTTTGTTGGTAATATTTAATTATAAAAATACATATTACAATATTTATCTTTTTTCTTTTAACTCAAAACTCGTTTCATCCTTCACTTTCATTACTTTCAAAGTGGGTCATGCGGTTGACGACTAATTTTATGGTGAATTATGAAAATAGGCAATGATCCTATTGTCCCAAATAGGATGGTGGATCCATTTTATTTGAGCGAAATAGCTGAGACATATAAAAGCATTCAACTGACCATACAAGACTTTGGGCCATGGTCCGCTGCTTGGGTTGGTGAGGCCGGAGGTGCATACAATAGCGGTGGTCCCAATGTTTCCAATGCCTTTATAGATAGCTTTTGGTGAGATTCTAAGCTCCTCTCTTAAAATATCAATGAATCTTTTACTTAATTTTCAATAAAAAAAATAAGAAATAAGAAAATAGAGATTTTAAGTGACCCTCTTCTCTCTCTCTCTCTCTCTCTCTCTCCCTAATTTACATGTTTTGCCAAATTATGTACTCTTTCTCTCTCATGCCTATACAAACTCTTGGACATTAATATTAATTTTTGATTGAATAGGTATTTGGATCAACTCGGCATGACATCAAGCTACAACCATAAAGCATACTGTAGACAAAGTCTCGTCGGTGGCAATTATGGTCTCCTAGACACCACCACATTTGTGCCCAACCCTGACTTTTACAGGCAAGTTTACTACATAATATGGTAATTATTATTAGACAAAATAAGAAATATTTTTGGAAAATTTAATGATAAATTAACATAATTGATATTTTTATTTTTTAAAAAAATGTTTAATTTGGGAAATTCATTCAATTCAAAAACTTGGTTCATGAGGGAACGCCTGTTTGGATCTCGTGACCTTGGAAATCTATGGTCATGCCCATGATATGACATATGGGGTTAGATAGAATCTCTCTCTCCATCGCCATCGCTCATTGATTTAATGGAGATGGAACCAAGGACCACATATTCTCTGTGGTCATAAGGACCACCCAATGCTCCTCCTTTGAAATTCTATTTAAATATACTTAGTTAAATTTTATTTTTTATTTTTTCAGTGCTTTATTGTGGCATCGGTTGATGGGGAAACGCGTCCTTGGGGTTGAGGTTGACAATGCACCATACCTGCGCGCATATGCTCATTGTGCCAAGAACAAGGTAGATTCTCCAATATTTTGTTTTCCCCTTCATCAGATCACTCAAACTAGATACATGTGTCCAAAACAATGGAAAGCTATTTTTGTCAAAAGTGGCTCACAATGTACCATTAGGGCAACGGGTCGGGGCTGGCTTTGGACCCAAACCCGAAAAATGATGAGAACAGGACCTGACTTAAAAGTTAAAATATATATATATATATCTAACTATATTTAACTATATTTCATATATTGGGACTCAAAAAAAATTATCAAACTCGGACCCGGATCCGACCGGACCCAAATCCAAATAGTGCTTAGGTCCAAGATTTGAACCCGAGTTCGAGCTACCGGATAATTTTTGGACCCATACTCGGACCCGGATAAGTTCTACCACTCGGGTCTGGGGACAGGTCGGGGTACATTGCCACCACCCATATCTACCATGAGCCCATTGGCCTATATCAAAGTTTCCATGACCTGACCTAACCCAACCGGCCAGCACCTTGGTTGGTTTGGTCTAAAGCAAAAACTAATAGTCTAGATTTGGTTGAAAACTAATCAACACCAATGTCTGATCGGTTTTGGCTAGTCGGATAATTTTGACTAATTAGATAGACTAAACAAAGTTGTGAATTTATTTTTGAAATATATTATATATTTTAAAATTATTTTTATTTTTCTTTACTTTTTAAAAATATGGATCAACACTTACTTATATATATATAGTGTTGGGGGAGAATCGGTATTACTCTGCCTTTTCCAAATTACTGTATTTGCCATGTTGATTCCAATTTTTGCAAAGACACATATACTTCATCTCTTTTTATTTAACCAATATTCCCTTTGCAAAACCAGTACATTTAGATACCTCACCTCCTGATTAAGTCTGTGGTGTTCCTTTGGGATGCATATTGGCTCTGGGCACTCTTTACTGCAAAAATGTCTTTTATTATTAATAGGTTTTTTAGGTAGTGCAGCAGTAGGTACGAAAAAAATGCTGTTTACTTGTGCCATTTTGTTATATCATTTATTATGCCAATCATAGCTTTGATAAGGGATTGTATAATATGAGACTATTTATCAATATTATGTAGATGTTACGATTACTTTTAGTAAATTGGATAATGTAGGATTAGTCGTACAGCTCAAAAAATTATTTTGAACTTTAAGTTTCATCATTTACACTTTTAAAACCGCTCATTTTGAAATTTAAAAGATAAGAGTGATTATGACCTCCTTGAACCAAATAAAACAATAAATACCGTATATATCTATGAAGTAATAAAAAGCATAATAAATTTTCAATTAAAATACTCATTTGAGGTGGCATTTTATTGTTTAATGCACGACAACTCCTTTTTAAACATGATATAGGTACTATCTATTGTAGTTATTAGGATTGGCCCCCCTTCCAAATTTGTAAGGGGTATGCTCTATTCAAAACTGATTCAACAATTTGTATCATATTTTAATAATATAATAAAAATAAAAGTTTAAAATATATAATATAATGGAAAACATTTTTCAACATTATTTGACCATCGAACAAGTGAAAAGTGGATACCCTAAATAGTCAAAACTGGTCAAACACTAATTTTGACCAATTTTCGAACAAACAAAATTTTTAGTTTAGACATAACCAAGCCTAGGTACCAATCGGACTAGGTCACCCAATCCAATCTCGAGAACTATGCTATCCATGTGTTTCCCAAATTATTTAAACACTACAATCCTTTCGAATGTTCCCTAATTTTACATACCACCACTATTTTGAAATGTGCAACAAACATAACCCTAATATCAATCTGATTTACATGCTTATTGATGTTGCTCTCTCTCTCTCTCTCTATCTCTCTCTCTCTCTCTCTCTCTCTCTCTCTCTAGGCTGGTGTCATGCTTCTCTTCATCAACTTGAGCAACTCCACGACCTTCAATGTGAGTATGGAGAATGACATGAACATATTCACCACTTCTTCATCAGACAAAGTGGCCAAGGACGTGGTGTCCCAAACAGGCTCTAAAAGAGAGGAATACCACCTAACTCCAAAGAATGGCAACATATTCAGTAGAGTTATGTTGTTGAATGGCAGTCCATTGGAGCTCACAAAAGCTGGAGAAATACCAGCAATAAGCCCCCTCTCCATCGATTCGGACTCACCGATCTTGATCGCTCCGAGGTCTATTGCATTTGTTCGGTTGCCGGATTTTAAGGCTCCGGCTTGCGCCTAGGCAATGGGGACTTTACCGGTGACTGAAATATGCAATATTTTTTTCTTTATTTGCTTAGAAATGGGGAGATTGGTTTTTTATTTGTGTTTGGATGCCTTAATTTTAAAATTGTAGTAGTGTGGGGTCCCATATTGGGAGGTTATCGGTCTTTTCTTTGGATACATGGAACCAATGTGGATGAAAATTTTTTCTTTATAAAAAAAGGTTAATGAAGTTAAATTTTATGTGATTGATGCCTACCAATAAAACTAAAGCAAGTTCAATGGGGCAGCTACAAGTTCAATGGGGCAGTTACACGACAAGCTATGCTATATAAGGCCGAATGTTGGGCGGTCAAAAAATAATTTACTTATATAATGAGTGCAGCAGAGAAGAGAATGTTGAGATGGATGAGTGACAAGACAAAAATGAATAGAACTCGAAATGAATACCTGTAAAAAAATTTAATTGTAGCACCAATTGGCAATAAGATGAGATAGAGTAGACTTAGTTGGGCTGGCCATATATAGTACAAACCCAGTACAATACCACTTAGGAGGTTAAGTGTATGATCCTTAATAGAGTAGAATGGAGGTGCAAGTTATGCCTCACTAAGTGTACGATCCTTAATACAGTAGAATGGAGGACCAAGATTCGTGTAGCCGATTGCAATTAAAAGAAAAATACTTTAAAATAATAAAATAATAATAAATAGAAAATAGAGCCTAGCTGATTCGAATTAGTTAGAAAAAAAACTTTGAAATAAATAAATAATAATAAATGAATAAAAAGGGCTGACCCATTTGAAAAAAAAATTTAAAATAAATAAATAATAAAATAATAATAAATAGAAAAAAATTCTCAAAAAAAGGTGGATGGGATTATCTGTGGATATGTTCCTTTGTGTGTGCTTTGTGTTTGTGAAGGCTCTTGTTGGCCATTAACTTTGGTGTCATCCAAAGGCCCTACCACATCTCTCTCTCATCAATAATGACACACTCTACCCTCTCTCTAACACACATTTTATTTCTATCCCTAAGGTCCCCATCAATTATAATACTCTCCCTCCTCTCAATATATCTCTCTATCATGGGCCATGACACACGTTAAAGCCACTTTTATATATATATATATATATATATATATATATATATATATATATATATATATATATATATATATATATATATATATATATATATATATATATGGGAAAAGATGAGATTATTCCACTAGTTCATATGAATATAAAAACTCAACGTTCCAGATTGATTCTGGATCGATCTGACGACCACAGATATCCGATAGTGTTTGAATTTTAGTTTTTTTTCTACAAATTTAAATCACTTGAATTTTATTTTTCATGGATAATTTTTTTATAATATTTTTATTAGATGAAACTTGATGAGAAGAACACACACTTAAAATTTCAAATGATTTGGGTCTATAGAAAAAAAATTAAAATTCAAATACTATGTGATATTCATGATCTTCAAATCGGCCCAAATTGAATCCGAGCCGTTGGAGCTCATATGTTTATATGAGCTAGTGGGCTAATCCCATCTTTGTCCAATATATATATATATATATATATATATATATATATATATATATATATATATATATATATATATATATATATATATATATGACAATTATTCTTGGGCTGGACCTTAGTCATCAAACTCCAATATTTGTAATACAATAGTATAACAAAACCTCAAAGTCCCAAGCAATAGATACACTACAACAAAACCCCAACATTACTAACACTATGATATGAATATTCATTCTCAATAGGAGATACTATAGTGATGGAATTGGGCATTATCTTACAACTTCACTAATACTATAATATAAAGGACGAGGGCTTAGGTTTTATGAAAAAAAAAAAACCTTACCTTAAATTCTGATCTGGATAGCACTTTTGGCAATGAAAATCTCTATCATGGCTCTAAAATCAATTTCCAACCCCAACAATGAATATTGAAACTCAAAAAATGGTAAAGATCTTGTGGATCCATTAATACTTATTTTTAGTATAAATATACTTTTGGTATAAATATAATTTTTAGTATAAATATAATTTTTAGTGTAAATATAACTTTTAGTATAAATATAATTTTTAGTATAAATATTATTTTTGGTATAAAAAATTCTTGGGATGGCTTGATAATTTATTTTGATCTCTAATTATAAAATTTTAAACCCCAAAAATAGTTCAAATCAAGTAAATCTATAAACACATGAAAATCTTGAAAGTGGACCATCTAGATAATGTGTTGCAAGATACATTATTTTCAAGACAAAAGAAAAAAAGATCAAAACAACCTTTTATGATGGATTTTTTGGATACACCTTAATCTATATTTTAAGGTTGAACTTTATAAAAACTTTTTCCTTTAGATAATTTGTTACATTTTACATTGCTTTTAGAGTTTGAAATCTTTTTTTTTTTTGTTATTTCACAACCACAATGTTTGTTTTTTCACGACCACAATGTTTAAGCCAAGATGATTGGTGTCAAGGTTTTCTAAGGCTTGAATTGCAATTTTTGATGAGTTATGAGGTGAGGTTTTACTTGTTTTGATAGGGCTGTAGCACTGTCAAATCATTTTCCTAATATAAATGTTCATTTCACTAGGAAGGTATTCCTAACGTAGAACCATGTTCCTTAGGGGAACGTCCTTGATGTAGCCAAAGCGATGGAGCACACGATCAGGGTAGTAACCCATCGCCGGGTCATCACTGATCAACCAAACTCAACACAACCAGCTAAGTCAAGAAGCCATAATGACTAGGTCCTCTAACTCTGGTAACTTGCCAGCATATGGGATGCCAGGTGAATTGCTCAAAAAAGTAAAATCAGACTGATAAAGAGGAGCAAGTGATTCACCAGAAGTAGAAGGCTATAAACCAGGTGAACTGCCCAAAACAATAAAATCAAAATGACAAAGAGGAGCAAGTGATTCACAATAATCACAAGCAATAGAAGGTTATTTACTGTGTCCCTCTTGGTTGCACTATAGTCACTGAATTCAGCACTATCACGTGAAAAGTTATCTATCCCATATAGGAACTAATGAATCTGAAGAGTACTTTATTGAGATGATGATTTTGTGAGGCCGCAGTCATAGAACATTATAGGCATGTAATACGATCGGGAAATGGGTGGCAGTGGACCCGGACCTGACCTGGGATCCAAGGGGTAGATCTGATCTGGGTCCGATAATATTTTTTGGGTCCTAATTAACGAAATATATTTAAATATGGTTAAATGCATAGATATTTTAATTTTTGGGTCGGGTCTGGTTCCCATATCATTTTCTCATGTAGCCGGACCCAGACCCAACCCAACCCAAAAGGGATTATATACTATGAGACTATTTATTATTGGTACAAAGATGTCACTTTTCTTTTTAGATAGTACGCCATGATATTCAAAAAAAATTATTTTGGATAGTGTGCCTAAGCACTAACATATCCTCAACAATTAGTAATTATTGTGACCTTTTTGTATCAAAAGTAAATGGTTTCATTTTATATATTTTCCTTACTGAAAATAACGGATACATATGGGCTCATATTTTTTGTGTGTATAATTCTTTTAATTCTTATTTGGAGTGCCTAAATGACGTGCACATGTATTTAAAATCTGGGTTCACGAGACTCTTATTTTTAAGGGAAAAAAAAGTTATAAAATTTGGGTTCCATCGTACTTCCCTCAAAAAGATTAAAAACTAAAAATAAACTTTTATTAGAACTAAAATTATAGTCCATCATAGCCCTACTGTCTTCAAAAAATATTCTAACATGCAACTTCACTGATGTGAACTTCAATATGGGCCATCAGGCCTAAACCGAGCCATACCCATGAGCCTATGTGGTAGTTTCCCCTGATATACAATAAAAGGAAATTATTTATTGAAAAAATAAAAGGGAATTTATTAGTTTAAGATAGAGCGAACAATTTAACACTTTACCCATATCTTTTGATTAAATTTCATAATAGCCATAAGAAAATACTCGCCTTGAGGTAGAATAGTTGCAAATGGGCAAAATAATAAATACTCCATCTTTAATGAGCATTTTGATAAACTTCCCTAAAATAAATGGAATTGAAAATTATATACTACGTAAACAAATACTATGAGTACAAGGTATGGGAAGGGAAAAATATCCTAAAAATGTTTAAATGATCAACACAATTAAATGGTGAATAAATAAATAATAAGAGTAAAAGGTTGGGTAAATGAAGCATTTTCCTATAGAAATATTTAAATGATGCAAACAATCTACCCTTTTTCCTTGAAACTTCACTCACCTTAACTCTAAAATATTTAGGTACTTTTTAATCACTGTGGCCACTTTCTAAGCTGCTCTGTCGGTTGTGAAATACTAGGTTGCCCTTTGTTTTAATCAAAATGTATATAAAGAAAAAGAAAAAGAAAAAAAAACTCTTGTCCATTAATTAGGGTGATATTGCCAATGTCAAATGAAAACATTTCAGACTAAAAGTGAGCCAAGAAAACCTTGATGAATACATAACAAAATTAGTAAGAAATCTCGTAACTGTTGGATCATGTTTCTAATAGCTGGATCTTATCCAAAATAGAGACGTGAAGGCATTTTGGCAAATTACTTCAAATGTGGAAAAAGATCCAACCTTTGAATGGTAGATTTTGGTCAGCCGTCAAAGTAGTTATGAGAAATGCTAATGTGTATATATATATATATATATATATATATATATAAGGAAAAGATGTTGTGCGTCCAGATGCGTACTACTATAGTAAACGTCCATGGCTCAGACTCAATTTGGGCCGATCTGATGATCATGGATGTCATATAGTGTTTGAATTTTAATTTTTTTTCTACAAATCCAAAACACTTGAAATTTTAGACGTGTGTTCTTCAAAAATAGAAAAATCTACAAAAAATATCAAAAAAAAAATTACATAAAATAAATTAACCAAAATACCCTCAAAAAGATTTGAGGGCTATTTTGATTAACGTTTTTTTACAAATTATTATTTTTTATATTTTTATTAGGTGCACATTGATGAGAATAACACACACATAAAATTTCAAGTGATTTGGATTTGTAAAAAAAAAAAATTTAATATTCAAATACTATCGGACATCCGTGAGTTCAGATCGACCACATAATGGTTCAGATTCAATCTGGATCTTTCGCATATGGGCGTATAGGCGTACGACAGTGACTCCTATATGTATATATGAAAAATATCATGTTAGCCAATGGGTTCATAAAATAGTGTAAGCGCAAAAATTTGGACCGATTTGACATTTGCGATCTTATTTTGTAATGTGATTTTAATATTTTTTTTATAAATCCAAATCACATGAAATTTGATGTATTTATTCTTCTCATCAAGATGCACCTAATAAAAATATTTAAAAATAATTTATAAAAAATAAATTATTCAAACCACTTTTGAAAGGTTCAAGGGCATTTTGATTAATTTATTTTCCACTAATTGTTTTTTTTATATTTTATTAGATTATCCGAATTTTAAAGAATAACCACTCAAATTTCAAGTAATTTAAATGTATAAAAAAAATTAAAAATTAAATATAAAATATAATATTAACTATTGGATTGGCCCATTAAGCATGTACGGTAGATGTTAGCTAGTAGATTGAACTTTTATTTTATATATATATATATATATATATATATATATAATTTTCAAACCAAATGGTACTCTTGATCTACAGCTTGTGAAGCAATACTAACCCAAAAAAGGTAAAATATCAATCAAATGTCCAAATCACCTTATAAAGTCATTAAGGTGGTCCCCATTTAACATTACAAGTGTTGCTTTTTAAATTTTATTTCACTCATGCACCTCTTTAAAAACATAGTTAAAAGTAACTAACATGCCCTTCTTCAAATTGAGGAATCTTGAAATGCACTATTAAAAGAGCAAAAGCATTTTTTGTAATTTGTCCACTTAAATAACTTAAGTTATATGACAATAACACCCGTAGTTATTCCAAGATAGATAAGGACATGAAGCTACCAATTGATGATAATACTCCTGGTTATTATGGAGTACTGGCAGAGAACTCACATTTTTCATTGCAAACCCTTGTTCAATGTTGCTAACCCTGGATAATTAGAGACATATTTATTATTTAACGTGGGCCATTAAGTGTCACTAAATTATCGAAATGCCCTTTCTTATCTGATACTCCTAATTCTAAACATCAACAATTAGGTCATTCTTGACTATATTTTAAGGAGGTATCAAAATTAAAAAGCAACGCTCCTAATGTAAGGATATTTTGACCACCTTAATTAGTTTTTAAAATAATTTGACCCTTTAATTAATAGTTTGCCTTTTTCTTTTTGTTGACATGTTATAGTTTCCCATATTTATGTGATGTACCTTAGACGACTTTGTTAGCCACTTTCATAACTACCCCCAAGAGAGGAGAGAAACCTTCTAAAACCACAATAATGTAACAAAATGCATGGTTATTGTATTTAAAAGAAGAGACAAAAAGTAACCTACTTCAATTCACCCTCAAATTTGTCAAAAGATTTTACGGTCTCACATGATCATTTTCACCATTCAACACCCATCCTCAACCTAATTTGGGTTACAAATTGATAATGGTAAGAGTGTCATTGAGTAGACTCTATATTCAAAAAAAAATTCTTGAACTTTATGACATACCTAAACTATCGGATTTAAGGAGTACAAATAATTATGACCTCCCTCTAATAAAAATAAATGGTCTCTTAATGTAACAGTAATTATCATGCTATTTGGCTCAAACAAGTAACCTTAAGACTCCTCCTACGGGAGCATGAGGAGGATGAGAAACACATCATTACAAAGACCTTGGTGGGCTTTAACCGCACTTGGGGAAAGCCATTTTTTCTATTTTTTCATAAATGTTTTTCTATTAGGGAAAACTGCATAACCCCCCAAAATCACCTATTCATTCAACTTACCCCCCACCTTAGCTTTTCTAACAACTTTTTCTCCAAAACTATGTTTCTTAGCAAATACCCCCCTAATACAAAAAGTGAACTTTTTTTCTTGACGAATATACCTTTCCCGTAATTTAAAAACTCATTTTTAGGTCCAATAAAAAGAAATGCCGGACCGAGGTTACGAATGCCAGATCACCCTCTCATAACTCCATAATTACCGGATTGCATTTGTAAAACGCTAGAGCTTCAGTCAACATAAAAAATCCCCGGACTGCCATATACAAATGCCAGACTAGCCTCTCTAACCGCTAGACCGCCCCTCAGAACGCCGGATCGGGGTAGTTCTAGTGACACTGAACGCCGGACTACCCCTTCAAAATACCGGACTGACCTCTCAAACTGCTAGATCGGGGCAATTCTAGTGACATTGAATGTCAGACTGGACCATGAAAACGCCGGACTACCCTTCCTCATTGTCGGACTGGCCTCATAACCCCGGACCGGGGCAGTTCCAGTGATACTAAACACCAGATTGCCCCTCTCAAACATCGAACTGGCCCTCATAACGTCAGATCGGGGCAGTTTCAGTGACACTAAAAATTGGACTGCCCCTTGAAAACGCCGGACTGCCCCTTGAAAATGCCGAACTGACCTTCCTTATTGTCGGACTGCCCATCATAATGCTGGACTAGGGGCAGTTCCAATGACACTAAACGCCAAACTACCCCTCGAAAACACCGAACTGCCCTTCCAAACTGTTGGACTGCCCTCAAAACGTTGAACCGAGCAGTTCCAGTGACATTAAACACCGGACTGCCCCTCAGAACGTGGTACCGGGGCAATTCCAATGACCTTAAATGCCGGACTACCCCCCAAAATCACCAGAACGCCCCCCAAAATCCCTGGACCTCCCCCCAAAATCGTCGAACTGCCCTCCAAAATCGTCAAATTGCCCCCCAAAATCGTCTGACCGCCCTCCAAAATTGCCAGACTGCCCCCCAAAACCACCAGACTGCCCCAAAGCTATGTTTCCTAGTTAATGGAACATGTTTCATGTTTCATGTTTCATATTTTAGGTAATAAAGCATAGCAAATGTACTTGATGTTTGAAAACTGGTATCAGCATTATACCGGACATCAATCTAAGTATACAAAACCACAACTACACATCATCATCAAGAATATTATTTCATGTCAAAATAAAAAGAAAAATGAAAAATCACATGTTCACATAAATATAATCCACATCCATTCCTAAAGTCTCAAGGTGCTCCTTGAATAGTATCATCCAGGAGAAATAAAAAAAATTTCAAGAACAAAAGTAACCGTGGGAAAGTGTCTCAGCCACCCAACTAGCATTCAACAATTCGAACAGTGAGAAGAAGACATGTCACTTCAAAGTTTAAAAATCTATTAGAATGAGACATTTCATTAGTTAGCTGTTATGATAGAGTAGCTTCAATTGTACAAAAAGAATGGATATTTCACTCTTAGAAACTCAAAAATACATATCAATTGAAAAATGCAACTCAAAATAAGGTTCATACCCTTTGCAACTTGCATTAGTGACTTTTCAAATTACATATTCGAGTATCATCTAAAAAAATGCATGTCAATCAATGTTTTCGCTTCATCAATATGTTTGGCCAGCTTGCAAATACCCTTTCCCTTTACATCGGGTTCCTCCCTAGTCAGTTCCGCCTGGACATCTCCCTCTCTTCATGATCGCAAATTCCACCTTGATTCTTCATGCAAGGCCGGCACAACTTGAATCTGGTTGCTTTTGTCATTTTTGTTCTTCATTCTCCTCTTATTTTCGTCATCGGTCTCGCTCTCTCTTTCCTCATCTCCACCATCTCTCTCCTCAGTCTCGCTTTCCTCATCTTCACTATCTGTCTCATCGCTCTCGCTTTCGTTATCTCCACCATCTCTATCCTCGCTCTCGCTTCCACCATCTCCCTCCACTCTCTCCTTGGCATTTGTCTCCAAATGAGTATTCTTTAATAGCAAATCATGGGTCGCCTGTACATAATGTCTTGATTCCTTTGCTAATACTTCACCCTTAAGCACAGCTTGTAGCATCCCTATACATGTTAATCGCTGCAAGTAGACGATGAAAAACAAAATAGAAAATTACTTTGAATGCATATTAAGTTAATAAAAAATAAAATACATAAATTAGATAATATATCAATATTCTCTTGTCATTATGGCCTATGAGGGGGGGGGTGGGGGGGCACATGGGAGTATTTCTTTAATCATGGTGCCCCTTGAAATGGTTTGCTATAGCAAACTTGCTAAGGGCTTCTCGAAAATCTTTTTAAGATTCAAATTATTGTCCTATCTCAGAAAGTGCATTATCCGATGTGCTAAGCAACCTTGGTGCAATGCTTTGTTTGGAGACAAAGACTAAAACATTAGAGGATTGTGGGGGTCTAACCTTTTTGACTGCCATAATATTATGTGAAGTACTTCCATCCCAACGTTCACTTCTATCAAATACAAAGACAAGCACATCATTCTCACCTTCATGGGTGTTCAACATCCTAATAATATCATCTCAATGAATAGGTTACCTCAAAGATATTAAGTGAATGTCAAGTGAGAACCGCTCTGCTGCGTATTTTTGCATGTCATCTAACCTAGTGCTACTGTCAATCATAAATGTACATGCATTACCACCAATATAATTCAAAGTCCCATCGATACTTGATTGGAGTTTTCTATCAAAAATACAATAACCCATTCTGTTATTACCCATTTTGTTTGTCCTGCACAAAATTTGTAATAATTTACACTTCATACATTGCATTACAACATCTTAATACTAGTCTTGAACTTGTGGAAGCTTAGCAAGCTATTAGAAATTATTTTCATGGAGCTACAATTAAATTTTAACAGAAGGTATGCATATTATTGGGGGTATATAACCTACAAAAACAAGAGCTACACATAATTTTATTTTTTAATAAACTAAAGTTAACAAGAATAATATGATGGATTATTCATATCCAAAATTGATAACAAAACAAACTCAATTCTAGTCAGTAGAGAATAAATTTACAATAGGGAATAAAATTTACAACTACCAAAATGGGGTAATTTATTCTCTCTTATTTGCAACGGACGATAGGGAACACATGTTTTGATCTTTTCATTTTTTCTATCGTTTTCGTAAAAAGGGTAACTCTAGAATCCCGACCTTCTCTCTGTAACAAGCTCTTTCCTCTAGTCAATTTTTTGTATAACTAACCTCACAATGAGTCTCGTCTTTGCTAAGAGTCTCGTCTTTGCTAAGATGCCACATTTAAGCCCTAAAGATACCACATTCATTTTTTTATACAAAGGTAAACAGTTTCAAAAAAAAAATTACAACTACCACTAATATTCAAGCCTTAAATATACCATATTCAAATCAATCTCTATTCATTTAGATAAATTTAACAAAGTGGATAATCAATATTGAGAAACAGATACACATGAATTCAATTTATTCTCTCTGATCAATTTATTCTCTCTTATTTAAATCTTCAATATACGCACGAAGAATCTATCTAGCCACGAAAGGAATGTTACATAATATAAGTCATCAACAATTTACTTAAATAAATTTCACAAAAGTTAAATTACATGTGGGATCAAAGAAAAAACCATCTAGAAACCACTAACCTGATTTAATTTTTAATTTTATAGAGAGGACAATAATTTATTTTTTATTTTTACAATAATAAACTCTCTTTCGTACCTGTGAGCTGATTTAGGGCTAAAACCAAGCTCCATTACTTCAGCATGGTTTGAGGGAGCCTGGTTTGAGGGGTAAATCCTGAAGAGAGAGAGAGAGAGAGAGAGAGAGAGAGAGAGAGAGAGAGAGCACCACAGCCTGGTCTTTTACCACCTATGATGGGTAAAAAAACCATTAACCGATTTAATTTTTATTTTTATAGAGAGGACAGTAATTTATTTTTTATTTTTATAATAGTAAACTCTCTTTCGTACCTATGGGCTGATTTAGGGTTAAAATCGAGCTCGATTGTTTCTACCTGGTTTGAGGGGTAAATCGTGAAGAGAGAGAGAGCAACAAAGCATGGTTTTTTACCACCTATAATGGGTAAATCATGAGAGAGAGAGAGAGCGCAAGTGAAGAATGGGTAAATAGTGAGAGAAAGAGAGAAAGCGCCAGTGATAATGGGTAAATCGTGAGAGAGAAAGAGTGATGGCTAAATCATGAGAGAGCGCGCTGGGTCAACCGTGATAAATCATGAGAGAGAGCACCAGTGAAGACAATGAAGAGAGAGAGCGCCGGTGAAGGCAATGAAGAGAGTGGTGAAGACAGTGAAGAGAGTAGTGAAGAAAGTGAAGAGAGAGAGAGAGCGAAAGTGAAAAGTAAAAAATGTAGGGTAAAGGAGAGGTAGTATGGTCCTTATTTTTGTACTTTTTTTAGGTGGGGGGAGGGGGGAGGGGTATTTGATAGGAAAGATGGGTTTTTAAAAAGAAAAAAGTTTATATAAGGTTGCAACCTTGAAAATGTTGTTTTAATGTTGAAAAAACCTTCTAATCGATCATCTCGACCAATGGTTTAAAAAACGGATCGGTGACCCGGATCGGGCTTCCAAAAAATCGATCCGGATCGGCGAATCGGCGATCCCGATCGGGAATCGGGTGAATCGGTCAGAATAAAGCTTAAAAAATATTCGAAAAAATTATTAAAATTCATTATAAATATTGGTTTTTAGGAATTCAATAAAAAATGAGGGTACTCCATTAAGAATTTTCATGTTTTTGAATGAATATGCGAATATTGATATGTTCCTTCCCTGCATGAACCGCCATTCAGCATTTAATTTACAGTATTTCGTGCTCATCCCTACACTGTTACTGTTGGGACTCGATATGTGAATAATATGGCTGGGATAGGGTGGCCTCAGAATCATCATCTCTCTCGTTTTCTCTTTGAATAATATGGATTAAAAAAAAAAAAACAAATTTTTAAAACAATCGATCATGGATTAAAAAAAAAATCACAAATTTTCAAAAAATTCTATCATGGATTACAAAAAAAAATTCGATCATGGATTAAACAAAAAAAATCACAAATTTTCAAAAAATTCAATCATGGATTACATAAAATTCGATCATGGATTACATAAAATTCGATCATGGATTACATAAAATTCGATCATGGATTACAAAAAAAAACAAACAAAAAAAAACAAAAAATTCAATCGTGGATTACAAAAAAAGAAAAAAATAGTTCAATCATGGATTACAAAAAATTCAATCATGGATTACAAAAAACTCTATCATGGGTTACAAAAAAAAGCACAAAACAAAAAATTCAATCATGGATTACAAAAAAAAAAACAAACATTTCGATCATGGATTACAAAAAAAAAACAAACATTTCGATCATGTATTACAAAACATTCGATCATGGATTACAAAAAATTCTATCATGGGTTACAAAAAAAAAAAAAAAACAAAAAAGTCGATCATGGATTACAAGAAAAGAAAACAAACATTTCGATCATGGATTACAAAAAATTCTATTATGGGTTACAAAAAACCAAAAAATTCGATCATGGATTACAAAAAAACAAAAACAATTCGATCATGGATTACAAAAAAATCGATCAAGTATTACAAAAAAATCTATCATGGATTACAAAAAATACAAAAAAAAAAAAAAAAAAAAAAAAAAAAAAAAAAAAAAAAACAAACAAACAAACCGTACGGAATCGCCGATTCACTGTTCGGACTCGCCGATTCCGTACAGTGAATCGGCGATTCACTGTACAGAATCGTCCGGTTCTCTCTAGAACCGGACGATTTCCGATTTTTGGGCGATCCGGTCCCCTTTTCACGATTTCCGAGTCGACTCGGCGTTTTTTAAAACGCTGATCTCGACAATGAGATGTATGAATATAAAAAAAAAAAAAAATTGAGTCTCGAAAATAGTTCACCTTGCAACACATTATCTAAACCGTCTATTTTCAAGCTTTTCATATATTTATAGATCTATTTGATTTTAACCATTTTTGGAATTTAAAATTTTCTAATTAGGTATGAAAATAGATTTTAAGATAATACTAAAAAAAATTTATAATAAAATTACATGTTAATAAAAGTTTAAGGTGTGATATTGGGGAGGGGTAAGTTGATAGAATAGTTGTATGTTAGGGTTTTTTTTGTAATTTTCCCAATTGCACCTTTTGAAAAAAAAGATCGTGAGGAAAGTATATTGGGGAGGGGTAGGTTGATAGAACAGTTGTATGTTAGGGTTTTTTTTGTAATTTTCCCTTTCTATTTATCTTGTACAGTTCAGACTTCATAATTTATTTATTTTTTTCATAAATTTTTTCTATTATCTTGTATAGTGCAGGCTTCATATGGGGTGGCTATTCTTTATCCTTTTTTTTTTTTTTTTTCTTTTATTCTTTTCTCATTGATGGCTTCCTGGTTTGAGAAGCAAAGCAAAGCAATGGTTCTGGTTTCTCATTCAATGGGGTTTGTTAGATTCTATCAAAACCCAACAACCCCAACAACAAAAAAAGTCATGGAATTTGGTTTAAGCAATACCTCACTAATCTCCTGTTAAAGACCTATTAAGGGACAAAAACCAAGTTTGAATCAAAATTAACAGAGATTCCAGAAAGAGACAAAGTGTGCTGTCTCTGTTGTCTTTTTGACATGGGTCTTTCTCATCTTCTTCTGTAGTGGAGGAAGAGGCCCAAAGGTGGCTCTTTTTCGGAGAGAGAGAGCTGCATGGGTCTTTCTCATCTTTTCTTGTAGGAGTAGTGTCCCAAATCTTGCTCTTTTAGAGAGAGAGAGGAGAGAGGAGAGAGAGAGGTCTATTGATTTGGAGATCCATACCTCACTTGGTGGGAGCCAGTCTGTTATTGGCTCTGAAGTCTGGAAAAGTCCGAGTCTTATGGGCCAAAGTTTTTGTTTTGAGACTTAAACCATTTGAGGTTCCAGACCCAATATCTGAGTTCTGGGTTTTCTATATTCTTAGCTGAAATTCAGCTGGTTTTCCCAGTTTTATCAATGTTTGTTAATGTTGGTAAGCTGAGATTTATAATGGGGCTCTGGTTTTTTCTCTTTCTTGTAAATTCTGTTCCTCTAAGATTAGCGCATGAACTTGTAGAAACGGGAATTACAGTTAAGGGAGATTCGGTTATTGCTAAAAATGGCGATAATTTCATCTGTGCAACTCTGGATTGGTGGCCGGAAACTAAATGTAACTATGATCAATGTCCTTGGGGACAAGCCTCTGTTCTGAATCTGGTAAAGTTTTTTGAGACTCTGTGCTGTTTATATCTTTGAAATTTTCCATTTCCATTTTCACTTTCTTCTTAAAATAGTTATTTATTTAGATTCTTTTTTTTTCTTGGTTTCTTTTTCGTTACTGCCATTGTATTGACAACAAAAATGGTCTAAATTTTTGGAATTACATCCATCTAGAAATTATAATGAAAAACTTTTATGGGGGTAAATGTGATAATGAAAATTTTGCCTTTATTCTTTTTTTTGAAACACTTTCTTCTCCAAATACACAGTTGGGTATTTTTTATTATTGATAATTCAAATTTTGCTTTTACTTTATCACTGCATGCTGAAATTTCTGAGTTTTTTTCAGGACCTGAATAATTCTCTTCTTGCCAAGGCCATCAAAGGTATGCGCATATTTTTCTTATCTTTTTTTTTTTTTTTTAATCACACTACGTTTTGCTGTTTTCCTGATCAGTATCAGTGTTGCTACATCAGTCTTATCAGTATGGAGGTGGTTTATATAAGAATATTTTAGAAAATATATTCTATATTGCCTTCTCTTCTACTGAAAAATAGGAACATGGGCTTATATAATATTCACGATAATCAATAAAACTCTCTCTCTCTCTGGGAAAAATTGTAATTTGTTAATGCAGGGTTTTAAAAATCGTGGATCCTAATTGGATTCCATACCTCATTGGGAGGAATCTGCCTTATGGTCCATTTGCATTGTTCCCTTTCTTTTATGTTTGTTTGATGATTCAAGTCATCAAACAAACATGTTATAGATGGGGAAGACGATCTATGCAATTTTTTTTTTATTTCCAAATTTTTAAAATTTTCGGCTTGATGCCGTTTTGGCCGATCTGGTTGCCCTATCCTGATCGGTGCCATGGAGGGCTGATCCAGACAACCGATCTTTATGTCAAAACCCTACTTAATAGTGTTTCATAAAGCATACATTTTTAATTGGTTATATCATTCCATTTCAGCTTTTAATCCTCTGAGGATTAGGATTGGAGGGTCTTTGCAAGATCAAGTTCTGTATGATGTGGGAGATTTGAAATCTCCATGCCTCCCATTTGAAAGGAAGTCAGATGGCTTGTTTGGTTTCTCTAGTGGTTGTCTGTCCATGGATAGATGGGATGAACTCAACGAATTCTTAAGTAGGACTGGGTATGTATTTCATTATGTGAAAAATGAACTTATATTTCATTATTTGGAAATGAATATAGCTTCTTGGAGAAATAATAAATATTTATTTTGAGAAACAATAAAACTTTGAAATGATACAATTATTTGGAACTTGTGGTCATGAGAATTATTTACCTAAAAGAGTAATATTTGTTACTCTATACTTATAAAATGGTTACTTGTCAAATAATAGATGAGCCTCAGTGATCTAAAAGAACCCCAAAGGGGCTTCATCCAACATTTGACTTAGAACCATCAATATACAATGAAAAGAAATGGCAAAAGAACCTTAATATGGAATTTTGGAACAATTATGAACAATTTGGTCGGCTGGTTGCAGAGCAATTATAACTTTTGGCCTGAATGCGCTCTATGGAAGGCATCATAGTTCAACGAATGTGTGGTATGGCCCTTGGGACTCCTCGAATGCTCGTGATCTCATGAAATACACCATTGCCAAAGGCTACCAAGTCGACTCTTGGGAATTCGGTACTTAACATTCTCATAGCAGCCCTCAAAACCCTTCAAACCAATATTCAATCATGTTTCTTTGCATGTATGTACATATTTATTATGCATGTTCACAAAGACATATCTGTGTGAATGTATCTATGTTTGTCATGTGTGATTAACAAGCACCGGGATAATGGATCCTATAAGAACTCCAAAGTTGTACTTATGTGAGATGGGTGCCACTCAAGAATCCCCAGTACCTTAACCCATATTTTAGTACCATTCAATATGTATGTGTAGTTTCCTAAACTTTGCATGGTTGGTATAATCCCAACAATAGGAACACAATTGCTTGCGTTCTTGTTATGCTAGCAACTGATAAATGGCATGGTGGGGACTTCAAATGCTGGACCATTCATTACTAAGCAATCATATATGAATCATGGGACTGCATCGATGCAGTCTTATTAGAAAGTTCGCTCTATGAGTACATCCACCCATAAATGCAAGCTTATATATTTATGTATGTCAAGTTCAATGTATACATGAATGCATGTTATGTCTATATGTTATACTACATATGCGCACATGTATGAATGCGCACATGCATGTCTATATGTATGTATGTGAGTGTGGGTGTGTATGTATGTATGTGTGCGTCTGTGTATGCATGTGTGTATGCATTTATGTAGCATGTGAGATCATTGTAGCTCATTGGTATGGCGTTTTGAGCCTAAAAGTTTTGTTTGAGGTTGAATATCATACACTTATGGATATGCTTTCTTGTTCATTAGACTATCTTTTGCTGGGTGAACAGGAAATGAGTTGAGTGGACCTGGTGTTTCTGCGCGCGTGAGTGCAAAGCAGTATGGACAAGACTTGATCAACCTCAAAGCTCTAATCGATCAATTATATGAGAATTCATCGTCTAGACCATTAGTAATAGCACCAGGAGGTTTCTTCTATCCTAATTGGTTTACAGAACTTCTCCATACGTCAGGTCCAGGAGTCCTGAATGTCATTACTCACCATATATATAATCTCGGTCCAGGTGAGGGAGGCGAAAATGTTGGCTTTTACTTTGCCGAAAAAAAAAGAGTTTTGGTTATCTTCCATATACATTTTTGGGGAAGTATATGGATGAGCTGTGAAAAACCATAGTCTGTTGGGATCACCCCCGCTCAATGAAATGATGGATGGCGATGAAGATTGGGGGGCCACAAAAACGATCTTGATGTTGGATCCCACTATCCAACTGGCACACTATCATTTCTTGGGCAACGATTACACTAATGGACTATGGTTTTCCATCATTCGAATGTTACTTGTTTTTTCTTTTGTTGAACATTATTTACTAAGATGGATTTGAGCCCAAAACTTTATGATTGCAGCAATAATTACCTTCCAATTGAATAATGGTCTTGAACCCAAGTTATCTTCCATATTCGCATAAGACCATTAACTGGAATACTTGTCTAAAATTGTTCTCTCAGGTAGCGACCCCAATCTAGTGAACAAGATATTGAATCCAGCACACCTGAGCCAAATATCTCAGACATTTAGAGATGTTTGGCTCACTATAAAAAACTCTGGCCCTTGGGCAACACCTTGGGTTGGTGAAGCAGGCGGTGCTTACAACAGTGGTGGTCGAGATGTCTCTGACACCTTTGTGAACAGTTTCTGGTGAGAATTGCTTTGTTTTTAATGCCTCTTTGAAATTCTTTTTCAGGGGAAATTTATCACAACAAACCTAAAATATCAACTATTCTAACTCATGATTATGTGTCCTTTGATGGGATTTATGGAAGTAAATCAAAAGAAATAGGTGAGATGTTATATAATTCATCTCTTGGGTGCTTTTTGGTAAAGTCAATTTTTTCCCCCTTGGATTTTAGTAGTTAAGATGGAATTCGTTTGATCCTAATGCATATAGTGAATGGATAAATATATATATTTAAGGAAAGCACAAGATAACATGACTACTCACCGCCAGAAATTAAAAGCACATTATAAGTGTTTCTCTGTCTTATTCCTTGAGTACCTAGCAGAGAGAAAAGGTTACCTATTATAACTTGAAGTTTATTTTTCAGAATTCTATTTAGACCATCGTGCAGGCCTGGATATTGCTAAGAACATCGCTAAGGCATCAATTTTCTGAAATTTTCTATATATTTCCAAAGTATCAGATATTGATGCCGTACCTAATTTCTAAGTACCATGCATCACTTATCTGTAAAGTGGGAGGAAGAAGTTCTGATGGCAACTAATATATGAGAGAGAGAGAGAGAGAGAGGGGGGACATACTAACCTGGAAACAGAGGACCTAGAAACTGGAGTCTCTAAGACTGGGGGGTCATTCCAAATAAGATATCCTGCTTGCTACATATCTTGTTACATCTACATGTTTTTAAAATACATAAGGAGTAGAACAGCACACTGAACTTCTCTTGAGAAACTGTGTTTCTTACAGTCCAATATTGATAGCAAGATAATAATCTTCTCTAAATTGCTCACTGCAAGATAACAATCTTTCTTATTCTAAAATGTAAACGAACGTGTCCTGATGTAATGCAGGTACTTAGATCAGCTAGGAATGTCATCTATATACCATACAAAGGCTTACTGCAGGCAAAGTTTGATTGGTGGAAACTATGGTCTCCTAGACAGACCAACTTTTGAACCGAATCCTGACTACTATAGGCAAGTGGATACTTTATCTCTATGTTATTAATCAAGATTCAAGGTTTTCATGCTTTCAGGGAGAAACCCAACTGGTTTTTTCATCTTTTGAATTGTTTGAACTTCCTAATAGCGCATTGTTGTGGCATCGACTGATGGGAAAAGGAGTGCTCGCTGCTAAATTTGATGGTTCACCGTACTTACGAACATATGCCCACTGTTCTAAATCGACAGTAAGAAGTCTCAGTCCCACCTTCTCCCATATGTAGTACTCTATTTTATGTGCAATTAAAGTCGTATTAAAAAGAAAGTAGTCAAGTTGATCAGATTTCTTCTTCTCTCATCAAAATATTGTGACCCAATAAATCACATGAGAAAAAAGTAGCAGAATTTTATTGTTAAATAAAAAAGAAGTCGCTAAGTTCAATCACATTCCTTCTCGATCTCCTTAAACCATACTCACCCAAAATTATTTTTCTGTTAGATGGGGGTTACACTTCTCTTGATCAATATGAGCAATTCTACAAGATTCAATATCATGGTAGAGAATGAAGTGAACGATGATATAAGATTGGAAGTCAAGACAGATAAAGGAGATCGATCTTTTGTGGATAGAGTCAAGAAAAGCTTTTCATGGATCGGGAAGAGAGCTTCAGATGAGCAACTACATAGGCAAGAGTACCATTTAACACCAAAAGATGGGTACCTTAAAAGCAGAACTATGCTTCTTAATGGGAATCCTTTGGAGCTCACAGACTATGGAGACATACCCAACTTGGATCGTGTTCTTGTTGATGCGGAGTTACCAATTTCTATTGCTCCTTTATCTATTGCCTTTGTCAACATGCCACATTTTGAGGCAGAAGCTTGTTCTGATCACTAATCAGTCCAGTGTTCCCATAAACTTGGAAACAACCTACTCTCTCCCTTCCCCACCCCCCAAAGGAAAAAAAGCATACGACTGCTTTGGAGATTTATGATAAGTAATGCCCAATTGTATAATCAATGTATTCGGGTTGAAGTATCAAATTGATTTTGAGTGCATTATACAATGTAATTCCACGTTCAAATTTATAGCCAGTATCTCTCTCTCTCTCTCTCGCCGAAACTTAGGATGGCTTGAGAGACGTACTAAGGTTGTTAGCAATAATGCAGCTTGAATCGGCAATGTATTTATGCAATCTTTGTGAATCGGCAATTTATTTATGCAATCTTTTTTTGGGGCTATTTGTATGGGCTCTACGGGGACAAGCTTCAAAGGTTTGAACCTTTGACCTCTCACACCCAAACCCTTATGTCGATCACCAATCCATAACCCAAGCAAAAGCACTACATTTATTTTGTAATCTGAAAATCCAGATGATTATGGTTCAATGTAGTTTCTTTCAAGATCGTCATCGTCAAAGTCTGTTCCAACTAATTGGAGTCGGTTACATGAATTTCGACCTACCATTCTGCTCTATTAAATATCATACTCTCAATGAGGGTATAAGTCTCCATATCTTTTTTCACTGCTTCCAACCATGTTAGTTTCTTCTTCTAACATCTGAACTGTATAAAAGTTAAAAGTTTGATGACTCTCTCTCTTTAAAATACGTGATTGCTTTCGAAATGAGAAGTTGTCAGTGACATGTTACTTCGTCCAGACAATGTACAAATACTAATAGATCAAATAAATTAACCTTGAGCTTCGTAAGTGTGCATTTTGCCCAACATTTTAAGTTTTTTAGCTACATATAAAGCTTTTAGGTGGATATCTTGGATTTGATTATGTTTTATTTGAAATGAAAGATTAGAAGTCTCAGACCATCTGATGACAAAACTTAAAATGTTGGGCAAAAAAAAGAGTAAATAAACGAGAGCAATGATGTGAATGTTTAGCAAATAAAGAACGAGAAAAAAACAATCAACAACAAGCCAAGAATAAGCAAGGAAGAAATAATGCAACAAGAACATAAAGATTTTACATGGTTTGTCATACATGGTTTGTCACAAAGCCCCTCTTTCAACAATTTTCTCTCTCTACACCCAAGGTTTCCCTTATGTCCCCAATCTTTTTGGACTCCTAACTCTATCTTTTATTATGTGACTCACATACCTCCTAACCAAATAGGACCACCCAAAATTAGTTATTAGGAAACCCAATTAGATAGGAAACTTCCAACTAACTAGAAAACCATAGAGAAAAACTCCAAATAAAATGCATCCCAAGCCAAAATATCACAAGTACCGTCTCTTCCTGGACCATCGCAAGTGAAATTATAACCAAAATCTTTGTTATCTAACATTAACTTGGAACCATATGCATCTAAAGGACATTTTACTAAGATCAATGGAGATGTATGCAAACCTAGAATAATAACATGAAGAACCAAAAAATGCTATTAAAAAGGGAAAAAAAAAAATTTTCTTGTGAGGGATTCACAACAACTTAACGAATCTCCACCTTTGCTTGAAGTGGAGTATTTTTTAGAAAAAAACAAAAAAAAGAGAAAAAACAAAGTTTCAGGAGGGGAAGGGAGGGGAGGGGAGGGGTGGGTGAGGGGTAAAGGAAGCTATACCTTGGGGGTAAACCTCTCTTAGTTCCATAAAAGAAATGATGCCCCTTATTTTTTCCAATAGTAGACCTTTTCAAAATAATTCTTTTTAAAAGGGAAAAGTGTATATAGAGCCGATGCTCTAAACAATCAAATTAGAGCCTACCCAAAAAATTTCACTAGAAGCGGTTGTTTTGATGCCCAAACATCCTCAAATTGATCATCTCATCATCAAGATGCATGAATATGAGAAAAAAATAGATTTCAAGTTTTGGAAATAATGCATTTTCTAACGCATTTTTTGACCATCAATTTTCAAGATTTCATAGATCTGTCGATCTACACTATTTTTGAAGCTTTAAACTTTATAAATAAAGATGAAAATACATTTTAAAGCTATCACAACGATTCTTAGAATTGAAACCACATTTCTCGACACTACTTGAAGGTAGGCTCTAATTTGATTGTTTAGAGTCTATGCTCTATACAAATCACACCCTTTTAAAATAGCCAACATATTTCATGCTCTAGCAGGAGCATATTGTCCCATCTACACCCTCAGGTAATATCTAATGTACAAGTAATTTTGGAATACTAAATTGTGGGGATGTAACTTTGCCAACCTATAGACGAACCTCATCATCATCTGAGAACTATTTGGAGTGGGTCTATGAATTATATTCATCCATTCCAATCTATCAAGGGTCATATGCTCAAGTAGAACATAAGTCACTATATAACTTTTCTTACTGTTTCCATCCATATCTTTTGAGGCCTTCCTCTTGCCTTTTTAGGACCGTCCACTTGAATCAAATCACCTCTCCTTACTGGTGTTATTCTAACTTGATGATGCACATGATTAGACCACTTAAGTCTACTTTCCTTCATTTTATCGCCTATTGAAACTACCCTAAAGTTTCATTGAATATATTCATTGTGAATTCTAGCATTTGTAGTCTTGCCACTCATTTAGATCAACATGTCACATCAGCTACACACATTCTAAGGATATGTTGTTTTATGACCACCCAACATTCCATCCTATAAAGCATGGCTGGTCTTACAACTGTCCTATAGAACTTTCTCTTCAGTTTCATTGGTATCCAACGATCACATAGGACTCCAGAAGCATATCTTCAGTTCGTCCACTCAACTCTAATTCTATGAGCAACATCTTCTTTAGTATCTTTTTTTCCATGGATTATCAACCTAAGATATCAAAAATAATCTCTTTTAAGTACTTATTGGCCATCAATCTTATAGATTCGGCATTTTTACTTCTGTTATTACTAAACTAGCACTCTATATATTATGTCTTAGTCTGGCTAATTTTAAAACATTTTGATTCCATAGTATCTTTCCAAAGTTCGAACTTTACATTTACGCCATCTCTAGTCTCATCAATCAAAACTATATTATCTATACATAACATCACCATAAGTTAGTTCATTCACAACCAAGGTAAATTGATGTAGGCTCAAAGCTGACCCCTGATGTAGACTTACTATCATTGAAAATTCACTTGTATCGCCACTAGTTGTCTTTGCATTAGTTAACACTCCCTCATATATATTTCTAACTATATCAATATATCCTCTTGAGACTCCATTATTTTTTAGCACCCATTAAATTGTTTCTCTAGTTACCCTATAGTATGCTCTCAACCAATTGTCTAAGAAGCCAAATAGTCCCAATGGTTAACTGCCCAGTATAAATTCCAATTGATGATACGGTTGTTTCATTTCCTAGATCACTTTCTCCCATGATTTCATAGTGTGGCTTATAAAGTTTGATACCTCGATACTTCGTACAACTTTGTATGTCTCATTTGTTCATATAAATTAGCATCACAATTCCGCCATTCATTTGATATTTTATTTGTTCCCAAAAAAAAAATTCAAATCATACTCTCTATGAACTCAAAAAAATAATATTTCAAGATTGGACCAACACCTTCCAAATTTTTGAGTGCGAGATATAAGTGTCAGGAAACTTACAATTTGAATTTTCTCTTCTTGAAAATAAAAATCTAGTGATTCTCAAGCAGTTCCTAAAATTTAGATTAAAAAATCTTCCAAAGTTGGGTTTCTGCCCAGAGGAGTAAATGGACAATATGCTCACCCCCTTTAAAAAAAAAAAAAATATACAAATAGACCATTTACTCTTTATAGAGGGGGATCATAATCACTTGTATCCATCAAATTTCAAATCGGATGGTTGTGAGTGCATCATTGGCTAAACTCCTAGCTCAAAAAAAAATTCTCGAAATTTTTGACACACGCCAAGCCATCCAATTTTACATCTAATAGCTACTACCAATTGTGATCTCATTGTACCAAAAATAAATGGTCTCATAGTATACAATCCCTTAAAATAATTGGATATCACATTACATTCATTTTTCCATTATAACAAAGCGACTTTTTCCTTTCTAACGGTCGTTACCTTGATACGAAACGGACATGTTCTATTCCATTTATGAACGTTATTTAAACCTTGTTGCCTGATAATATCTCTCTTCAATGTAATTAGCTTAGCCAGACTAAGACATACTATTTCGTTTATGAACGTTATTTAAACCTTAAAAGCATGTGCAAATGCAAGGAGGACATTTATTTGCACATATGTACAGTAATGTGGTCCTATGGACTAAATAAAGAATTCCTTTCTTGTAACATGACCATAAATGATTTGGTTGATCAACATCTTCATTAAAGTTTTTTTCTAGTTAATTGAAATTAGGTACACAAATCCTAATCAACCATTCTAACCATAGAAGATTTTATTGATGATTTTTTGTTAAACTTATAACAAAATAATGATTTTGTTGATAATTGAATTCACTTCTCCTAATTATCATTTAAGGGTTTAGTTTCCTTTAGGAGATAATTATTATGCACCCAATGGGTAGGAGGGAGAGAGAGAGTAGAGCAAAGATCCCAAGAATTTGAAAAGTTGTTGGGATTAAATGGATAGTCTAGTCCACTTGGTTATTTGAGCTTTAATTAATTTGATCCAAAGTAAAAATTGAGTTTAATTAATGGGTGTGGTTTGTATGAGGCTGAAGCCCTAAACAATCAAAGTAAGGCGCACCTTCAAATAGCGTCGAAAGATATTATTTTAGTACTAAAAATAATTGTGATGGCCTGAAAATTTATTTTCATCTCTAATTATAAAATTTAAAGCCCCAAGAATAGTGTTGATCGAGCATATCTATGAGCACTTGAAAATCTTGAAAATCTTGAAAATTAAAGGTCTGCAAAATGCATTACAAGATGTACTATTTTTCAGACTTGAAATCTATTTTTTCTCACATCTATACATCTTGAGGTAGAGATGATCGATTTGAAGATTTTAGGGGCATCGAAACAACCTCTTCTAGTGAATTTTTGATGTGCACTTTAATTTGATTGTTTAAGGGCCTCGCCCTTAAATAAACTTTTTTTAAAATTAAAAATCAATTGAATTGACCAGTTTTTTATGTATTTGATTAACAAAGTAGAAGTTTTATATATATATATATATATATATATATATATATATATATATATATATATATATATATATATATATATATATATATATATATATATATATGAGTAATGATCACATGAGACCCTCCCACACCCATGTATGTAGGACTTCAAAAGATCACTATTAAATTTGGCACAGATCTTTAGAAAAGTCAAGTTCCACACCCATGTGATAACTTTTCTAGAAATTTGTGTCAAATTTAATGGTGATCCTTTGCGGTCCTACACATATGGGTGTGATAAGGTCTCATTACTATATATATATATATATATATATATATATATATATAATTTTATTTTATTATTTTATTGCGTTGTTTTTAACTATTTTTATTTTTATTTTATTTTTTTTGAGAAGGCCAAAACTTTGGCTTTGCTTGTGAGAGATTATGCCGAAGCTCCTTCACAGTTTTAACTTGAGAATTCTTCACGTTAGATGAAAGGCTCCATTTCCAGAGAAAACGCAGTGCCTTATTAGAAAGACTAATATCCCATGAGAAGCAATTTTTAGAGAGAGAGAGAAGAAGCAGCATCCTATTAAGAGCCATATATTTAGTGGGACATTAATGTATTTTTAGACTGAGTAGTTCATGTTAGCGGCTCCTCAAAGCCACAGTTGATTGCATTGAAATAAAGATTAATGCGATCTTGTCGAAGAATATATTTTTTTATTTTTTTCCTTTTTACTCATTTTCTTTTTTTTTGGCAAAGATCACTTACTTATTACAGTAACTCTTGCTTCAAAGAAAATAAAACTAATAAATCCAATATCTTAAAAACATTGATGCCATTAAACCAATTTTCTTTAAACAAAAGAAAATATCAACAATTTTTCTGCTTGGGAATATAAAGGCAATATAATTAAATGTGACAAGAAACAAAAAGAGAATGTCGGATATTACCTCAACCGGGCTTATTACACCCTACACCGATTCACCACCATCCGATGACGCGGAATCAACAATCAGCCTTCAATCTCAACCGGGAAAGCAAGTTTAGGCCAAACCCTCTAATGGAACTATAAACTTCTTTATCACAAATCGCAAATCCTTAGGTGAATCCTCTTAACAACCTAGTTTAAGAGAAATGCTTACCTTTTCTAGTACAACCGTATAGTCTAAAACCCCAATAAGAGTTGAGAGAACCACCATGAAAGATATCAAAGATGAGAGAGTGGGGCATGCCCCTTTGGGTCTATTAAAGAGAAAAAAAAACTTTCTTAAAAGAGAGAGAGAAAAACTTCCTTGAGAGAGAAAGGGATATTCTAAGTGGGGCGTGCCTCTTTTGTGAGATATGAGAGTGAGATGAGAATTAGGTGTAAGAGATAAGGTGACAATCATTTATAAGCTTTGAACAAGATTAGGATTTCTTAGGATTTTTCTTGGTTTACCTCTTTTCGTAAGATTGAATATGAACCATGGATCTTAGGTGACTTGTGGGGTGAGAGATTTGAGCCCTCAATTCCATAGATAGGCCATCAACATTATGGAAGGTACAAGAACGTTTATCCCCCATTCTTAAACTATTTCCTCATCAATAGAAATTAAATAAAATAATTTTATTAATAATATAGTGCTTACCAAAATTATGCACAAGCCTTCTCATGCTTTCCAAAAAATTCTTTGAAAGCTTCTTCAAGGCAATTCCAAAGCACTTCAAAGCTTTCTCTTCAAGCCAAAACTTGAACTAACACAAGGAAAATTTCATTAGGGTGCGGTGTGCCACCCTAGGTGGTACTTTATGGGTCCCACCCACATGCAATGGTGGGCCCATTAACATATTGGACCTCCCATGCAATATTAAAAATAATTATATGATTTTTAGAAATCCATAAAATCAAATTTGAATATTTAAATCAATCTAGAATCAATATTTTTGTTTTTATAAATCCAAATTTGATAAATAAAATATCCAAAGATCTAAGAAACTCAAAAAATAATTCTAAAAATCATATATTGTTAAAACAAATATAATTAAATTCATTAGATGGGAAAATGATCCATATGGTTTAGGAATTAAATATATCAACGCTAGGGCACTCCACCTTCAACTGTGGATTACGATCCACATTTGCTTTATCAAACTGACCAAGTGTTTCTCATGACCCACAGTTCATGTAGGGGCTCATTAATGGATCATTAAAGTCTGGTCAATAAGTCAAGGGGTCGAAATATCAGTTTGTAGATTTTAGGTTCTCTCTTAGAGATGTACCAATGTCACCTAGACTTGATATGACCGCAACTCCTATAACGTATATGGGTATCTCTCGCACATACATAAGCTTCACTTTGAAAGGTGGTTTGCTTTCTCGAAACAACTATCATATATGCATGTCGTGTAATAACTCACGGATGAGGCTTTAGCCCCCATATCTGAAGGCCACCATCACACATAAGGGTCACACAGTCCCTGGGCTCACTCATCCAGGCATACTCCAACCTCATCAAGGGATGACCTATTAAAACCTTTATCGGATAATTTTCAATGCCCAAATAATATAGGTCTTTCCTAATTTATTGGTCTAGATTGTCAAGTTCAGTCCAGTATCAGCAAATATTGTTTGCTTAGTATGGTCTATGAGGGACCACACTCCTACTGAGTTCATGTTCCACTATAACAATTCATTTTACAAACACTCATAAGGCCTTTAACGGCCACACTTACCCAACATGCACCTCCTCTCTCTCTCTCTCTCTCTCTCTCTCTCTCTCTCTCGCTCTCTAGGAAAATAAATCAAAGTCAGCATAATGTGTACCAGATTTATTTTAATAGGGACCAAAAGCCGGTCTAGTTCACTGGCACATAGTGTGCCGAATTGGCTTTAATAAAACCAAAAGCTAGTCCAGTATGTGTCGGCTTCATTTAAAAACAAAATAGTGGACAGTGGATGCAAAAATAAATGAGAGAAACGTGTGTTATAGGGGGCAATTTCATCTTTAATAATTACTTTCTTACTGAAGGGGTGCAAAAATAAATACAACCAAGGATTAGAAAGTGTAGGGGATGCCTAGGTATGGGGGTATCCATAAATTTCCTTGTTTTAATTTGAAGTACTATATTTATATGGATGCAATGTATTGCTATTTTTTAGGTAGTTCAATCATAGGAATCTAACTTGATAATAACATTGTTTATGTCAAATGCTAACTAGTCAAGCCCAAATTCGAATCGTACTGGACGTTAATTTTTAGGGGTGCAATGGGTGGGGTGCCAGGTCCAATAAAGTAAGCCAGACCTAAAAAACTAGAGCCTGGGCTCCAAAATGTGGCTTGAGTTCATGCCACCATGGCATGAGGACAAGAGCAGGGGCTTGGGCCAGGTTCATGACACGGCCAATCTGGTTTGACCCCGCTTGGTCCTCTTTTCTTTTTTATTTTATTTTATTTGCTTTGATTGTATTTTGCCTAGTCTAGCCAAGGCCAACTTTAATAGGGCTAGATTGGGCCTTAGCCAGGGCCTCTACTGCTAGTCCAGGCCAAGTCGAGCTCATACTAGCCCTGTAGGGACAAGGGCCGGGCTAGGGCCAGTGCAAGCCCCACCCGGGTTGGGCCAATTGCCACCCTAATGATTTGTGAGCAAGAGAACATGCTTTTAGAGAGGGAAAAAAGTTTATATAAAGTTACAATCATATACTATAAAAGTAACATGCACCTCAAAAACCCAATAGTAAAGAGTGTTTCAAAATTGGAAACCTTCCAATTGATCGTCTCGATCTTGAAATGCATGGATATATAGAATAACAAAAAAATTTCAAGTCCAAAAAATAATGCATCTTGTAACAAGTTATCTGGACCGTCTATTTTTAATATTTTTAAGTGTTTATAAATTTGCTCAATCTGCTCCGTTTTGGATTTCTGAGCTTCATAATTAAAGTAGAATATGGATTTTCAAGTCATCATAAGATTTTATACACAAACTACATCGTCCAACAAAATTTATAAATATACTTTACTTGTATAATACAAGATTGGCACCTTTATACATACCTCACCCTTTATAGAGTAAATAATGCATTGTTATAACGGATAAAGTTTCAATAAGGCCTACGCCTTATGAGGAAAAAGTAAAGCCTCACATCAAAATCTTGTCCAAAAAACAACAAGGGCATGGAAAATCTCTAAGATGACTCTAAAGTCTCTTTCCACTAGTGATTATGAAATTTGTCGCTAAAAAAATAAGTTACAGATTATGTGGACATGTGGACACTTGAAAGTAGATAATATGTTACAATATACGTTATTCTTAGGGCTCGAAATCTTATTTATTTTTTTCACATCTACAATGATCAAAGTAGACATGATCGGTTTGAAGGTTTTACGATGTTGGAACTACAATTTTTAATGAGTTTTGAGGTGAAGTGTTAATTTTTTTTCCATAAAGCCTTGATCTTAATTTAACTTTTTCCTATTACAAATGAATGCTTCGTACTTGGAGAGACTAATGTAATGCTACAGAGCACAAAGTCTTGGTAGGGGTGGTAATTGGGTTGGAATGACCCATTTGGACGACTCGAATTGGGTCCGGATATAGGTCCATATTTGGACCTGGCGGGTCGAATCTGGGTCCAAGTGCTTGGACCCAACTCGAGTCATGTCCAGATCCAGCATGGACTCTATCGGGTTGGGTCATGCGTATGCCGACTTGACCCATTACAAAAAACATAATTTATATACTATATAATATATAAATTAAAATTTTTATTTTTAAATTTTTAGACCTAAGTCCAATCCAAATGTCTTGAACTGGTCTGGGTTCGGGTTTGGGTCTGGGTCATTTGGACCCGACCCTGGTGGTCCAGGGATTCGGATTCATATAAAACTTTGTCAAGTCGAATCCGGATCCAATTGACCTGAATTATTGCCACCCATGAGTCTTTAGAAGCTACATTGCAACCCCTAAGTCTTTGGAAGCCACATTCTTACAGAGAGACATTTACCTCAAGGCTACCTGCAAAAGAGCTATGGTGGTTTGATGGCATCCTGGTTTGGAACATCACACTGTCTACCTCAAGGCTACCTGTAAAAGAGCTATGGTGGTTTGATGGCATACCGGTATGGAACATGACACTATCTACGAGAAGGGTCAATTCTGTGGTTGAAAGTCAGTTTGGGGCATTGATGAACAATCTCTATTCTTTTTGTTTCTATCATTGGAAACAAGATATATTGATTTGGGGTCTTCATACTAGGAGGTGCTTCTCCACTTCGTCTCTTTACAAGGAGATTTGGAGAGACAAATATTTCGAAGACAAGAGGTATCTCACAAAATTATGGGGATGCAAGGCTCCCGCCCGAGTTAGATCTTTCCTTTGGTTGTTGGCCTACAAAAGACTTTTGACAATAGATCATCTCAGACGTAAAGGAATGATTTTAACAAATGTCTGCCTAGTTTTGTAAAGAGAACAAAGAGAATATTGACTATGTGTTCCTTAGATGTCCCTTTACTGCTAATTTTTGGGCTTGGCTTCTCGGTTTGAGAAGTTGGAATGGGCCGTGGCCTCCGGACGCATCCTTCTTAATGCTTCAGATCTGAAACCCCTTGTTTCTCTCTGTTAGTTTGCATCTTTGGAGAATTATGGTTGCCGCCCTACTGTGGATCTTATGGAAAGAACGCAACTTGAGAACCTTTGAAAGCATTTCTAGAGATGTCGATTCTCTTAAGATGGTTATCCAGCACACGGCTATCTCTTTGGCCTACGCCGTGCTCTCTCTCTCTCTACTGTGCTTTATTGTTCTTTTGCTCATTTCCGTGATATCATCAAGTTTAAGAAGTCTTACCAATCACCTCGTTGCGTCTGGGTCAACCCCCATCTAAGTGGTTTAAGCTTAATTTCGATGGCAATGCAAGAGGTTCCCGCTCGGGTGGAGGGGCGTTACTGCGAGACACCAAGGAGTGACTCTCTGGTATGTTTCGAAGACTTTCCATTCCTGTGAGGTCCATGAAGCAGAACTTTATGCTCTCAAGATGGGGGTGTTATGTCTTGACCTTTCGTTCTCCAGGATCATCATCAAAGGATATTCAACTAATGTTATTAACTAGTGTTGTCATCCTTCTCTCGTGTCCTAGAGGCTTAGTGGTGCCTTGGATGAAATCTTGTGGGCTTTGAGAGACTAGGGATACTTCTTTCAGTTTTATTTGCAGAAGTGCAAATGTTGAAGCCGATTCCTTAACTGGCTTGGCCACTGCTTCTTAGAGATCTATTCGGCTCTCCTTTTTCTTTTCTTTGTGTTTCGGTTTTTCTTTGTTTTTCTACTTTTCTTGTTCTTTGTTGAATATTACCTTTATTGGGAAAAAAAAAAAGAAGAGATATTTTGTGAGGTATTTTTGGGGGAGAGAACAATATACGATGCTCTTTGTGAAGTGAGAGCAGTAAAGACCAGAGGGACTCTATTCCTGGAAGCGAGTAGGCCCCCTTTTCTTACTTGACGTGCTCTAATTCTAGAGAGAGAATGTGTCTTGTCGCAAGTTCCTTGTAGAGGGAGAAAGTAGCCCTCCTTTTCTTATCCGCTATTTGGGAAGCCTCCAGAGCCCCAACGCTGAACACCCCCCCCCCTTCACGAGAACTCCAGAATTCTGAACGTGATAAACATGGTCCCTCTCACTCTCTCGCGAAACGTCAATCTACAAGAATCTCTCTCTTAAAATAATCAACTCTCTCCATCTCTCTGTTAAATAATCAATCCTCTCCATCTCTCTCTTAAAGTAATCAATTCATAATTCAAGAAGATCAATGGCTTCAGCAGCTGCTGGTTTCGCCTTTAATCAACAAATTCCCCAAATTTCTCTCTCTAACCTCTCTCTTAGGCACAAGAACAACCAATCATTTTGTTCTCGGAGTTCATTAAAGATACCCCATTGCCCTTTGAGCAGTAGAAGGGCGCTCTCTACATTGAAAACAGGAGTCACCCACCACAGAAACTCCCTCTTTTCTACTAGAAATGTGGAGAGATTCAAAAGAAATTCTCGCTTTGTTGTTCGATGCGAGGCCCCAAAGGATGGAAGGGTAAGAATCTCTACTCTCGCTCTCTGTCCCTCCTCTCTCTTTCTTACTCTTTCTCTCTCTTTCTCCCTCTGTCTGTTTCTCTTTCTCCCTCTCTCCCTTAGGGGGTTATCATGAGTCTATTGAGATTGGGTTTTCATTTCCCTAGCTGAGTTCTTACCAGTTAATTGAATTTGGGGTTTTCACTTTATTTTCTATGTTATTAATAATAAGAATTTTTTACTACTTTCATGTTTATTTGAGCGCAATTTTTTTTTTTTTGGATTTTATCACTATTCATGGGCTTGTTGGGCGTTTTTATTATCTCATTAGGAATTGTATTTGCTTTTCTTCAATGTGACTGTTTCAGGTTTCTATGAGTTCATCATATAAATATTTTTGGAAAGAAGTTATTCCTTTAAGTTTTCATAAGTTCAATGGACTGAGTTTTCTCAAATTTATCAATTTATTCAATTATTGGCCCCTCAATTTGCTCAATTATCATTTCATTCGGATTCACTTATTTCACGATCATTTATGTTCCTAATTCACCATTTACATGTAGTTTGTTATTGAGTTTGGCTCTAATTTTCTTTATTCAATTCCTTGTGTTGAAGTTTACTTTCCCTAATTCACCATGTAGTTTGTTATTGTGTTTAGCTCTAATTTTCTTTATTCAATTCTGTGTGTTGAAGATTACTCAGCAAGAATTTACAGAGATGGCATGGCAAGCTATTGTTTCATCACCTGAAGTGGCGAAGGAGAGTAAGCAACAAATTGTAGAGACTGAACACTTGATGAAAGCACTGCTTGAGCAAAAGAATGGCCTTGCTCGCCGTATCTTCTCGAAGGCTGGAGTTGATAACACTCGACTCCTTGAAGCCACGGAGAGTTTCATTCAGAGACAACCCAAGGTAATTTTGTTATCCTACTTAATGATTGTTAAGAGGTAAAATTTTGGATAAATTTACTCTTTTTTTTATTAGCACTTGTGATATTTGTAGGTCCATGAGATTTCTTGTAAAGGTTGGTTTGCTAGTAGGAGATTGTCTTTTCAATTAATTGGGGTCGGTTACATAAATCCTGGTTTTCCATTCTACTCTATTAAAGGCTATATCCTCGATGAGGCCATAAGTCCTCCTATCTTTTCTGACTACTTCCAACCACGTCTTTTTGGCCCTATCTCTTGTCTTTTTCAATCTTTCCAATTGAACTAACTCGCACCTTTGAACAGGTATTGTACTTGGTTAGCGCCACACATGGCTAACCCACCTAGGTCTACTCTCTCTCATTTTCTCACCTATTAGTGCCATTCATAAATTCTCTCAAACATATTCATTTCGAATTCTGTCCCTTATTGTCTTCCCACTCATCCATGTCAACATTCTCATCTCCACCACACTCATTTTATGGTTATATTGTTTTTTGTTCGCCCAACATTCTTTCCCATAGAGCAAAGCTAGTATCAATGTTGTCATTTAGAACTTGCCCTTTAGCCTCATTGGTATGCGGCGATCACATAAAATTCCAGTTGTACATCTCCACTTCGTCCACCCAGCTTTAATTTTGCATGCGACATCTTTCTTGATGTCTCAATTTTCTTGGGTTATCGACCCAAGATATCGAAAGTACAGTCTTTTTTGTACTTCCTGACTGTCAATCTTGACTACTTCTTCGTCTCTACTCCTATTGTTATTAAACTTGCATTTCATATACTTTGTCTTAGTCCGATTAATTTTAAAATTTGTGAATTCTAGAGCATTCATCCAAAGTTCTAACTTTGTGTTGACGCCGTTTCGGTTCTCATCAATCAAAACTATGTCATCTGCGAATAACGTGCACCACGGTACCTCATCCTGTAGGTGCCTGGTTAAGTCGTCCATAACTAAGGCAAAGAGAGACGGGCTCAATGCTGACCCTTGATGTAGATCTATTGTCACTGAAACTCCCTCATCTCGCCACTAGTTGTTCGTACACTAGTTAGCGTTATATCATATATATCTCTCATCAAGTCGATGTAGTGTCTGGAAACTCATTTTTTTTCCAACACCCGTCAAATCAAGTCTTGAGGTACTCTATCATAAGCTTTCTCTAAATTAATAAAGACCATGTGGAGGTCTTTTCCCTTCGCCCTAAACTTCTCAATCAGTTATCTAAGTAGGAAAATAGCCTCAGTTGTTGATCTTCTTGGCATAAAACTAAATTGGTTGTCAGATACACTCGTTCCATGCCTCAGTTGTCGCTCAGTTACTCTCTCCCAGAGCTTCATAGCATGGCTCATAAGCTTGATCCCTTAATAGTTTGCACAATTTTGTATAATTTCATTTGTTCTTGTAAATAGGTATCACAATACTTTTTCTCCATTCATTTAGTATTTTCTTTGTTCTCAACACTTTGGTGAATAGCTTCGTCAGCCAGTCAATGTCAATTTCCCCCATGCACCTCCAAACTTCTATCAAGATACCATTTGGTCCTCAAGCCTTTCCTATCTTCATCCTTTTCAAAGCTTCTTTCACTTCCGACATCCTAATCCTACGAATGTACCTATGACATCTGCCATCACTTGTACCAACAGTCCTTTCTACCACTATGTTTTCATTGCGTTTGTCATTTAATAATTTTTTAAAATAGACTCTCCACCTTTCGTTGACCTCGTCATCTTTCACCAAGAACCTTTGGTCCTCACTCTAAATGCATTTAATATGGTTTAGATCCCCACATTTTTTCTCTCTTATTTTTGTTAAGTTGAAGATACTAGTTTATTGCATAAATTATCATATGCATTAAGTTTAGCTTTATTTACTATTTATTTAGCATTTTTCTTAGCATTTTTATATTCTTCTAAGTTTTGATCATTTCTATTGCACTGCCAAGTTTTATAACATGATCGTTTTTTGCTAATAGTTTTTTGAACCTTATCATTTCACCACCAAGTTTCCTTATCGACGTTTCTTTTCCCTTTAGATTCTCCTAAAACTTCTTTTGCGACTTTCTTGATACATTCAGCTATTTCATTCTCTATATATATGAGATTGTATATAATGAGACCATTTACCTTTAGTACAAGTAGGTCATAATTACTTATAACTATTTGATGTGAAATCTAACAGCTTGGTGTGTCATTAAAATTCGAGAAAATTTCTTTTGAATGTTGATATGGTCAATAGAATAATTGCAACCACCCAATTTCACATATAATGGTCAATTTTAATTGTGACCATCTTATACCTCATTGTATGCTTTCCTTTTTTATATATATATATATATAACAGTGTTTTTGCCCATAGGCTTAGCACCATTTGATTTTTTTGGACAGCATGGATAAATCGACTGTACCGGACATGCTATATCCGTTGTGGTATTGCAACGGACATAGCATGTCCAGTGCGGTCGATTTTTTCACGCGAAAAACACAGGAAACCGCAACGGCTCTCTACGAGAGCCATTGCGACTTTTCAAGCAAAACTGCAACTGCTCTATGAGAGCCTTTGCAACTGCTCTATTCATTTTCGCCCTATGGTGCATTTAAGATTTTTTCATATGTGTATATATATATATATATGGAAAGTCTTCCCAATGCCTATAGGCAAAAATGAACAGTGATTTCGCCTACCCTCATCATTATCCAAATTATTTTTTTTACAAATCGGAATGACCTGAAATTTAGAGTGTGTGTACATCTTAGTGAGGCGCACCTAATAAAAATACAAAAAAAATTATTCACAAAAACTAAATTGACCAAAATACCCCTGAAACTTTTTGTAAAATATTTGTTTTTTATGTAAAATAGTTTTTTGATATTTTTCATAGATTCGCTTATTTTTTATGAACACACGCTCCAAATTTCAGGTCATTCCGATTCGTAGAAAAAAATGAAAAATGAAACACTACCGGACAATCGTGACCGTGCGATGAACTTTGGACTTTGGATGGTGATGAGGGTAGGCGAAATCACTGTTCATTTTCGCCTATTGGTGTTTTGTAGTATCTTCCATATATAATACTGGCTGAAAGGTTGATTATTTCTGCTCTATTCTTGTGGAAGCTAGATTTTGCGGCTAGGATAACTAACAATTGTGTTGAACTTGATTATGAGATCCATCCTAATTTATGATGCGCTTTGTTTTTAGCTTCGCATTGATGATTCACAGCACAGCTTTGTTAATTGGCTGTTTTCCTTTGTTTGGGATCCAAACCTTCATTCACTGCTTGTCTTAGTGATTCTTAATTATTTATTGCTGGTATGCTAGGTTTTCAACCTTGGGCATTGGTGTTGTGCCTTCGATCCCAACTAGCCACGAAGCCAATAGGCTTAAAAGTTTTTTGGAATAAGTCAGCTTGGTTTTTACACACAATTAAACTTGCTTTGTCATCGTGTTAATCTCCTTCGTGCAAATTATGTGTGATACTACCTGGAACTAAGGCTCTTGATATGAAAGAACAATAGATTGAAATTTTCATTAGTTATAGTTTGTATTTTGCAGATTATCCATGTGTTTTTATTACCCCTTTTATTTGTTTTGATAAGAGATGCTAATTGTTGATGGTAAACACATTTCCTCGCAACAATTTGACATGTCTGTCTTGTTCATGCATTTTTCCCTTTAAAATTTGCAAAGGAAATGTTTAACCTGGATGAGTGTTTTGTGCATTTGTTCCTCTTGCCATGTTTGCACCCATTTCTCAATTTAGAAACAATGGATTTTACTGCACACTCAAGATGGGCTTAGTTTGTCCTTTCTTTTATTGTTAATTCGAATATAGGGTTTATTCCAATAATTTTTTTTAATCATGTTCAAGTCATGGACTCCACTTTTGCTTCTGGTTCCGCTTATTTTTACTATTACTAGTCTTTGTACTAATGTTACTTGTCGACCTTTGGTAGGTTCTGGGTGAGACCTCTGGATCTATGTTAGGGCGTGACCTTGAAGCCCTGATTCAGAGATCTAGAGACTACAAGAAAGAATATGGTGATTCTTTTGTCTCTGTGGAACACTTAGTGCTTGCCTTTGCTCAAGACCAACGATTTGGGAAGCAATTATATAAAGAATTTCAAATTTTTCTCAAGACCCTTACTTCTGCCATACAATCTATAAGGGGTCGACAGACAGTTATTGATCAAGGTACCATATGGCACTATTTTATTTCCCTTTTCTGATAAGTAATGCTTCTACAGATTTGTTACGTGAAAAATTAAGGAAAAACATATGTACTAAATTAAGACATAATATGTATATATGGAGAAATGGTCTAAGATATTCGCTTAGATTGCATCCTTTGCCATCAAAAACTTTTCTTGATGTATTAATTTGTGTGCTTTTTCATAATAAATTATTGATTGTGTTTTTCTTAATAAATTATTAATTTGTGCATTTGAATTTAATTTATGTATGATATCCATACATAATTTATGAATGAGCAGATCCTGAGGGAAAGTACGAAGCCTTAGATAAATATGGGGTGGATTTGACTGCTATGGCTAAAGAAGGAAAGCTCGATCCGGTTATAGGAAGGGACGATGAAATCCGTAGATGCATACAAATTCTTTCAAGGAGAACCAAGAACAATCCTGTTCTGATTGGGGAACCAGGTGTTGGGAAAACCGCAATAGCTGAGGGGTAATGGCCCTATTCTACTATGTGCAACCTTGTCTTGTTTCTTTTTGGGCTCATTTGTACTAATGGTTATTGGAATTCTCATCTTATATTAGTTGTGAAATGTCCATTTTGAACCAATTCTCATGAGTTCTTGTTGTTCTCTCCTTTACAGGCTTGCGCAAAGAATTGTTCAAGGGGATGTTCCTCAAGCTCTGATGAACCGCAAGGTATTCTATATAAAGGTGTTGTTTTTTTTATAATTAACATATGAGTAATGATTCTATAGGACCCTCCCCCACCCATGTGTGTAGGACCCCAAAGGATCACCATTAAAGTTGGCACGGATCTTTAAAAAAATTATGACATGGGTGTGGGACTTGACTTTTCTCTAGATCCATGCCAAATTTAATAGTGATTCTTTGGGGTCCTACACACATGGATGGGGAGGGTCCTATTGGATCATTTCTCTTAACATATTAACATTTGACATGATCTACTATAGTTTGTAAAAAGAATTTTTACTTGGTTTGTTTTACTTTTGAATACTGAAGTTATTATGGCACTTTAGGGGATGCAATTCACACACATGTACATAGTGTTTTATAAGGCTTAATAGTGCTTTTATGCGGTGCAAGAAATGGTGTTCTTTTTTTTCTTCGAGCAGCAGTGCAAGAAATGGTGTTTTTGCTAATCTTTTATTTATTTATTTATTTTAATTTTGTTTTTCAGTTGATATCTTTGGACATGGGTGCGCTTATAGCTGGAGCCAAATTTAGGGGAGAGTTTGAGGATAGGCTCAAAGCCGTACTGAAGGAAGTGACTCAATCAGATGGGCAGATAATTCTCTTCATTGATGAAATTCACACAGTTGTTGGAGCAGGTTGTTTCAATGACCTAAGTTCTTCTGTGTTATTGATATGGGCATAGTCTTTGGGAATTACTGTGCTTACTGGATTTTCCATCTTTCTTATTTGTATTCTAAAGGAAAATTACTTCTTATGAGCATTCACTGGAAGAGCTGAAAAGATGATAATGGGATGAACTACTGATGTTCTTGTCCAGGCATTTATAATGCCAACCATTAAAAAACTGAACTTGAAATACTAAAGAGTAAAGACTAATAAGTTCCTGCAAGATTCTTTGAATGGAAAAGCTAGAATTTCTGGTCAATTTGCTCTTGTGCAATCAATCAAGAGGAAAAAAATTGACTTTTATTCTCTGATTAGTATTGGAAGTTTAAACACCTATGATTTATTTCGAAACTCACTGCAATACCCCTAAGACAAAAACAGGATGTGCTGACTAAGAAATACTCACTTGTTGCTTATCAGGTGCTACAAATGGAGCCATGGATGCTGGAAATTTGTTAAAGCCGATGCTTGGTCGTGGAGAATTACGATGTATTGGAGCAACCACTCTTGATGAATACCGAAAATATATCGAGAAAGATCCAGCCTTGGAGCGCCGTTTTCAACAAGTTTATGTTGATCAGCCCTCAGTTGAAGATACAATTTCTATCCTCCGTGGATTAAGAGAAAGGTATGAGCTACACCATGGGGTCCGCATCTCTGATGGTGCTCTAGTAGAGGCTGCAATTCTTGCAGACCGTTATATAAGTGGGCGATTTTTGCCTGACAAAGGTAATTTCCTCCTTTTTTTAGTATATTTATTATTGTTTGATACAGGAAGGTAATTTATTTGGGAAAGTATGTTATAGTCCAAGGGTCTATGGAAAAATCATAGGACCTTCAGGTCATAACGATCCATTGAGATGTTGGATGGGGATGGAGATAGTGAGTGGTCTACTGGATTTGGGATGGCCCCAATGGCAGGTCCCACTTTCCTTTCATCACTGCCCATCAGTTTATTGGATGTTGATAACTCCATTGGACAAAGGATTTCAGTAGTAACAGGATTCCAACCAAAACCCCACTCAAAATAAAATAAAATCACTTTCTTCTAGTTTTTAATGGACCTAGTTCCATCCAATTGGAGTATATTTGATATAATTGTGACTTCTAAAGTTCAATTTTTTTTTTTTTTGGGTTTTTCTGCAATGAACAAATGGTGGATTTTATGAGCATTAGGTTGCAAGTTAATTGAGTGATTGATTTGTGGTAAAATTATTAATTTGTGATTTCTTTCTATTTTTTCAGTTGTTTGATTAATTTTGAATTGATATAATTTGGTGCTGTTGAATGACTGCAGCAATTGATCTAGTTGACGAGGCAGCTGCAAAGCTCAAGATGGAGATAACCTCGAAACCGACTGCATTGGATGAAATAAACCGCTCCGTGTTAAAGCTTGAAATGGAGCGTCTCTCTCTTACTAATGACACTGACAGAGCTTCGAAAGATAGATTGGCGCGCCTTGAGGCAGAGCTTACTCTCCTGAAGGCAAAGCAAGAAGAGCTAACCCAACAATGGGAGCATGAGAAATCCGTAATGACTCGCATTCAGTCTATTAAAGAAGAGGTATCTTTTGCTTCCTATTTTTGTTTAGCTGTTCACATTATATTCTTTTTTTAAATTTTAATGCAAATTGTCCATTGAAGAGAACCAGTTTCATAGTCATTCTCGACTTCTTAAACAAGTAGCTAAAATCAGTTTGAATGCAGTAATTTTGTTGGTGGTTACATCTGTCATGAGTACTAACAGGTCATAGTGCATTTAATGAAGTTCCCCTCCATTAATTAAAGACATCCACAATGATCTAACATAGTATTGGATGTAGAATCTTGCCTCTGCTTGTGTGGAATTCAGCACTTGGATGGCTTGTGAAAACAAAATAATTATTGAACGTTTCTTGTCTCTGAAGACTCACGTCCCCCAGCCTGCTACTGTTTTAAGTTTACTATATCAATTGGTATTAAGCTTGAAGCAACTAGGATAACCTTGTCTGCTACAGTACATGAAATGTTCGCATATCATAATCATCCAACTGGCCTCAATTTCTGCATCCAACAACTTTGAAGGGACCATTAACAGATAAAAGCAAAAGCTGACCACTTATGTCTATTTGCAATCTTTTGGTATGCGGCTTTATCATCACCATCATCCAAGCTTTATCCTAATTGTTTGGGTCTGTCACTTAATATCTACTGCTAATTGCTTCCATTATTATAGTCTTAGACTTTCTCTTAAAGATTTTAAAGAGATCAGCCACCTCCCTCTGGATGGGCTGTTAAATCTCAAAATTTCTCCCCTCTTCTTGGTTCCAAACTCTCCATGTATCCCTGGTGCAACAATTATTGCTCCACTTCCTTTTGCTTATTATGATACCAACTGTTGTTGTTTTCTCTTTGCAGATTGATAGGGTAAACCTTGAAATTCAACAAGCAGAGCGTGACTATGACCTCAATCGAGCAGCCGAGCTAAAATATGGAAGCCTCATGTCATTGCAACACCAATTAGAAGTCGCTGAAAAGGAGTTAGATGAGTACCAAAGCTCTGGTAAATCTATGTTAAGAGAAGAAGTCACAGCTGATGACATAGCGGAGATAGTTAGCAAATGGACGGGCATACCAGTCTCAAAACTTCAACAATCAGAGCGTGAAAAGCTTCTCTACTTAGAAGAAGAGCTCCACAAGAGGGTCGTAGGGCAAAACGAGGCTGTCCGAGCTGTGGCCGAAGCAATTCAACGTTCAAGAGCTGGTCTCTCGGACCCGCATCGCCCAATCGCCAGTTTCATGTTCATGGGTCCTACAGGTGTTGGTAAAACTGAGCTAGCCAAAGCCTTGGCTTCATATTTGTTCAACACTGAAGAAGCCTTAGTGAGAATAGACATGAGTGAGTATATGGAAAGGCACACAGTTTCTCGATTAATTGGAGCTCCACCAGGTTACGTGGGTTATGAGGAAGGTGGGCAATTAACTGAGGTTGTTAGGCGAAGGCCTTATGCGGTTATTCTTTTCGATGAAATTGAGAAGGCCCATAGTGATGTTTTTAATATTTTTCTTCAAATTTTGGATGATGGGAGGGTTACCGATTCACAAGGTAGAAAAGTGAGCTTTACAAATACAGTAATTATTATGACTTCAAATGTGGGTTCTCAATATATATTGAATGCGGATGATGAGCCATTCTCTGGGGACTCGGCTTATGAGGTTATCAAGAGGAGAGTGATGGAGGCTGCGAGGTCGATCTTTAAGCCTGAGTTTATGAATCGGGTTGATGAGTTTATAGTTTTCAGGCCATTGGATCGCGAGCAGATCAACAAAATTGTGAGATTGCAGGTATGTTTCTTGTTTGGTTTGGGTTGTGGTGATACAGTTTTTTTGTTTTTTGGGGTCTTTTGTGGGTTGGGGCAGGGGTGGGGGGAAGACGGACAGAGAGAGGGAGTTGCCTTGCTAAGATGAATAAAAGAGGGGAAGCTTATGATGGCAAAGTGTCTTTTTAACAAGGGTCTTCTCTCCTCTTGAATCTCAAAGTGCATGTGGGGAGTTTCTAATTTGGGTTTTACTTTTTTCCTCTTAGATCTCCGAGTGTGTAAGAGAGAGGAAGAGCGTGTCTTTCTATAATCAGTCTTGCATATCATCTATTGTTGGAATAGAATAAATTCCAGGCTGTGTAGGTGGGTGTATGCGTGCGTGAGAGAGTGTGTGTGAGAGAGAGTTTTCTTGTTTTTCATTGTCTAATTGTTTGATATCATCGATCTAATTCAGTTCCACATTTGCAGTTGGAGCGTGTGCAAGAGCGGCTAAATGATCGAAAGATAACATTAAAAGTGAGCGACTCGGCTGTTGAGCTCTTGGGAAGCCTCGGATATGACCCCAACTATGGGGCAAGGCCTGTAAAGAGAGTTATTCAGCAATACGTCGAGACTGAATTGGCAAAACGTATACTAAGAGGAGAATTCAAAGATGAAGACAAGATCTTAGTTGACACTGAAATCACATCTCTCTCTAATGGGCAGCTCCCTCAACAAAAGTTGGTCTTTAAGAGGGTGACCCCAGATTCAGATTCTTCTTCTGTGGTGGGCCAAAGAACTCTTTCAACCAGCCTGTGAAATGGGTAGCCTCTCTCTCTTCCCCCCCTAGAAACCAAACACATTCTCAACCAGCCTATTAGGGAAGGCTTCTCCCCCCATTCTCACATATAAGGGACAATTGAACTCTTGCTCCCTTTCTCAACTTAAAAATCAAAAAAAGAGAGTGGGTGTCTCCACCCATCTTGAGATATGTATAATCTCCTGTTATGAAATTCTCTCTCAATATACATATGACCATATTTGTATCATATGGTTTTCTTCAGTGAATACAAGTTTTGGTTTTGATACGTAATGCGTGTGCTTTTGATGTTTTTTAGGAAATTTTGGAGAGAGTGTGTTGTACATTTGGTTGCTGTTGGTTTTTTAGGGTGTCTGGTTTCTCATATTTTCTCAGCTCGTGAAGATGCCATGCTCCTGCAAGACCATTATGCACACTTGCTCCTAAGATAAAAAATTGTAGGGGAGCATTTTCTGAATTTTGGGGATAAAAATTGTATCATAAGAGAATTTTATTGTAGGACTGTTCTTCGGAACTCAGTACTCAATAATTTAGAATTATTATTTGTTTTGAACTTTTAATTTAAGAATTCAAAAATTGCTTGGGTAATCACAAGGTGGTTTCCAAAAAGAATTTCCTATCAAATGGTGTTTTGCCCGATTATAGCTCTTGAGTGAGTACCATTCACTGACCCCTTGATAGAGGATCTTTATATATGCATTGTATATATGAGGGTATTTTGATCAATTTATATTTTATAAATTAGTTTTTTTATATTTTTATTAGATTTTTTTATTTTTAAATAATAGACATTTCAAATTTCAAATGATTTAGATTTATAGAAAAAAAATGAAAATTCAAATACGAAATAAAATCGTGACCGTCAGATCTACATTCAATCTTAACTATTGACTGACATTGTACCTATCAACTTATGGGTTGACAAGATCTTTTGTCTATATATATATATATATATATATATATATATATATATATATTTTGTGTGGATGCAATTTTAGAGAGAGATTGTGTGGATGCAATTTCTTTGGATGCGGGCCTCTATAAGAGGGATGAGGGAGGGAGAGATTCTTTAAGCATTCGTAGTAGTGTTGAGAGCAAGCATTCATAATAGAGTGAGAGAGATGGGATGGGTGGAGGAGATTTGACTATGTGAGAGAGGGAGTGACTTAAGATTCTAACTTAAATTAGAGAGGGGATTTGTGGGACTAATGGTCATGCTGAAGTTCACACCACCCTAAGGTTTAGAGAAAAAATTTGGAGATTATTTAAAATTTTTTTATTGAGCACAAATTAACAGGTGGTCAACACTTGAAGTCATATGTTAAAATGATTAGAATTAAAGCAATTACCCCTCACAAGATGATTAAAAGGAGATTAAAAGTATCCCTATTAGGGTCCCATTGGTCGCTTTTGTTTCTCATTCAACTTAGCTACCTTTTAAAAATAATAAATTTTTTTTTACAAAGTGCCTTTATTCTATATTAGAAATGAGGAATAGTTAGGCACATTTAAATAATTTGAATATTTAAGAGGTCCTAATAGAACGATAAAATATCCCTAGTTTTTCCCCAATGAACACACAGGAGATTAGTAATGAAGAACAACGAGGGATGTTTTGTCATTTGATAAGGCCTTTGAAAATGTCTGTAATTGTTTTTTTATTATTAATCTTGAAGAGTGTTCTTTATTTTTAATGAAAAATAACGAGGAGTATTTTTGTCATCCAACTTGGGCATATTGGGGGAAAATGTCTTATTTTTCATCATTTCCAATACATAACAAGGACACTTTTGAAACTTTTAATATTCAAGTGGTGCTATCACATAATGCCAAACTTATTCCCAAATAGAAATCAATAATAATGATAATAAAAAAAAAAGGTGTGGTACAAGGACTTTCAAAGAAGTCACTCATACTAATACTACTCGTGCCCAAATACGTTTAACTTGAGAGTTCAGATGGGATTTGGTGCATTAATACCGTTAGGATGATACTGGATATACAATTCCTATATAGAGAGACCTATTTGGATTTAGAGTGCCCCGATTCAAAATGGTTTTTAAGGGTTTGGTATAGTGGATGCCATATGTAGTGCTTTTTTTACCCTTAATTTAGAATTTTTGAATTATTTTTTCAATTATTCGAAGTTGTTTCCACGAATTTTGGTCCTACCCTGGATGAGGCCGTAAGTTCTGTACTTTTTTTTTTTATTTACAACTATACCTTTTTGAACCTTGTTACAATGATTTTGTTTTTCAATTCCTAAATTTTTTGAATTTTCTTGGGCATAATTTCAATCTTCACTTTTCCCTGTCATATATTTCGCCGAATTCTAGCGAATTGCAGCTTTCTTAATCCCATTGCCACCGTTATGTCGCCCGAAATTTCGCTTGTATCGGCCGAAATGACTATTGTTTCAGCTCTGAAAAACGTTAGGCTGGCTCAGTCATTTTTACTTAAGATGAGGGTATTATCGTCATTTTACGTCGTTTAAAGCCCTAGTTTCAATTGGAGGCTTCACTCGGGTGTGAAAATGCAGGCCTTATTTCCCGCCTCAATTTCCCTCTTTTTTTTTATATAATGAGCACCCAATTATAGGAATCATTGTGTTATATATGAACCCTAATGCAAGAATTCCAGTAATTTAGAGGTATTTGTGTAAATTTCATCATTCTGTTTTCGTAAAATGGTTTTATTTTTATAGAAACCCCTTTTTATTTTGGTAAAATCTCAGACTCATGCTTAAATGCACGGATTTAAGCAATAAGTAAATGCATCATTTATTTTTAATTTTTTCTTAAAAAAACCCAATTACTTTTTCTGTATAATTTATCACAATCTATCCCTGACGTGATAAGATTCAACAAGACCAGCATTTTAGCTTAAGACCCGATCAATTTATTGGAAAAACCCAGTTTTTTAAATGAATATACAGTTGGTTGTATCCTCTGAAGTTCTCAATTCATATATATTTAATTATTTAATGTCCTTTTTTTTTTTTTTTACTGATTTTTGGGTTTATGGAAAATTTTCCAGAGACTAGATCATTGATCACCTGGTAATGGCAAATGATGGAGCAGATGGGGATGATCAGGGTTCTGGCTGGTTTGAAGTCAAGAAGGTTTTTTTTTCCATTCATTTGCTTGTAGTTTATTAATAAATTATTTAACGGATGCTTCTTCCCTCTACAATTTTTTGTTAATTTCATTTGCATTTGCATAATGAGTATCTATACATTCATCTTGAGTGTTGGGTGGTGGATCATGATATTGGGTTTTAGTTTTTGAACAATGGGGTTTAGTGTTTTTTATTACTTTTATTGATTTTCTTCTGCTGGGTATCCATTATAGTATCATTTATTCATAATGTTGTGAGAGCATTATGGTATCGATTTGAGGTTATTTTTTACTTTTTTGTTTAGTTAGAAAAGATTTGCAATGTGCTCACCGTTGTGTTTCATTTGCTTTTTCCCTTAGTATTTTAGAGGTATTTTTGTTTCAGAAACACTAAGAAGTGTGAAATTATGTGGTTGCTGTTGTTTTACTTGGCATAATTTTCTTTAGTTGTCTTTAATTGTTTTTTCTCAATGCTTTTTAGCTTGCCTCAGGCCCAGGACTTGGCCCTGGCTCCAGGCAAGTAACTCAGCCAAGTCGGCTGAGGACATGGCACGAACGGCCCTTTAAAAAAAAGTATAAAACTAAAATAAAAATTGTAAGAGCGAACAAAACACAAGTCAACAGAGAAAGTCCAAAAAATCTGAAAAAGTTATAAAACCCAGATTTAGAAGGAAAATGATTTATGGTTGGAGACATTTTGGAAAAATTCCAAAGAAAGAGGAAAATACAAAAATAGGCCATATGACAAGGAAAGCTCACAAATCATTGTAAAAAACATCCAATTAGATATATAAATTTTATATATGGATTCCACAATTTTATGTGTTTTTAACTTTTTTTTAAATTTTTTTTTAAAGTGACCCAATTGTACTTGGCTCAGCAAGGTGCGGAGTCTGAGTAACTTAGTCGGCTCAGCTCACCGTTGTGTTTCATTTACTTGTGGTAGTTTTCCCTTAATATTTTAGAGTTATTTTTGTTTCAGAAACACTAAAAAGCTCAAAATTTTGTGGTTGCTGTTGTTTTCTTGCCATGATTTTCTTTAGTCGTCTTTAATTATTATTTCTCAATGCTTTTTAGCTTGCCTCGGGCCCAGGACTTGGCCTTGGCTCGAGGCAAGTAACCCGGTCATGTTGGCCGAGAACATGGCACAAAAGGCCCTTAAAAAAAATAAAAAATAAAATGTACAAAACTAAAATAAAAATTGTAAGAGTGAAACAAAACTCAAGGCAACAGAAAATGTCCAAAAATGTTGAAAAACTAATAAAACATAGATTTAGAAGAAAAATGATTTATGGTTGGAGACATTTTTGGAAAAATTCCAAAGAGGAAAATACAAAAATAGGCCATATGACAAGAAAAAATCTCTCAAATCGTTGTAGATAACATCCAAATTACATATATACATTTTATACATGGATTCCATAATTTTATATATTTTTAACTTTTTTTTTAATTGTTTAAAGTGGCCCAAGTGTACTCCGTTCAGCAAGGTGCTGAGTCTGAGTAACTCTGCTGAATCTGAGTACTTGGACTCTGCCAAGTTTTCAATCATTGGTTTTTATTTTCTTATCTCTTCATATGTACCTGTCTAGTGTTGTTTGCAGTTACTTGATTTACATTCACTTCTTTTAGGATCCCATAGTATAATGAATTTTTATCACTATTTTTTTTCATAGGTATTTAGCAGCATAGACCAGTTAGTATCCTTCATTTATTACCTTCAATGCAATTAGACATGAGATAGTGTTAAACCTTTAATATTTTTTCATAATTTAGACTTTATTGCATCACATCTGCTATATATATATATATATATATATATATATATATATATATATATATATATCCTATTACTCCTTTACTGATTTTTGTGATATATTTGTTTTGTTGTCTCTGGACTGTTGTTTAGAGACATCGAACTAGCTCGAAGTTTCTGGTGCATAATGGAGCTGGAGCACCTACAGAGAAAACCCGCAATCAGAATGCAAATGCACGCAATATGCATCGGCAACAACCCTCAAAAGACCACCGGCGCATGGCAAACCCAAATATATCCCGTAAAGAATCAGGAAAAGACTTGGCTTGCCTTGAAAAGGCAGTGTTGAATCACAAAAATGAGCAATTTGGGCCTGTTTCTGGCCAAACTGAGGTCCTTAACGGCCAGCCTGACACGGCAAGTGCATTCTGTAAAGAACCAGGAAAGAAGGATTTGGCTTGTGTTGAAAAGACAGTGGTGAACCACAATAATGAGCAATTTGGGCCTGAACCCGGTATTGGCTCATGTAGCAAACTATCTAGCACTTCAATAGTCGCAGTTAATCGGGATCAAATTAAGACAGTGGAAGAAGCTCCTCATAAGGATAACTTAAACACTTTGGAATCTAAGGTTAATGATGTTTATAGAATTAAGTGGGGGAATCTCGATAGTGATGTTATTCCTCCATGTAAGAATCTGGGGAATTCCATTGAAACAGTTGCAAAGACTATTGATGTATCTGGGGATTCCATAAGGTGTTTTAATGTTTCAAATTCTTCTTTGGAGGGTAATACCTCACATTCCATTGAAAATTCTTCTGAAAAGATGATCATAACCAATGCAAATGGCCCAAAGAAGATTGATGATGCTGCTCCTTTAAGTGCTTCTAGGAAGTGTTGCATTTCTGATTTTGAGCATGTTGAATCCATCAGTAGCAAAGTTCCAGATGGTTTTGACATTCTACCAGTTGAAAGTTCTTATTCATTTGCCATTGGTAAATCGGTAGTCATGTCTGAAGCTATTACTTGTATTGCTGGAAAGACCCAAGAAGCAAGACCCAAAGAAGAAGCTATTATTAGTATTTCTGGAGAGATTCAAGAAGAAACACCCAAAGAAGCCATTATTGTTATTTCTGAAGAGACCCAAGGAGGAAAACATAAAGAAAAAGCCATTACTACTACATTTGGAGAGACCCAAGAAGAAAAACTCAAAGAAGAAGCTATTACTTGTAGGTTCGGCGAGACCCAAGACAAAAAACCGAAAGAAGAAGCCTCGACTAGCATTTATGGAGAAACCCAAAAAGAAAAACCCAAAGCATCTATTAGTAGTATATCTGGAAAGAGCCAAGAAGAAAAACCTAAAGAGGAAGCTCTTACTAGCATTTCTGCAAGGACCCATAAAGAAGAAAATAATAATATTCATGAGGATATTGCTGTGGATGTTACTGAGAAATTAGAAGTTTCTGAGGATGGTGTTGTAGATGTCAAGAAATTAGAAACGATGAATCCCGAATCTGTTAGTAATGTTTTTAAGCTTACCCAAAAGGATAATAATTGTAGCATTCGAGAAGATGCTTCCATGGAAATTCCTGATGTAGAAGTGAGTAAGGACTCCAAACAACTTGCTAGTGATGTCAATGAAGTAGAAGATGCTTCAGTTTGTGTTGAAAATCAAAGACCTAAGGAATTGTTGGACACACAAATGATGGATGGTCTTGGTGATGGTGAAGCTGGTGAAAGCAAAGAAAGGTTTAGGCAACGGCTTTGGTGCTTTCTCTTCGAGAATCTGAACAGAGCGGTTGATGAACTTTATCTTTTATGTGAGCTAGAATGTGATAAGGAGCAAATGGCAGAGGCTATACTTGTTCTAGAAGAAGCTTCATCTGATTTTAGAGAATTGAAGTCTCGGGTGGAAGTGTTTGAGAGCTCAAAGAAGATCCCTTCTCAGTCTTCATCTCGCGGGCCTCCTGCAAATGTGAAGGCTGATCACCGAAGACCTCATGCCCTTTCTTGGGAGGTTAGCATCTTTAGTCATAAATGCATGTGCACAACACACAGACTGAAGTGCGGAGACGTACTGAAGCGGCGGGGGGGTGGGTGTGTGTGTGTGTGTGTGTGTGTGTGTGTGAGAGAGAGAGAGAGAGAGAGAGAGAGAGAGAGAGTTGCATGCGCACACACAAACCTCTCTATTGTCCATCATATTTCTCAAACTCTTATGCTGCTTAAATATGAAATTGTGATACATGGCAAATGTTGGAATAATTTTGGTACTTAAGACACTTGGTAGACAAGAAAGTGATGGAATCTATGAGAACACCAAGTGCCTTTGATGCTTGTCTTGTGTTTTGGTTTCTATATTAATATTGTTCCCATATGATTTTATATTAACTGTCATGAAGTACAGGTGCGCAGAATGTCTAACTCACCTCAAAGGGCAGAAATACTGTCTTCATCTCTTGAGGCCTTCAAAAAGATTCAAGAGGAAAGAGCCAGAAGGCCACCAACACATGATGGAAAAGGGATTCAGTCTAAGGATCCAAACCTTTTGCAAGTCAATAAGGATCCTCAGAGGAATTATCCTGAAAAAAGCGACACAATGCCAAGTGCGAGAGAAGTAAGGTTGAGAAAACAGTCCTCTGTTCCTTCAGATTATGTGCAAGGAAGTTCAGTGGGAGAGAAACGGCTCTCTAAATCATCCCATATTCGAAATGCTGGATTGCCACCCCCAAACGCGTCCTCCTCTTATTCTGAAATTTCGCTGTTACCTGTGAAGGATGGCCCCTTAGCTCTTGATGCTAGCAAAAGCAAGCAGGAATCTACTGGGTCGGTTCCTGAAATGGAGAAGTTGGTTCCTAAGAGGGATAAAGCATCGATTGACAATCGAGTTGACAAAGGCTCCAAACCTGTTGATTCACTGAAGAGGCAGGTAACTGACAAAGAAAAGGAGAAGGAAAAGAAGTCCCCAACACCATGGAAATCAATGGATGCATGGAAGGAACAAAGGAACTGGCAAGATATTTTGTCTTCTCCTATGAGTAGCACTGCTAGGGTTTCATATTCCCCTGGCCTCGGAAGAAGAAGTGCTGATGCTCGTGCTAAGGTTTTGCACAATAAATTGATGTCTCCCGAGAGGAAGAAGAGGAGTGCTTTGGACATGAAGAGAGAAGCAGAGGAAAAGCATACCCGTGCAATGAGAATTAGAGCAGAGTTAGAGAATGAGAGAGTCCAAAGACTTCAACGAACGTCTGAGAAATTGAATCGAGTCAATGAGTGGCAGGCGGTGCGAAGCACCAAACTAAGAGAAGGAATGCATGCTAGACATCAACGTAGCGAATCTCGACATGAAGCCTATCTCGCCCAAGTTGTGAGAAGAGCCGGCGATGAAAGCAGTAAGGTTAATGAGGTTCGATTCATTACTTCACTTAATGAGGAGAACAAAAAACTTATGCTTCGCCAAAAGCTTCAAGACTCGGAAATGAGGAGAGCCGAGAAGCTTCAGATTATTAAGACCAAGCAAAAAGAAGACATGGCAAGAGAGGAGGCTGTGTTGGAAAGGAGAAAACTTCTTGAGGCTGAGAAGCTGCAGCGTATTGCCGAAACCCAACGTAAAAAAGAGGAGGCGCAAGTGAGGAGGGAGGAGGAACGAAGGGCCACAAGTGCGGCTCGTGAAGCAAGGACAGTGGAGCAACTTAGGAGGAAGGAAGTTAGGGCAAAAGCCCAACAAGAGGAAGCGGAACTTTTAGCTCAAAAATTGGAGGAAAGACTTAGAGAGAGTGAGCTGCGTCGAAAATTTTACTTCGAGCAGATTAGAGAGAGAGCCTCTATGGATTATAGAGACCAATCTCCTTCACTTAGGCGTTCTTCCATTAAGGAGGGACAAAGCAGATCGAATGGAGCTGGGGAAGATTATCCAGTGAACTGTGTTGGTTCTACACTTGGGTTTGGTAATGCATCACAGCAGCAGCCTTTGAGGAGAAGGATTAAAAAGATTAGGCAAAGGCTTATGGCTCTGAAGTCTGAATTTGTTGAACCCCCAGTAGGTGTTGAGAGTGGAGGAATTGGCTCTAGAGCTCAAGCAGGATCTGCAAGAGCAAAGATTGGGAGATGGCTTCAGGACCTTCAAAGGCTTCGACAAGCAAGAAAAGAAGGGACAGCAAGCATCGGATTGATTGTGGGAGATATGATTAAGGTATTGACATGTTATTTCCACAGATATAATAACCTGATAGCCTTAGTGCTGATGAACTGTAATCTGAGGCTTCATTTTCATTGAATAAATGGACTATGATGTACTCAGCCCATTTGAGTCATCGCGTAAAAAAAAGGCTAGGTTAGCTTGTTTGAGCTTTTTGCGACAAAGTTCAAGGGTTCTAACCCTTGACCTCCCTCATCCAAATCAATATCTTTTCTACTACGTTGAAGCCTAAGGAACAGCACATTGGAGTCATGACCTTGCAATGAATGATGCATGGTGATGGAAAGAGAGTGGACCAACCCCCATAAGGGGACATGACCCCATTGCTAGGTCCCAATCTCTCCGTTACTACCCATCATTTTATCAGACAATGATGACGACCTTGGTTTAATATGGTCGTTTGAATTGTAATAATTTTTACTTGTCATAACTTCATATTAAATTCAGATTTGATCCTTTTTACTGTGGAACAGTTCTTGGAGAACAAAGAACCGGAGCTTCATGCGTGTCGCCAATCTGGATTGCTGGATTTTATAGCTGCTGCGTTGCCTGCTTCGCACACTTCAAAGCCTGAAGCAGGCCAGGTGACTTTATATCTTTTGCAACTTCTAAAAGTGGTTTTATCTTTGTCAGCAAATCGAGGTTATTTTCTCTCTCAAAATCTTTTGCCCCCAATTATTCCTATGCTTTCTACCGCTCTTGAAAACTACATCAAGATCACAGCATCTTCTAATTCTAATGGGAGCATGGCAAACTCACTTGGAAGCAAAACTTCAGCTGAGAATTTGGATTCTGTTGCTGTTGTATTGGATGGGTTCTTATGGTCGGTTACAATCATTATGGAGCATGCATTTTCTGATGAAAACCATCTTCAGATGCGGGATGGTTTGATGGAACTGATAATTTCCTACCAAGTCGTTCATCGTCTCCGTGATCTGTTCTCCCTTTTTGATAGGCCCCAAGTTGAAGGATCCCCATTTCCTTATCCCATACTTTCGAGCTTGAACTTGTTGGCAATTTTGACAACCAGGTCAAGAACCATTTCTTCTATCAATTGGGAAGCTTATTCGTTGAAAATAATAACAGCAGATCAGGTACATGAAACTAATGTTGCACAAAGCTCAGAGCCAAATTCGGGGTCTTCCTCCTCTGAAATGAAAAGTTATGTTGAAGACTTACCAGGCTATTTGCCTCCCACAATTGTAAAAGAACAGCCAAATGAATGTGAAAATTTGTCACCCAAAAATGTCACTTCACTTGTTGAGCCCGCCGTTAAAGAAGATAGATTTGGGGAAATTCCAACTGATATTCAGAGTAACTTGCAAGCTGATGTGGAAGTGTTGCCTATGGCTTCAACGGTTGCAGACGTCGGGGATACGACCCATAATTTAGTAAAGGAAGAATATTCAGGGCCCAACATTCCTCAGAAGAATGAGAAGAATACTGTATGTTTTGCTGGAGAGCCTGATGACCATTCTCAACAAACTAACAATAATGGACAAGAAGCAAGCTTGAAGCAGCCAACTGAATATCTTGTCTCTGTGTTCGCTGAAACAGGCCTTGTCAGCCTTCTTTCACTGTTAACTGGTGTTCTATTGCAGGCTAACAATAAGCAATCATCTGAACAGGTAAATATGAGTCTCTTACAGTACACATGATGATACATTCTGCATACCGTTTTTCTTCTTAATGATTATACATCTTACCACCTTTCGGAGAAAGCATTCATCTTACTACTTCTTTAATTATTACATGGCTGTCACAAGGAATGAGAGCATGTTCGACCATGTTATGCTTTTGATGAGTTATTATTTAAACTATACGTTAACAAAAAATGAAATGCTCTCTACAAAGAATGAAAATTCTATTTATTCTTTAAGTGGATCAATGTATTTTTGTATGGAAAATTGTTTCATGCAGGCTGGACTGCATGACTACATATGCGGTCCAAAAAATGTAATGCATCCAAACACAATGGAAACTAACGTTCCAAATGTTTTCTTACTAGAATTATTATTTCTAGTTTTTAAAATTTACATATTTTTTCATATTCATGATCTCCTTGTTAGAGATTAGATATCCTTAAAAATTAAGTCCCAAAATCCATCTCAAAAATATATTTATTAATGGGCTCGCATTTCTACATATGCGGGCTTGGCCTCATAGAAACCGATCCTTTTTGTATTGTCATGTGCATATGTACCAGGTTATCCCCATTTTTTGTATAGGACCACCACTCTGTTTTTGGACTAGAACCCCTGTCTAGTGGGTGGTCTCTACCCTCCCCCTTTTTTATGTAAACTTCTCTTATTTAATATAGTACAGATAACAGCTTCAAAAAATAAAATAAAATCTTGTATACCAGTCCCATTCTGAGATAGACCTTCTAAACTAGTTTGGTTTGTGATTGAGCAAACACCTCATTTACCTGATTTAATTAATATTCCTTTCTTCAATTTGATTTTCATGTGGTACCGTGACTAAGGCTAATGCAGTACAGATTTCATTTCATTTAAATTTTCTTTATTGGTTTTCTCCAGCTTTGTGTATCATGATTATTAGTCAATGCTGTATTCTGTTGCAATTTTTTTATGAGAAGGCCTGATCACAATTAACATAGAATTTAACTAGCACTTGATTTCCAGGCAGCATACACCCTTCCATTGAATTTTGAAGAGACAGCAATTGGGGTATTGAGGGTGTTGAATAACTTGGCTCTCTTGGATTTGCCTCTTCTGCAGAAGATGCTTGTAAGCTTTGATTTTCTAATAATTTTATGTGTAGCTGGAGTGTTTGATAGTCTTCCTAAATTTGATATTTGGGCAAATGATATTTAATGTAACTACTCTTATGGCTTCTCGCTAACTTGTTTGTTATCATGTTTTTATTGGTTACAGGCTCGGCCAGATTTGCAGATGGAGTTCTTCCACCTGATGAGTTTCCTTCTTTCTCACTGTGCAAGCAAGTGGAAAGGATCCACTGATGAGGTGAGTTTCTGTGATTTTTCTGTCGGAGAGCAGAAAGTTTATACGGAGTGAAATTGTGAAATTTTATTTATGGTGGCCTGTATGAAAAAGTTATGCATTATGTGCTCTGTGACTGGTTTAGTCTGGCTCAATGTTAAAAAACTCTGCTCCGGCTCAGGACTCGGCCCCTGCCCGAGCTGATAACTTGGACAAGTCTGATTTGACTCACTGGAGACCTGCACAACCCCAAAATGGCTCAAAAATTACCAAGAAATTATACAAAAAATTGTTAAAAATAATAAAAATTCAATAAAAAGCAAAGAAGTTATAAACATCATTAAAAGTCTATGAGAGATGGAAAAAGTATACAGAATATGGATCACTAAAAATTGATTTTTATATTGAAGAGACAATTTAAAAAAATCCATATAAAGGAAAGAAAAGGAAATTTGGAGCATATAAATGATTAGACAGAAACATATTTACATATCATTAATTATTTAGTTAATGATTTAGTAACATTTTTTTTTTTTTTTAAAATTTTATTTAACAAACCCAATAGTCCTAAAAATGCACCTCAGCAGGCTGCCAAGGCCTAGTCTGAATCGATTCGGTCGTGTTTTGAAACCATGATCTGGCTTGAATATACTTAAATTGGTATATGAACGCATGTATGTCTATTAATTTTCATATATGGTTATAGCTGCATGGGCATGGAGACAAGTTTTGTTCTTGGTTTTTTGAGAGAAGCCAAAATAGCAAGAGAATTATGAGGATTGAAAAATAAACAAAAAAATAAAAAATTACATATCTTAAGGGAAAATCTCAGATGTTTGGAGAATATCTTGGCAAATTATTATAAGGAACTAAGTTTCAGATAAGCCAAAAGATTTCCTACTCCTGCGGGAGTATACTATCCATCTATTCCCTTGGGCAAAACTTACACTAGAGATATCTTTTAGATCCCAAATTTTGGAGATGGGATCTCTAGGACCTGACAACCAACCTCAAAGACAATAATAATAATAATAATAATAATAATAATAAAATCTATATACTAAGGAAAAGACATCGAGATTGCACTGAAAACCATCAAATTTTGGGGTTAATGATCTAGATGTTGAAGATCTCAAAATCAAAATTTTTTCTTTGAAAATAATCATCTAGCTATAATTAGATGGATACCCAGAATTTCAAATCAAAAAAGTTCTCACAAGCATGTGTTTTGGCCGAGGAAGTAAATGTAAAGTATGCTCCTAAGGGAGCATAGTATAAGTTCTCTTCAGATAAACCTCCTGTGATTTTGAAAATATCATGATAATGTTCTCATAAAGAATTGCGAAAGTTGAAAGATTCTTGAAAAAAAAAGCAGATATTTGTGACTATAGAACTTGTCTTTATGTGTGTGCGTGTGTGTACGTGCACATGTGGGGTGCATGCATTATGGTTGAAAATTTTCACCATGGGCAATTGACATATCTTAGGTTGGTTTGCTTCTTCTTCAAACCTTGTCACTCTTGGGTTACTTTGCGATATTTCACCCTGGCAATCAAGCAGTTCTCCGCTGGGGCAAGAGACCAACTATCCTTCACAAGGTTAGATAAATTATTTGTTTTCTTTGCTTTCAAGATATTTCTCAACCAATTAATAAACATGTATGTGACTGCATGTGAACTTCATTAGCCTACTCCAAGGTTGGATGCTTGATGCCCTTTCTACGTAACGTATGAAATGTCTGATAAGGGGGCACTTTATGGCATTTGTCAGTGGTGGAATGGATATTATTGGAAGCATTAGATGTCTTATCTGGGTAATAGTAGATTTCCTGATAGTTTTCAAATACCAGGACCTCTTGACCTTCACCAGCTTCCAATCTATCACTGTCAAATGATGTACTGCACAGCAAAAATGTTTTGCACCAAGAGGAAAGGGTGTCAAGTGTCCAAAAATGTCAAGTAGGTTAAAGAAGCTCTCCATGTAGTAAATGAATAAATTCTGACAATTTTTAATGGTGGGAACCTAGGTGTGTGATCTGCCATTCGTGTTCTTCAGTGACCCCGGCCTGATTCCCATATTGGGTGGCACACTAGTGGCTGCTTGCTATGGTTGTGAGCAAAACAGGGGTTTGATACAACTGGAACTCAGTACAGATATGTTGCTTTCCTTGCTCAAATCTTGTAAAAGTTATTTATCTTCTTTAGAGAATGCAACAACTGATGAGCCTTTGGTTGATAATAGTAATATTGCTCCAGCTATAGAACCCAAGAAAATTTCTAGTGATCTTCCTGTTAAATCAAGCCGACATAATCCTATGAATTCACGGGCGATGGTGGGTAAGAGTAGTGTTTTAGGACGGACAGGCAAATATGGAAAGGTGAAAAGTTGCACCAGTCATAGAGATGCAAAGGGTATGAAAGTTTGTGAAGAATGGCCCCCTAAGCGTAGTCTTCCTGTATCAGAGGTTTCCTCTTCTCTTATGCTGCATAGTAGGTTTCCAAGCAGCTTTCTGGATAGAGCAGAAGAGTTCTTTGCATCCTGTGAGTATTGAGTAAGAAAGTCAAACGAGTGAGAGGAAGGAAAATTTTTGCATATGGGACTGACATGGGAAGAAAACTTTGCAGATGGATTCTTTGATATGTGAATATATACCAGAATGTCCTTTGATGTGAGCTATATGGGTTGCCTGGTGTTTCTGCACATATTTTGGGTATGTAAATACAGATCTGATGTGTTGCCACTGATTTTGTGAGAGTTCTGATGGGTTGCGGGTTGTCACTGATTTAGAGAGAGAGAGAGAGAGAGAGAGAGAGAGAGAGAGAGAGAGACCTTTGCCTAATTATTATTTTTCAAACTTCTGAGGATGTGCAAGCAGTTTCGGAAGGGAGTGAAATGCTCAAAGAAATTTCGTGTTAGTTGTTTACCAAGAAAGAAGAGTTGTAATTTTTTTCATCATGAACAACAGGAGAAGTGAGAGAATACTGTACAGAGGATAGAAGCACAAGAGCTTTATACAGTGGTATTCAATTAGTGAGAGAATATGACTTCATATGATGTGGGGGATACAAGCAAGTTATGAATTGCCATTCTGCAGCTATCATGTTCTCATGCTTATTAGCAGCTGTCTGATGTTGGGTATGTGAAATTAATACTGGCAAAATAATTCACTAATTCATGTATCAGAAAGAAGCCTGCATATTCTTGGAATCTGCTGCATGTGTTTGCATTCTACATAGCATAAATTATTGTGAAGGAATGTGAACAGGTGGTGGTCCTTATGTTTTTATTATTTGGATTTTTGAAGGTTTCTTTTATTTTTCTTTGTTTTATTGATATATGGTCTATCATGATGGCTATGCCATGGCATGGATGACTCGTAAACTTGTGTCAACTCCCTCTCTCTCTCTCTCTCTCTCTCTCTCTCTCTCTCTCTCCTCAGAGACTTAGATAAGTTGGTGCAAATTTTCCTCGAGTATCATGCTTTTGTCTTAGTTATCCTAGCTTTCTCTTTTACACTTCGATGTTTATTCTTTAGCCTTATATTAAGTTCTTTTGTTGCTTTGCATTTCTTCTAATTTGTAAATTGCAAGTGCCCTGGACTTCCTTTTGTTTAATCTCTTTGACCCATGGGAAAGGTCGCTTATTGTTTTGCTTTGCTGTGCTGGTTAGTCCCCTCTAGGATCATCACTCCATGAAATGTTTTTTTGTTCTTTTCTAATTTGCCTCAAGGTTTTAAGAGAAGAACTGGGTATGCCATAAATGTGACGAGTGCACAAGGGCCTGGTAACTTATCCTACTGAATTTTACAATGCTTGTAGTATTGGAGTGGAAGTCTTTTGCACATTACTGATCCTTGACAATGAGATGGGATAATTGTGGTTGAGTAGTTGTAATGTTCTTGACAGAATTGCCCAATGACCATCTCAGTAATGTAGAGAGAGAGAGAGAGAGAGAGAGAGAGAGCCACTTGTGCAAGTGGTCCATTTGAGGTCAGGAGTTCAATTCTTGGCCTATTTTACCCAAGTTTCGAGAGAGAGAGAGAGAGAGAGAGAGAGAGAGAGAGAGAGAGCCACTTGTGCAAGTGGTCCATTTGAGGTCAGGAGTTCAATATTTTTACCCAAGTTTCGAGAGAGATAGAGAGAGCGAGAGCCACTTGTACAAGTGGTCTATTTGAGGTCAGGAGGTTCAATTCTTGGCCTATTTTTGCCCAAGTTTCATGCCTGCCTTTTATCGCACCTACCACATAAAAAAAATAGTAAAGAACAAGGGAAAAAGGGCAAAGGGAACCACATGATTTTAATTGTATAATTGTATTCTTTTGACAATGTTATGAGTACTCATAAGCAAGCTCTCAAAGAAGTGGCCAAAATCACTGAATATTCCCATGATCGTGAATACCAACAAACTTGGAAGACACCCACTTGTAAATGGGGCCCATTTTCCGGGGACAATGTCAACCATTTTACCAGCTGCGTTTACTTTTGTTGAATGGGGTTGTCTCCAATTTTGTCATATGTGGGGTGGATTTCCTAATTATTGGGTATTTTTGCTGTTTTAAAGAGAAAAGCAGAAAATAGGTAAATCAGCTTTGACTTTGTAACCACCGCACTCCGTGGATACAGACCCTCAAACTCTTAGTCAAGTTGAGCTCACCAGATCCTTATTTTTATCTTTTATTTTTACAGCAATAGTCAACTGTTGTCAGAGCAGGTTCCTGTGAAAAGAACTACTGATCTCACATATGACCAAGTGAAAAATAACAAGAAATAATGTTTGGGTTTTCTTTTATATTTCAAGAAAATCTTTAAGGAGTGGAAGCCCCTGGAAGAGAACTTGAAGCTAGGGTCATTTCCAAATAGACAGTGGGCATTTGGGTCATACAAGAAACATCAGTATGCAAAGTCAAAAAAGGTGGAGACATGGGGTCATTCACAAATAAGAAATTATGGGTCTTGTGACATTTCCCCACTTCATTTTAGTAGTGGGTTGGTGGTTTATCTACTTATTATGCGGCCACATTTTTCTGTTTTGAGTCTGGCTATAAATCCTCTGCATTTGGGTAATGTGGAGGCAATGAAAGATGGTAAAGTTTTCACAAACACGGGGAGATTTATAGGAGGTAACAAAAGGGACCTCATGGGAATCTACAAAGATAGGTCAGCTGACAAGGTTCAGCTGAATATAGAGGAAGAAATAGAGGAGGAAATACAGGGGCTTATGAGAGTTCACAAAGGTGGGTTAGTTGAGAGACTCTCACCCTTATTCATAGAAGTTCCCCCTGATCTAGATGACCCCCTAGTGGTCTCCAAAGATGTCGGCATAAACCAAGAGAAGGGCACTTGGGCTCGAGTTTATCTCCCAAAGCACCACGCAAGGAGAGAAAAGCTCCCAATTCTAGTCTACTTTCATGGAGGTGGGTTTTGCTTGGGAAGTGCAGCTTGGTCGATTTATCACTCCTTTATCTCTCACCTGGCCCGTGAGATAGGTTGCCTAGTGGTCTCTGTTAGCTACCGACTGGCACCGGAGTGCAAAATTCCTTCTCAATATGAAGACGGAATTGAAGCCTTGGAGTGGGTTTCCCACCAGAAAGATGCTTGGCTAGTGAACCACGGAAATTTGCGGCGAATTTTTATTGGTGGTGATAGTGCTGGTGCAAACATAGCCCATCATGTGAGTTTAAGCGCTCGTGTTGCTCTCAGTGGGTGCCTTCTCATGCAACCATTCTTTGGTGGTGAGGATGTATTAAGATGGGAAGAAGAGATTGAAGACCCTGCTCTGCCCCACAAATGGGTTGATACCTTTTGGAAGTGGGCCTTGCCCGAGGGTGCCACGAAAGACCATCCGGCTTGTAACCCTTTGCTAGAATCACCAAAGTCTTGGCCTGAGGGACTTCCTATTCTTGTTCTGGTGGCTGAGAGGGACTTAATGAGAGAGAGAGGAGTGATATATGCAAATGCCATGACTCGTGCAGGAAAGCCAGTTCGATTGGTGGTCTCTGAGGGAGTTGGGCATGGGTTTCAAGTCTTTCAGCCTAATTCAGATGCTATACCCAAATTGTTGAGACATCTTGGTGAGTTTGTGAAGGAGAACTCGAAGGGGGGTCGAGGGCATGGGCCTGTTTCCTCGTTGCACTTTGGTGCTCGGCCTGCTAATGGTATACATGTTCTTAGAATATAATATGTAGCAAGCATTAGTTGCCGTTAGCTGCCGAGCAGCTGAAGCCGTGGTTGCCTGAGTTGGGTATCTGTAAAGAGCCATTGTTGGCTTTGCCTTTTCTCAGTGGCTACCAGTAAGGAGCGTGGCACCATGGTTGTGCGTTCTACACTTAGGTTAGGTGTACCCTCCCCCCCTCCCCCTTCAAAAAAAAAAAAAAAAAATTTAGAATTATAAACTTGGTCTCTGAATTTTTAGGATCTCTATTAGTTATTAGAGATTTGGTCGAGTTGTACTGAATTTGGATATGTAAATCAGTATAAATATAAGTAATGATCTTACAAGCATGCGATGATAAAATATCAGACTTGACTAGAAAGGATCCAGGAACACAATTTCTCATTGATGCCTTTTCCTTTAAAATTTCTGGAGTTTCAAAGAAAAGCTTTTAGACGAAGCATTTTGGAAGTCTTATGATCAATAATCTTCTTATCTGGGGAGAGCTGAGGTTTGCTTCAATTTGGGTGTCACGCACATTTATTTGGTTGCTGTTTTAAGGGTATTTTGGTTATTATGAAAAAGATGTGGGCCGATTGTGGGTGATCAAATTGTTCAAGAAATCTATACTTAAGCATGTTTATGCAAGATGGGTGACCTAGGTAACCATAGTTGCACTTACCAATAATAATAATAATAATAATAAGACAGTAAAGGAAAAAATACGTTATGTACCATGGGATTTTTTTTTTCCAAGAAAAAAGATGACATGGGAATGACTATAAGATACAATTAGGGTCATATTTGTTTAATCAGCTAACTTTTTTGTTGTTTCAAAATCTCTTGGGGCACATTGGGATCTTGAGGGTGTAGGATCCATCACAAATAAAAAGTATGAGAGGAAGAAACTTCAACACCCCTAACATTTTCTTAATGACACCAGTTATTTTCCAGAGCTGCCCCAAGTTTTCTGAAACTGGTTTTCTCTGCTTTATATCAAGTCATCTTCATTCTTGAGCAACATGATCAGACCAACCTTTGTTTTGATGAATGCTGGTGACGGCTCAATTTGCATTGTTTGTTTGGTGTGAGACTGATATGGATGCTGATGATGAGGAAGAGGTAGAAATTGGAACATGAATATCATTGATTCGTCGATCCTTACAAAAAGAAATAAGCAAGACTCCATTGTTGAGTGACAAATAGAAATTTCATGAAAAATTGGAATCCCACCACGTAATAGTGCACCTATACATCTTCATCGACGTTGTTTTTCGACCGGAAGATCTAGAGCTAACTATGGAGACTTTGAGCTATCCGGACATGTACTCCGCGAGATGGTTCATACATGCTTGTTGCCGAGGGCAACAAGATTGAGCTGGTAAAGAAAAAAAAAAAAAAATCTTTCAAATTTCTATGAATCTCTATGATCATAGAAGGGCCGAGTCTTTTTACCATTATGTATAAAAGAGCTATACTATTTATATAGATATGGGAGGAGGCACATCCAATCCCTGTTCGTACATTAGTAGTACCCAGTTTTTTTGCCCTGGATAGAGCAGTTTGGTAGCTCGCAAGGCTCATAACCTTTGAATCGTGAGTTCAAATCCTATCTCCGCAAGAATTTTTTTTTTTTTTTTTTTTTTTGTAAAAAATTCCTTTTTGGATATTACTTTGTCACCTAAAATTTGACACCTAGTAATTAATCGGAAGATGTGAAAAACACAATATGTGCCCCAGCCATATTGTTCCTCTTTTAAATTCCCTCCATTATTGCCTTCGCTATTGATGGATGGTCTCTCTCTCTCGCTCTCCATTTTCTGTTCTAATTCATTGTTACAATCAGGGCATGTTTGATTTTTGGAAGTCTTAAAAAGTGGGAGTTGAACGTCACAAAAATCCTACTTCCATGTTTGATCTCACCGTGTGGATTCTGCTGCATGGAAGTGTGGCCTTCTACATGGCAGTTTTTTTAATGTCAAATTGAGGCCCGTTTTGGAAGAACGCCCTTCCATCAAACATGATGGAAGTGCCGTCTTCCATAATTTGTAGGAGATTTCATCCTACTTCCAGAATATTTGTGCAACAAACGTGCTCTTAGTGTTTATTCGTCATAGTTCTGATTCTTGTTTCTTTCATCTCTCACATGCAGACACATTCTCTCTCACCTGCGGTCACATACAGACATGCATACACATTTTGTTATTATTCATTATTATTACATGCGTTTATAGTAGGAGGTTTGTATACTCATTATAATTATATGTGTTTATAGTAGGAGGTTTGTATACTATGAGACCATTTTCTTTCTTTTTTAGAAAGAGGTCCCACTTACTCCTAGTTATTAGATATCAAGTTGAATGATTTGGGGTGTATCATGAAGTTCGAGAAAAATATGTTTGAATTTTGAGCCTAATCAATGACAAGATTATCATCCAATTTGAAATTTAAAGGACAAGAATAATTGTGACCTCTTTATGCTAAAAGTAAATAGGCTCTTTGAATATTTTCGACATTGTCCACTTTCTTGCTATTTTCATCTCTCTCTACAGGGGGGGACCCTTGTTCAGCTTCTTAATGGAAATTCAGTTAGTGCTGGGTTGGAACCCATCATGTTGACTTGCATGAGGACTTTGAGTGGTTAAATTGGTGGGTGCCTTTTGATGATGCAATGTTCTTTTTCTTTATGCTTGCTTCAAGCACACAATGGAAGAATTTTAGTGGCCCTTTTCTACACCTACAATTAAACCTTTTATTCCTCTCTCTCTCTCTCTCTCTCTCTCTCTCTCTAAACCAGCATGCTGAATATGTATAGCTTGTTATCAAACTACCTCAAAATAAGCACGACCTTTAAATTCAAAATCCAAATCATGAATATTGATTCAATTGAAGAAAATAAATCCATTATTCACAGTGAGATATTATGTTTGAGTATCTGTTGGTAGGGGCCTGAAATTTTATCTTTTGTTTTTTGGAGGATAAGAATGGCATCACAATATCAACATAAACATGTATAGAGGCTAGGGGACAGCAGAGCTACCTGTGAAGTTGAAATGGGGATCAATAATATTTCCTATGTCTCTTTGAAGCATAGGGATATGCCTCCTAGTCCTTGACACTTGTTGCTGATATGTGAGCAATGGGTCCCAGTTTAGTGCAGGGTTGTTTTCTCTAGAGAAACAGAGGTGTTGGTGGTGGAAAAAGGTCTTCAATTAACAAAAGAGAACTTTACTGGGGATAAAAGTAGATAATGAAATTGTATGGAGGTCCCCCAGTTGAGAGAGAGAGAGAGAGAGAGAGAGAGAGATTTCTATTTAAGTGCTCTTATGTTATTTTCAATTGATTTAGGTGTATATTGAGGTTATGGGAGAGAGAGACCACCTCACCGAGCTATGTTGAATGAGAGAGTATCCTATTTACGTGCCCCGTCTCTCTCTAGTTGGCCTTCCCCCCTCACCTATCTATATAAAGTCTTTGTTTGATAGTATTTTCAGATATTGAACTTAGGATCTGGTATGGTCCAGTTAAAATTGGTCCAACGGTTGATTGAACTTATTGGATTGAATTTTATTTTATTTTTTAAAAAAGTAATTTAAAATATAAAATATATTAAAAAATTTGCATAACTTAATTTAATTAATCCAACCAGTCAAAACAATATAGTTTGACTAACAAAAAATGGTTAAATATTAGTATTGACCGGTTTTCTAGCATATCCGATTTTTGCTTTCAATCAAACCAGTTTAGTCATTACTCCAACCGATCAAACCGGCAGGTTGGATCCAGTCTTGGTAACTATGATATAAACTCCAAGGAGCAGGGTACATTAGAAACCAAGGTATTAATACTTGGCTTGGTCTTCGGACGTGGGCCCTGCCCCAGTTAAGTAACTCTGATGAATCTCGCCTGAGTAGTTACAGGCCCTGAAAAAGGGCTACAACTTTGAAAAAATGAAAAACATTTGTGAAAATAAAAAACAAAAAACTATACTATAAAAAAAAATTTCAAATAACCCTAGTTTGTATCAAATGGGGGCTCGGCAAGGGGCTGAGTCGAGTTATTCTGCCAAGTCCACTCAGACTCGGGCGAGTTTTCGAATGCTGTTGGAAGCCAAACATAATCTCTCTCTCTCTCTCTTTCTCTCTCTCTCTCTGCGTGGCACCCCTTAGGAGGATTTATCTGATGCAAAATATCCATGATTCGGTAGATGTGAGGTCATTTAGATCACTTAAAGATGTAAAATGTTGAAGGGAAGATTGATTAAAGATGAGAATCACAGCTCCAAGACCATTGCAAGCCATTTGATATGGATTTCAAAAGTAAATGTATCATAACCACGCCAAAAAAAAAAAGAAGTAAATATTTCCTTCTACAGTATATACATATGGAATTGAAATAATATACAAAGGTATTATATCTCTCTTATGACTTTGTATATCTTCCTTTCATATTTTTCATGACTCATTTAGTGGAGTTTAAATCACATAATTGGCATGGCTTTCAAAATCTGAAAGCCCAGTTGAAGTTTGAGTTTTACATCATCATCATCAACATCATCGTAGCTTTTTTTCAATTAATTGGGGTCGACTACACAAATCTTGGTTCACCATTATGCTCTATTTAAGGCCATACCCTCAGCGAGGCCATAAGTCCCCATATCTTTCGAACTACTTCCAACCTCATCCTTTTGGACCTACTTCTTGCCCTTTTTAATTCTTCCACTTGAACTAACTCGCACGTCCTACCAGGTATTGTACTGGGTTGACTCCACACATGGTCAACCCACCGAAGTCTACTATCTCTCATCTTATCTCCCATTGGTACCACACCTAAACTTTCCCAAGTGGATTCATTTCGGATTCTATCCCTTTTGGTCTTGCCACTCATCCATCTCAACATCCTCATCTCCGCTACACTCACTTTATGGGTATATTGTTATTTGTCTGCCCAACATTCTACGCCGTAAAGCAAAGCTGGTCTCGCAGCTGCCCTATAGAACTTACTCTTCAGCTTCATTGGTATGCGGCGATCACATAAAATTCCAGTTGCACATCTTCACTTCACCCACCCAGCTCTAATTCTCTGTGCAACATCTTACTCAATCTCTCAATTTTCCTAAATTACCGACCCAAAAGGTATCGAAAGTGCGGTCTTTTTTATTTCCTGGCCATCAATTTTAACTACTTCCTCATCTCTACTCCTATTACTACTAAATTAGCGTTCCATATACTCTTAGTCTGGCTAATTTTAAAACTTTCGGATTCTAGAGCATCCCTCCAAGGTTCTAACTTTGTGTTAACGTTGTTTCTAGTCTTATCAATCAAAACTATGTCATCTGCGAATAACATGCACTACGGTACCTCATCCTACAGGTGCCTAGTTAAGTTGTTTATAACTAAGACAAAGAAGTATGAGCTCAATGCTGACCCTTGATGTAGACCTATCGCCACTGAAAACTCACTCGTCTTTCGCACACTAGTTAGCGCTCCATCGTACATATCTTTCACTAAGTCGATGTAGTGTTTAGAGACTCCTTTCTTTTCCATCACCCTCCTAATCAAATCTCGAGGTACTCTATCAAAGCTTTCTCTAGGTCAATAAAGACCAAATACCATGTGGAGGTCTTTTTCCTCCGCCCTAAACTTTTCAATCAGTTGCCTGAGTAGGAAAATAGCCTCGGTTGTTGGCCTTCTTGATATAAAACGAAATTGGTTTTTTGATACACTCGTGCCTTAATCGTTGCTCAATCACTCTCTCCCAGAGCATCATCGTATGGCTCACAAGCTTGATCCCTCGATAGTTCACACAATTCTGCATGTCTCCTTTATTCATGTAAATAGGTACCATAATATTTTTCCTCCATTCGTCTGCCGTTTTCTTTGTTCTTAGCACTTTGTCGAATAGTTTTGTCAACCAGTCAATGTCAATCTCCCCCATGTACTTTCGAACCTCTATCCAGATACTATATGGTCTTAAAGCCTTTCCTATCTTCATCATTTTCAAAGTTTCTTTCACTTCTAACATCCTAATCCTATGAATGTATCTATGACCTCCGCCCTCACTTATACCAACAGTTCCTTCTATCGCTATGTTCCCATTGATTTTTACAAATATGAACATGTAAATCTATATGGTACACTAGCTCAATTTTTATAGTTAGTTGCCCTTTCAAAAAACATTATACTTTTCAGTTAGAAGTTGATATACAACATATCAACCTAACATAAATTTGTGAATACAAAATCACCCGATTTATATGCAAATGCACATCAAAACCCTGTGTAGTACCAAAGTTATTCTTTCCTTTTTGGCATTTTCAATCTACAATTTTATGGCACTGATATACACTAGTAGATGAGGATTATCATTGAACATGATGAGAATGATACCTGATGTACTCCTTAACGGAATCTGATGGTAAGTGTTGAAGCATCAAGGCTCTTGTTCGACCATCAGGGTTGAGCCCATACGCACGCATCCTTGAGTACATCATTTTTGCTGATGTGATCTTTCCTTGTGAGCACAAATCATAAATGAGTGCATTATAGAGTGACGCATTTGGTTGGATACGCTGTCAAATAGAGAGGAAAACCATTTTTAAATAACATAAACCATCAGCTTTGAACACAAATATGCATATTAAAGAGCCATAGCAAACTCTATTTTCCTTGTTTGGAAAGCATGTTTGGAAAGCATGAGGGTTTTTGGGCATATGCAACAATCCAGAGACAGAGCAAAGCCTAGAAGATCAAATAATATACATATCAAGGATAAATCACTAAGAAGAGTACTCATCTACAGAGAGCACTTGTGTAAAACTAATTGGAGGACCTCTAGTACAAGGTCGGCACTCATGTAGATGTCTGCATGTCATATTTAACAATCAACAACAGGAAAATAATTAGGGAAATGAAATTCAAGTGAGTATCTTCCCATAAAATGACAAGAAAATACATGTCAAAGGCAACTTATAGATTTATTTTAACAAGTCGAGTGAACTGATATGTAGTGTGATAGGAAACTTCAGTACCATGTTATTTTACTACAAGAATTCCTTTGATAGTAAATATATTGTCACAGTCATTTAACAAAAAGGAAAAAAATGTCCTAAAAGTCCATTGGTTACAATGAAATGATGTTCGGCGATCAAAAGGGACCCTCCCAAACAAGACATGATTGCAATGGTGATTCCACTCTCTTCCATCACTGTCCATCATTTCAGCAGATGGTAATGACCCTATGGACTATAGTTTTGCATGGTTCATTGTAGAAATCAGTGTTTAAGGACATGGGCTCAGGCTGGGACTCACTAGGGTCCCCCAAGTCACCCAGTCTGAATTGGGTGAATCCCACATCTGACATTTGATTTTAGACAAAAAAGAAAATTGCTAATTTCTTTAAAAAAAATCGCTCACTTAGAGCAAGTTCTAAGGGCTTATCTTTGGACCTGCAGGTCCCCCAATGCTAGCCGACTTAAGCGAGTCCTGAGCAGACTCAATGATTTTCTAAATAGTGATAAAAATTTACTTTAAAAATACTTAGCAAAGTAAGCAATGAACATGGTGAAATTTTGAAACTTACATTTAAGATTTCCATCACTTCATCCCAAAGAGCTCCGACCACACATGCTCTAATAAGCAATACATAAGTAAATGTGTCCGGTGTACACTTCGTCATAAGCATATGTTCATAGACTTGCAGAGCAACTTTTGGCTTCCTTGCAACTTCACAAGCACCAATAACATGATTGTAAGATAGAGTTGAAGGCATAGTCTCATTAGCCTCCATCTTCCACAGCAACTGCAAGGATTGTTTCCAAAGGCCTAGCCGTTTACATGACATCAAAGCCAAGTTATATATATGAATGTTCAACTGTGAACTGTCAATTCTTTCGAACAGCAAAAGAGCATCATCATATTGACCTGCAATATATAGTGCACTGAGTAATGCATTCCATGTATATGTGTCGGGTTTATTTTCCGATGCCTTCATATGGTTGTAGATTTTAATAGCGAGTTTAACCTCTCCAACTTTTCCCAAGCAATTGATCAGTGTATTATATGCAATAGCATTTGGGTGCAATCCATCTTTCAACATTTGCCTAAATATGCTTAGAGCCAAAGCCCACTGCCCCTCCTGTGCACAGGCTGAAACCATAGCTTTCAAGACATCTTCTCTGGGTTTACACCCATTTTCTATCATTTCATGATATGCATCAATGGCTAGTTCAGGCCTCCCATTTCTTACAAAAATACTCACTAACAATGAGTAAGTAACCATAGTTCCTTTGTGACCATCTTGCTTAAGACCTCTCCAAAGAAGCTGTACTTGGTCCCATTGATTCTCTTTTCCACATATAGAGATCAAAGTATTATAGACTACTATATCAAAATCATTTGTCTTCAGTTCATTGAACATTTTCAAAGCTCTCTCCCAACCTTGACAAAAGGAAATTGCCTTAAATATCAAGCTGTATGTATGGCCTGAAACCACTCTCTTCTTCTTCATTGTATCAAACATCTTTAGAGCATCATCAAGCCTATTATTTCTCAAAAGACAAGATATAAGAGAGTTACAAGAATGCAAGTTTGGTTGAAGAGATGACATCTCCATTGACATATACAATTCTAAAGCACTGTTGATCTTGTTTGATCTGCTTAGTACCAAGATCCTTTTCGACAAACTTTCTTCATTTGTTTCCTCTAAGAAATGCATCTTTAACTCATTCTGTTGCACTTTTGAATCAGAACTTGAAGTGGGTTTGCTCATGTCAGGATGAGGCCTCTTTGAATCATGATTAGACCCAAAAACTGAAGTAGAATCAACATTTTTGTCTTCAGTGATGAATTTAACACCCCAAGGTGGTATTTTTGCTTTTGATTCTATTGAGTTTAGCTCGGATGATTCGATATAAATAGCCCTTATTGAATAATTCACAGGAGCAAAACTACACTGAGAAACCCACCCATTGAATTCCTTAAAACTGGTGAATTTTGTGACTCTAACTTCATCCACAAAAATTATTCTTTTTTGGGATCCGCCCATACCTCTGTTTCCAAGAAAACCCACTTTACATCCGCGAAAATATGGAGGAATTCTCAATTTATGGCTTGTAGAGAGAGAATAGAGATGGGAAAATGATGAATTTACACCATTTCTGAAGCCGCTATTCAATATCTCAGCCATTCTGAACAAAATTACATTGCCTGGAAATGAAACCTTTATCCGAAGCGATCAAAATAAGTCTAATATTGCATACAAATCTTCCATTTTTCTTATAGTCCGAAGTCCGAGCTCTCTCTATGTTATATACATATGAGAAGAGAAATTTGTGACGTGGAGAAAGTTGGGCTTTTGTTATCATGGAAGAAAACCCACATTGGTGTGGAATTTTTGTAAAAGAGGCCCAAATCTCTCTCTAGACTTCTTCACTATCTGCAACTCTTCTTCTCTCTCTACCACCTCCCTGTCTTTGTTGGATTAGTATTTAGATGAGTAATCACAAATTCTCTCTCTCTCTCTCTCTTTCTCTCTCTCTCTCTCTCTTTCTCTCTCTCTCTCTCTCTCTCTCTCTCTCTCTCTCTCTCTCTCTGTTGCTGAAGTAATCACAATCTCTCTCAGTCGCTCTCTCTCTCCCCCCACCCCCCTCTTCTCGGTTAAGGCATTATAAAATCTCTCTCTAAACTTCTGCTCAGGGGACCATCTTTCTCTATCCTCGCCATTTTCGGGTTGTTTATCCTCCTTTCTCTCTATAATCTTTACTGTTCAATTCTTCAATGAACGGTTTGTTTACGACCTGTGTTAGAAGACAGTATAGTCTTTTCTTGCTTCTGTTTTGTACAGTCCATTTTATAAACGAAAGGTGGATATCCTGTCAGTGCATGTTTTAGAATACATACAAAATTCACAATAAATAGCAGTACCAAAAGTAAATGGTCTCGTTGTATGCCTTTCCTTTCCATATTTGGGGTTCTTCACAGAGCGCCAGAGATGGGATGGGACTAGAGAGAGAGAGAGAGAGAGAGAGAGAGAGAGATCGCAAAGGAGATGGAAGGAATCGCATCGATAGCCCTCCTGCCCTCTGGTTCAATCTCTGGCCATTTTATCACTTCTCACTCTGTTTGCTATGGGCTCCATGGCGTTGGTACTCTCTCTCTATTAGAGCTGGTTTTCTTGAAGTAAATCTTTTCGAGTTGGGTTTCTGAAAATACTTGCGTACATTGTTCTATGCTGTTCTATCTCATTCTACGAGTTGGGTTTCTTAAATAAATGTTATCGAGTTGGGTGTCTTAAAGTAATTGAATGCATTGTTCTATGTTCTATCTCATTCTAGAGAGAGAGAGACTTTCACAACTTTGAATCTAATGCTGCTTTACCATTTTTGCTGTGTAATATATGGTTGTCCTTAAGATATCTTTGTTATTACAGGGAATTGATACTGCAAAATGCTAATTTTTTCATGTGGGTTTCTTTTCTCGTCATTTCTATATGGAAATTAGGACTATTGATGGTGATCTCTTGACTAAACCAGTGCATTTGTTTAATTTACTTTTGTTACCTTGGATGAATAGATATGGAATTGGTTGATAGCAACACAAAAATGACATGTCGCATTAGGTTTTATGAGCAAGCCCAACGCAAGGAAACTGAGTGCGTATTGGAAAATTGAATGTTTATAGCTGAAATTCATAGTGGTTTCATTTACTGAAATATGTGACTTGTTACACCATGTTTGCTTTTAGAGGAAAATGCTTGATCCATACTGTTTTTTGAGATTCTTCACCCATGTAACATACATCCTGAAAATGAAGACCCACTTTTGGACCCTTTTTTTTCAGAAAAAAAAACAAAAAAAGAACAACCAATGTTGGAGATGGTTTCTTGTTAGAAGCTTGCTCAAACATCGCTAACATCTTTGTAGAACATATAGTTAGAATCCTATCAACCGCAAACATGGTTAGATTTCTATTAGTGTTTGGAATAGAGATTTAGGGAATTACAATACTAGAGAACATGGACTTCATTTGTCAACTTAGTTACCTAACAACACACATGCAATGTGCATCTGGGAGAGTCTGACACACAAAAACACTAGACAAGCACCATGACACACGTACAAATACAGGAACTCCAAGTCTTAGTTTCTTTTTCTTTTTGGATTTGCAAATGCCGTGTCTGGCTGTGTGGACGTGCCAGTCCGCGGTGGATTAGGCAAACAATACATGCTTGTCCATTCTCTAAGAAAAGCATATCCACATTGTAAGATGTGTGTATGTTCACACAATTGGGCGCACGTCCATGATTTGGACATGTCTTTGATTTGGACCCCCATGTTTATTGTTTACATATAAATATACTGGGCACACGTGTCATACCGGACTTGGCAAAATATTAGTAGGTGAGATCTGAGTTGGACAAAGATTCTCATAGCCTCATCCTTGTAACATAGTCATTCAATAATACATAGAAGCTGCGGCACTAGCCTTATCTCCACCCTTTCTATGCCCAGGACCTGAATTCTTTCCTTAGGCTTCTTGTTAGAAGGGACTCCTTAGATACTTTGAGAGAAGCTCAAATCCAACTCCCTCAATTGTCCATTTTTAGTTCCAATCCATATCATTGAGTTCACACTTTTGGGAGTGGCCCCAAATCATGTTACAGTTAACTCCTGGTTTTGAACCCAATCACAATAGTGTATCGTTTTTGTACTGAAGATGTCATTAACTTATCTCCTTAACTTATGATAAAAGAGAAAATGAAAACGTTATTAAAATAGTCAAACTACCTCAAAAAATAACTAAGGTGTTCAAATCAACCATTTATCAACCAAGTGATTATGTTAATGTCATTTTACTCCATAATTTCCTCAAATGTGTTGTTAGAAATGCCCGAAGTGCCCTTGTTCAGGATTTGGAATCCGACACAAGAAGGGGTATTTTGTTGAATTGACCCATAACACAAGTGGGGCCAAATTACCTAATGGCCCCATTTGCTCTGGAATCTCATACTGAATAAGAGATTTTAATGAGAAAAGTAAATACTAACTCGCAACAAGCAGGGCAATTTATTTCATTTGGCTTGGGCAACTTAAGTTGACACCAAAATACCTCGCTCATTCAAGATCCCGGATGGGATTTTTTACTTTTTTTTTTAGTTTGAAGTTTTGTTTTTTAGTTCAAGTCTTGAAGAGTTGTTGAGTGAGAGGATCGTTTTAAAACAACGACTTTGTTGATAAGCATGGTAATTTGACCAGCTCAATGTTTTTTGAGGTGGTTTATTTTTAAAGAAATTTACAAAGTTTTTCTCTTAATGACGGGAGTGTTTCAATTTCTTGAATAAATCAAAGCAAGCTTTGAAGCGAAATTTGACTCATTTTTGGTAGATGACTCATAAGGAGCATTGTTATTTAATATTTTACTCAATGAAAACAAAAATCCCACATGGAGCATCTGGTTTATGTTAATGTTTCAGTAAGTTGTGTCGTCCCTATTCTTCTTGTTCTTGTTCTTCTTCTTGTTAAACATCCTGTTCTTGATCTTCTTATTTTGACTTTTATAGAATTGGCATGCGAAAGGGAGTGCAGCAGAGGCGAGGATTATCGCTTAATCAAGCTTACATTCTCTGATTACCTTGTAAGCTTTGTAAAGCTTCTTCTAAAGAAAAATCACGAAATTTCCAACAATATTAAAATAAATTACTGGATTTCTGATGATCTCAATGCTAGCTTTTTTATTGTCCATCCACTTTTTCATGACTCCATATTGGTATGGTTTCCCAATTCCATGTTGTGGCAGTCCGTCTTCTTAGTTTACTTAGATTATTGGATTAAGGTTAATTATAAAACAAAAACAGTGGACTATTGGTTTTTTTTTTTCAGACCAAGAAAGAGAAAGAGGTTATAGTAGAGTGCCGAGGGCATGATGCTGCTCGTTTCCGTAATGTTGATCACGCGCACGGGTGATTCTTCTTCCTGTAACCATGAATTTTTGCAATATCTGACCTTTTTGACTTTGTAAACTTGTCTCGATACTTTTAAAGGTAAAAGTCAGAGGTTTTCCTAGTCAAGCAAATGCTATACTAGAGATTTGATTGGCTTTCTGACTTATTTGTTGAGATAGAGCGTGAGAGAGAGAGAGTAGTAATCATTTTCTTGCTGTAGTTGGGAAGAGAATGTGATTGGTATGGTAGAGGAGAAACAAGAGAAAAAAGATGAGATTTTTGTTGACTTTTTTGTTGAGAGAGGGAGAGAGAGTAGAAAAATTATTTTTCTTGTTTGTGGTTGGGAAGAGTATGTGATTGGTATAGGAGTAGATGAGATTTTGGTTCACTCCTTTGTTGTTGGGGAGAGACAGAGTGACAAATCCTTTTCTTGTTTGTAGTTGGGAAGAGGATGTGATTGGTATAGTTGAGAAGAAAGAAGAGAAAGATGAGATTTCAGTATATTTCGACTGTGAAACATTGAAGTCTGATGAGGCAGCGGAGGATCATATCAAAAAGTTTATGCCCAAGTTGGTTGGACTTGATGCTGTTGGTAAGGTCTCAATTCCCTTGATGCGTGTGTGAGAGAGTATTTCTGTTTGTATATGTGTGAGACAGAGAGGGAGATATTGAGTGTGTGTGTGTGAGAGAGAGAGAGTCATGTACAAATATTGGAGGTCTTTTTCTTCTTGTGGCTAATCCTTGACTCTAACATGTCATAATTTCAGTGAACATTGGCACAATGAGAATTGAAGGCCTAGATTTCAAGTTGGTAGAAGAAGAATCCTCTGACAAGAGTAATGCACAATCCTGAAGACTGCGATAGGGCTTGAAAATGGAGTGAAAGTTGTTTTGCCTTGAATTAGAGGAGCCTTATTGGGAATATAGAAAAACTAGTATATAGGCAATATGTTTATCCAATGTTTAAATTGAGCATAGCTTTACATGAAGGATGCACCTGTATATAGAAGGGCATTGTATTCTATGAGATCATGGGACAATTAAGGGTGTATTCGGATTACAGTTATTCTTCTCAGAAGTAGACCATTTTATTTGAAATTAATGTACATCGTATAAAGTTATTTCGTTCACTCTTTGGTACATGCGTTGTATTGTATATAGTGTTATTTATTTATCTTTTTGCAGATCTTCGGCTATGTTTAATTCTCTAGCTAAAACATGTTATTTTTAACAAATTATTTTAAATACAGTAAAACATGCCTTTCATAAAGATGAACTTAAGATGCAAAACTGCTCATAAATTTATATCACATGATTTTGTGAGGGACACTACCAAGAAACATATTTATGAGTGTATAGTTCGCCTGTGGGAGTATACTATGCATTTGAACATTCTTTTGTTATTTGAAATGTTGAGATCCATTGAAATATAAATTTTCAAAGAAAAAAATTGGATGGTTTTAATGCAATCTTGGGATTCCATTTTTTAGGCACTTAAATTTTTTTTAGGTTAAATCCTCAAAAATTTTCCCCAGGAAAATATAGTATAATCCTGTAGGAGTAGAAAATCTTTCAGCAAAATATATTATCAGGACTAATTTTATTGAAATAGTGAATTACTGTGATAACAAGTACGTGCAAACGAAGCCCTAAGGTCAGTTTCTAATATGAAAACTTTTTGTGTAAGGCCTCTTTTTGTTATTAGTGGAGTGGAATAGGTGTTGATAAAAGAATGAAATTGTATTTTTACTATTTGTTGAAAATCATTGTGGTAAATAATCTTTTCTCCAATAAAGATTTTTACTTTAGCCTTGATTAATAACCCGAGATACTATTAACCATTTCCATATTAAAGTTAATATCAATAGACAATAAACATCTTAATATGCATATATTTTTGTATAATACAAAAAGTCCATAATGTACAAATTCCATTTTGTTGAAAACTCAAAAAAAAATGCTTACAATATTTTTATATCTTTTTTAAAAAAACAAGGCCAAATCCAGCCGTTTCATCAATCCAAAATGTCAATTTGCAGATCGGAACTGATTTTCAAGATGGGCGATCTGGATCACCAATTCGCTTTTTAAACGTTGCTATTAACTTACTACGGGTCCAAAACTATTGGATAGAATGCAATAAGCCGCTGAACAAAACCCATCTAAAATTAGAAATTTATATGCACATGTATATTTTCTTCATGCGCACATCTACATAAGTTTCAGAGGTTCAAATAACCCAATACCACGCACACCATGCGATTAAACCTCAAGGGAGGTGAATTCCCACGCTGTAACATGAAAATGTATATTTTCCAAAAAGAATTTCTTGGCCTTTGTTAATGTTTATGAAAGCCATAATAACCCACTTGTTACACATACATTAAGGACCTCCTGTCAAAAAATAATAACAATAATACACTTGAATCAAGAGGCTGCATTCAAAATTGAGAAGAAGCACTTAAATCAAGAGGCTGCATTTAAAATTACACTACCCTATAACCCCCTACTTCTTACCCCCACCCCCCTCCCCTACTCGGAATAGGGGACCAAAAAAAAAGAAAAGAGGAAAATAAGAGGGGAGCAGGGAGCTTTACCCCTCTTATATTGGCCTCCATTATAGCCGAGAAAAGATTTTCCATATCAAAAAATATATTTTAGGCGGGGTATTTTCATGTGACATCTGTATCATGCTTTGTTGTTATGGAATATGAGCTCCCAGGAACATCAACCAACAGCTCATCATCTTCACAATTTTGCTCCTCCAATAGCACTCTTTCCTGCATAACAAATACTCATGATCACTACCTAAACTATCGGCCACATATACCACACTCCCATGGGAGCACAATGTACACTTACTCCGTTGGGCACAAGAGCTACTTTGGAGGATTTTCCAACCCGAAACTTTGAGATCACTTTAGAATCACCAAATGAGTATTTTCAATAATAAAAACAATATTGAGTTCGTAAAACAGTTAGATATGATTGTCCAAAAGAGTATCTTGAGACGTATTATTTTATAGGCACATAGTGTGCATAGAATTTCTTTTTTTAAGTGTGCATAGGTTGAGGAGGTTACATACCCAAAATTTAGGATCCCAAAATCACTCTTGGATAGGGCTTTAGCCAAGAGAGTCATTGGACGATATGCCCCCGCAGGAGCATATATCTTTTGACAAATGTTTCATGTTTTCCAAGAGAGAGAACAAAGAATTTCTTTGTATTATTTTTTTCTTCCTTGTCCTAATTAAATTTCACTATGTTTTTTAAGGGAAACAGACGAGCATTCGTTCCACGAAATTGGTGGTTCCAGTTAAAGTTTATATAGCAGGCAAATGGAGAACACAGTAACCTTTTTCGTGCAGTACGAGTATGATTTAACTTGGTGCAAGAACTAAAATTACCATTAACTTGAGTGGCTCCTCGTTGGCTCCATCTTTAAGCTCCAGTATTAAGACCCTGAGTTGCTCTTTAGCCTTGGTTCTCAACATGCATCTTTCATCTCTTTGAGCAGCTGTAACTTCAGAATGGCAAGCAACACATAATGTCCTCATGTTCTCTAAGGTGCATTCCCCTGAATGATAGTCAGGTAAGAGTTAACAATTAAGTAGAATTAGAGCTAGGTCTTCAAGTTGTTTCTTATTGACAAGTAACATGGATCTCGTAAAGATTTTTTTCTTTTCATTTTATTATTCTGATGCACCACAATTTTATTAAACAGTAATACAGACATCAAACCCCAAAGGGGGCGACATGTACATAAAAGGAGAGATAGAAAGAGAGAGACAGAGCTAAAATAAAGAAATAGGGAGGGAGGCATGTCCCAAAAAACGAACATTAGTTCCATCTAATGTAACTTAGGTTTCGAATAAGTTCTCATAAAAATAACTCAGATTGTGAACTAGTCAAGATCCATACGGGATGTGCTCACAAACTCACCACCCCCTTTGTAGACTGGAACAATATGGTCTGCATGCCATGCATTGCCTTCTACGGGTTCATGGATGAGCTTGTCCAACCTGCATAAAAACATAGGACCGTCGTGAAAAGCCTCTGTTGGTGAGGTCTATACAAAACAGCACAACAAACATATAATAGCAGAAACAAACTATCATTTTACAGTCTCTCTCTCTCTCTCTCTCTCTCTCTCTCTCTCTCTCTCTCAATATACACACCCCATACATAATTTATGTCTTTAGAAGGCCCAAAACTGTCCTATCTTCATCATATATCATACAGTTGGGAGTAAGCCAACAATAATAACGTATTAATTGCACCCTTTAATGGAAAGTTGTAGCAGCCACCAACCATTCTCCTCATCTCCCTCGCTCGCTTCTCAAACCTGGTCTCTTCTATTCCTTCAAAGATTTAATTATTCAGCTGGATTGCCACGTTCGAAAGAGCCCCCGCTGCTGACCTGCTACAAAAGAGGGGTATGCCGATCCCAAACAGGTGTGATGCAAATCAGAGGAAAATCAAGCAAACACCTACTCCTACATAGCTATCCAGTTTGGGGCTTGTGGAGGTTCTTGCTACAGTAATTCAACTGGACATAGCTGACTCCCTACTCTGTCCACATCTCATCCTTTTCATTAAATGTCCACCATGTTTGAGGTTGGGCATCTCCCTTTGGCATGCAAGAGTGGATGCCACCCTTTGGGATCTCGACCAAGAGGAACAACAGGATCTTCAATGGGAAGCACTGGCCATTTTTTGGCCGAGGAACAACAAAATGTTCAGTCATCACACCAACTAGGCTTTTTTCCAAGATTGACATGTCCTGAAAGACCTTAGACCACTACAAATCCCTCGCTCCTCTCTTTGGAGACCATTGAAACAGGGCCAAACCAAGGTAAATTTCGTCGGCTGCTCCCTTGGCAACTGGGTCCCATGGGCAATGGGAGCACTTTCAGAGACAATTATGGTAATATCCTACTGTCCTTTTTCATTCTAAAAAAAATGGGAAATTTACATACGGATGTATTTCTACCGTTATAGGGATGGCCCAAAAATAGGCTGTTATTACCTGGAAAGACAGATTCCTGAATTTTTTAATTTTTTCAAGTTTGCCCTCAATCCGATGTTTGCAACATTGGACTGCTCGGTAACCTCGATATTTTTACCAAATTTACAAAATATGAGGGAGGGGAGGCGTTAGATACAATAAGGGAGAGAGGGTAGAAGCCGCGACGGATGGGATGGGATAAGAAAATGTTGGAAGGATTTCTGTGTCCATTCCTCCTCGATGACCTCTCCTCTCGGGTTTTGTGTGGAATCTTTTCTTCCCCGCCTCCTAAAATCACCCTTGCCATCACCAACAGTCAAGAAAGTTTTGCACCAAAAAAAAGGAAAAGGGGGAGAAGATCCCTCAAGACATAGTCCATGCCTTGCTCCACTACTCCACCTCCAACTTGACAGGGGCATGACAGTGCGCAAGATGAGGGCCATAGCCGACATCTTCGTACGTAGATGCCCCTGCAATCTTTTGGTGTTCGATCTCGGCCACGAGAGCTTGGTCTGAAGGGCCCTAAACCATGGAGGCCAAACAGGGTTCTCGGATGAGTGAGTACTGGATTGCCCATATTGAGAAGAGGCACCCTGGGATCAAGGCCTACGACATCCAATACACCACCAAGGTCAAAAGGAGGATATGGTGAGGGTTGCAAAGGAGTAGGTGGGTGGAGACTATAGACCTGTTTAGAACTTGCTTTTTCTCAGAATGCCCCTCGCCCTAAATGACCTCTTCCTCCCTCATATTTGCAAACTTGGGGTTACCAAGCAGTCCAATGTTGCAAACATCGGACCGAGGGCAAACTTTAAAAAAAATAATAATAATTCGGGATTCCATCCTTCTAGGTAATAAGGGCCTATTTTTGGGTCATTCCATTATAACGGTAGAAAAACCCAGTCCGTACGTAAATATTTCAAAAAAAATATCCTACTGCCCTTTTGCAAGATTTAATGGCCATGTCGACTCCTCGATGGCTGAGGTTCTCGCCCTTCTTGAGGGCCTCAGAAGGTTTAACCAAGATTGGAACCCTATTTTGATAGTCAAGGGAGACCAAAAATGTCATTTAGTGGGCCTCAAGTGTCTCCCCATGTCCATGGAAATTAAAACACATTCTGACAAAATCTTCGATATATGCAGGCCTATGCAAATCTTTTGGCGAGATACGCAGCACAAGGCAAACTAGGAAGGAGCTTGTTCAGGAAGTACAACTGGGACCTTTTTCCACCCTTTGAGTGCCTGGACCTCCTTGACCTCTCTCCTCCCGCACTCAATAAAGACTGTACCGGTGTATTTCGCATGTACAAAAATTTTCAGAAGAATACCGTATGGTTTTGCTTTGTATAGAGAACCCAATTTGGCTGCCACACTCCTTTTTGTAGCAAATACGAATAGTAAACTCCCTCACAAAAGAAAACAAAGGCATTCATTTGTGACTTTTTGCGGCTTGCTGAGAGCAGTTTGATCAAGAATGGATGGCTAATGGTTCCTAGACACATAGAATATGTGTTGGGAACCATAAAAAGGCTTCACACACACACAATCAAATTTGTATAAGTTGCAACCTTAAACAATCAAATTTTATCATAAATATAGTTTTGGTGTAAAAATACTTAGTATGGCTTGAGAATCTATTTTCATCTCTAATTATAAAATCTTAAACTCTAAAGATGTTCAAATCAAGTAGTAGATCTATAAACACTTGAAAATCTTGAAAATGGACGGTCCAGATAATGTGTTGCAAGAAACACTATTTTTAGGACTCGAAATCTTTTTTTCTTTTCATATACATACATCTTGATGTCGCGATGACCAATTAGAGGGTTTTCCAATATGATGGATTTTTGAGGTGCACCGTATTTCTACATTTTAAGGATGCAACCATTTATAAACTTTCTATATATATATGTATGCATATATATATAGGGTGCGGTTTATATAGAGCCTAGGCTCTAAACAATCAAATTAGAGCCTACCTTCAAATAGTGTTGAGAAATGTGGTTTCAATATTGTAAATCTTTGTGATAGACTTAAAATATATTTTTATATTTATTTATAAATTTTAAAGCTTCAAAAATAGTGGAGATCGATCAATCTATGAAAACTTGAAAATCTTGAAAATTGACAGTCCAAAAATGCATTACAAAATACACTATTTCCAAAACTTGAAATCCATTGTTTTTCATGTGCCAACATCTTGATGTCGAGATGATCAATTTGACGATATTTGGGCGTCAAAACAACCTCTTCTAGTGAAATGTTTGTGGTAGGCTCAAATTTGATTGTTTAGAGCCTTAACTCTATATAAACGTTTCCCATATATATATATATATATATATATATATATATATATATATATATATATATATATATAGCCTTAGCTCTATATAAACTTTTCCCATATATATATATATATATATATATATATATATATATATGGAAAAGGCTTCAATACAAGTTTGGAGCCATAGTGCCATAGTAACTTTGGTCTAGCTCCCAACTGTCCAATCTCCATCAAAGCAATAGTGCTATAGTACACGAATTTTATCTTTTTCTTGCATAGATCGGATTTGAGCTTAAATTTTGAGGTGTGCACCATCACAAACCTAAGAAAAATAGCAAAAATAATTCTTAAAAATAAAATAACCAAAATGTCCTGAAAAATACACGGACGCTTTGGTGATTTTATTTTTCGAGAATTACTTCTTTTTTTTTAGGTTTGTGAAGTTGAAGTGCACACACCCTTAAAATTTCAGCTCAGTCCGTTTTTTTGAAATAAATAAAATTCATATAGTTTTGGACAACCGCAACAATCAAAATTCATTTGGACAGTTGGGAGCCAGACCAAAGCTACTGTAGCGCTTCTGTCCAGACTACATACACACTTGTGCATGCGCACGGACACGGACGGAAATCCTGACACATTCAAGGGTGCGTGCTATGAATGACATGAACCTCCCATTAAGAGACAAAAGATTAAATTTCTTATTTAAGCAACTGAAAAAAAAGAAAGCCAAAGTACCAGAGTAAAGGACAGAAACTTACAAGCTCTTATGCTTGGCAACATTGGGAGCAGCCTTTTGAACATAGTCTCTTCGAGTATTAACAGATAAGGGCTTTATACATTTAACAAGCTTATGGCAATCTAACTTGCAGTTAGTACAAACACCCTGCTCAATCTGGAAAAGTGCCTGAATTACAAGCAAAAGTCCGTGAAAACCAGTATATAGCATCAAAGGGAAAGGCATAAATGAAAATTAAGTATGGTCTATCAAATTTCCCATGGAATCTTAGCAAAACAACTGCATAAAACAACTGCATCCCCCCACTCTCCTTTGCCCTTTACCCCATCTTTTTGTCTGCAAGAATGAAGAGCACTAAAACAAATGTTCTCATGTTGTTTCATTTCAAGCACATATAAGTGATATTATGTAATGAGCCAGCAAATAGTGGAATAGCAGGTCAAGTTTAATGATCCTCACCTCTCTTAGTGCTTGTTGGCTAGTTCTTATCCTGTATTCCTCATAGCAGCATAAATTACAAAAGAGATCCTCAAAAAACTCTGGTTCCTTTGAGAGGTGGCCACTGCACCAAAAACATATTCAGTGATCAGTAAAGTTCAGATACAACTGCTTAATTCCAATAAAAACAAAGATACAACCATAGATGCAAGCAGCCCAGTGGGGCTGGAGATTCCCCCTTGGGATCTCGCTCCGATGATCCTGGAGCCGTCGACAGACTGGAGCTCGCTCCTCTCATCAAGGGAGCCCAAGCCCATCTCATAAAGTTCTCAATCACAAATTAGAAGGAATCTTGATTCCCTTGGAAGGGGATCATGACCCCACTAAAAATAGGCCATGATCATGATTTGGAGGGATCTCAATTCTAGAGGAAGTTTCAAATATTTTGAAAATTGAACCTGATAGCTTTGATTTTGCACTTTCTTTTTTTTTTGGCTTTTTGTCAATTTTCTAGCTAACAACCACCTATATACAATTTTGCTTTCCGTTTTCGATGTATGTGGTTACCTAAGTGGCAAACAGACTTCGAGTCACCTGAGTCGGGTTAGACCTAGGGGGGTCCCCAGTCCCGGATAGCCCTGAAGAGGAAGAAATGCCAAGGTTTTCTAGAACAAATGGTTCTCACCGAAAGAAGTAACTATGGAATTCGAAGGAGTCAAATAAATTATTTTCTCCTTTTCTTTTATTAATGGATCTAAATTCCACTTACAAGTGCCACAATACATTGTTATAATAAGAAATAAAACCCTAAATACAATCTAGGATCTTTGTTATTACTACCAAATAAAATAGACACAATCCAGGAATGAAAAACAAGCTTCTATTAACAATTTTAATACAAATATTTTTCCTGGAAATGAAAATAAATAAGTGAATAATGGCTGAAAACAAAACCAAACAGCTGAGTTACTCAAATTTGCCTAGGTTCACCACCATACGACTTAATACACCCTACACTCGATTTCCTAACTGATGGAGCACTTTGATCCTATTGGCCTCGCTGAATTTTCTGTGCCAGAAAGCTTCCTTAGGCAATACCTCACAAATCTAGGTGAGCATAGGTTAGATTTATGTAACCCTCTAGAACTCTTAGGGAATATGCCACAAGGCACCTCCCTTTTTCTTAGGACTGGGCATTCCTCCCTTTTCAAGCACTAGGTGGTGTGCAGTGTGCATCACCCCCTTCGGGTTTCTAGGGTGGTGCATGTGACCCACTCTAGAGAGAGAGAGAGAGAAAAGAGAGGAGTCAGAGTATGTGTGGCATGGAGGAGAGAATGAAGATATAAAGATGCTAAGGAAAATTGTGTAGAGAATGAGGGAAGGTTCCCTCCTTATTTAGGACTCAAAGACCTTAAGTATGCTTATTAAAATTGCGACTCATCATGACTAATAGGACTTTAGAAAATCAGTTAGGTGAGATAGACTTAACTTTGAGCCATCTATCCAATGAATCAGCCAACATTATTTAGGGAGGAACTGTAGGATCCTTATCCCATGAATCTTTGACCTATATCCACTTCTAGTCAAACTATGATAAAACTAAGCTATAGCTAATCTTCTAGAACTCTCAAGATTGTAGGAAATCAAAAAGATAAAAGATATTGTTATTTTATATATAAAGATGGTATACAATGAAGACCAATTCACCCTTGATACAATTACGTATGAAATTGGTTTGCTACATTTAATGGTCAATATTAATTGTCACCACCTTGTATCAAAGGTCAATGTTCTCATTGTATACTTTTCCACATACACACACACACAATACATATATATATATATATATATATATGCACGAGGGGGGCGTCCCACCTTGTGTACGGTGTGGGCCCCCATGGGCTCTACACCCCACCTATGTGGAGTGGCACACATGTGGAGCTGGATCCAATTGTAAAAATTCTGAAAAAATTGTAAAATTCACAGAAAAATTATTAAACTGAAACAAAAAATATCTAGAAGTGGACTACTACCAATGGATCAAGATAAGTGACTATCAAGGCAGTCCACCTGATCCAATAACCATGACCCTCAACTATCTTTTCAAAACAACCCAACGTGACCCATGACCCACAATCTCATGCAGGGGCTCATGATTAGCTCTTCAAAATTCGCCAAGAAATTATTGAACCATAGTCTTGGAATGTGGATTACAATCCTTCCCCCCCCCCCCCCCCCCCCTCCCTCTGAAGAGCAAGTCAGATGCACATATCACTATAGTACAAGGGGGGCTCCCTCTAAGCACATGTACACCTATTCCTTTTTAGGGTTGCTTTCTACAATATTGTTGTCATGTGTACATGTCGTGTGAAAGTTTGTTGAGGATTTAGATCTCGTTCTCACAAGCCTACATCCGCACACCAAAGACCACTAAGTTACTAACCATCCCTAGGTATCTCTCTAAACCTCAATAAGGAATGACCTACTGAAAAACATTTTTGGTAGCGCCACATGCCAAGGGTTAAGGATTTTGGAAATGATCATAGCCATAAACTGCCCAAACCTTAGGTCAGTCAACTAACGCACACACTCCCATTAAAGTGTATAATTCACTATAATTTATATTTGCATGCTCAACTTTCCTTGTCTCATCTGTTTAGGGACTCTAGGCTATTCCTAAATTCAACCATTATCATGGCCCTCCAATCTCATTTTTCTCTATTTTTGATGCGACTTTTAGGTTGTAGAATTCTCATTATGCATGTGCAGATAATGCTAAAAAGTAGATTATACATTTCTCAATTAATTAAATAACTTTAACACACACACACACACATTCTCTCCCAGAAGCTCCTATGGGATGGAGCCTCAACTTTATGTCAATCCTAGACATCCACTCCCACTCCAGCCCCCACTCGCGCTCCCGCTCCCAACAACTGTGGATACAACTGTTTTATTTCCTAACCTTTGGCTCAATTGCCAGGTTACTAATTTTGTCCGAGGAGAACCCAGGATCCCTCATTCTGAACTTTCAATCACCCAAATTAAATAGAGAATTGTGTTATGCATGCGTACTTACGTGCAAAGTTTTTGACAGAGTTTACAAAGTGGCTCATCCGCTATGGTCCAGGCCTGCATGTATTCTTTCTCCTTATTGGGATGGCCGCTACTAAGGGTGATCTTTTTCCACATTGCATTCTCAGGCAGAGCACAACTTAGCTCATTTAGAGGAGTAAAACGCCTTCTACTTTTGCCTTTCAACAGTCCCTGTTACAATAAATGTTTATTAGCCATGACACCAACAAACATTACTCGAATTCAGAGGGTACAACATGAGCTAAAACAAAACTATAGAAGTAGATATTGTAGAATATTAAACGCAGAGTTTAAAGATATCCATTTGCACTTTTTTCTCTTGGTAAGTTAAATGAATGAGTGGGAATCAAACTCGTTACAAGAGCTTGAGGAAGTCCTTTCCATCTGGAGCTAGCCTGAACCAAGACGATATTTTCATTTATTTCATATCATTATCCCGCTGGGAAATAAAAGCCACTTAAGAAGGAATTTCTTTTTATCTGAAATTTTGGAATCAATTTAATAATCTCTAGACCATTAGTTTTAAAGAAAAAAACAAAAAGAAAAAAAAGATGGATTTCGAGATTCTTAAACACTTACATCAGAATGTCCAAAGTCGGAGTCCCTATTCAATCTCAGAATGTTATTTGTCCAAGAACAAGGCAGTTTCAATTTTGGTTTTTTTTTTTTTGGGAGGTTGACTGCTAGTTCAAGAGGTTACATTACCCAAATTTCAGGTCCTAACATTACTCCTACACTGGGCTATTACCCGAGGAAGCAAATGGAGGAAATGTTCCATCGGGATGTCAAATATTTTGGCTTAATTAATGGTATACATGCCCCACAATTGTCCATTTAAAAAAGTAAAATAAATAAATAAATATTAATTTCAAAGTATCACTGATATATCACAAACCATTCCCCATCTCTACTTCTCAATCGGTGCTCTTCTCAACAGCTCTGCAACCCTAACTTGTGTTCTCATCGCTTGGCTTAGATGTGAATTTATCTGATTAATGATACAAGTCTTCATCAAGAAAGAATGACGAAAACTTACTCCAGATCCATGGTTGCGCTCTTCCTTCAAATAGTAGAGCTCAAGATCCAAAGGCAGCTGCAGGGGTTTTCCCAGCAATTTACTCCGCTCAACAGGTCTTAGATTGTTCCATTCCTTTAGGAAAGCAAGCAAAACATCCCTATATATCGGATTCTCCTGTATTGGCATGGCTTCCTTGTTCATAGTACTAGTACATAAACTGTGTGACTCCAGATCCTCTGGCCTAAAGTTTTCAGAAAGAAGCCTTGGTCGTGAATCCTCACCTGGAATGCATATGTGTAAGTGCACCCTTCCGGTATGTCGACTTACCTATCAGAAAACAGATATGAAGGAGAACAGATGATGGAGAACAAAATCCTACTCAAAAGAAGACAATGACAACAAAATAAGCAGCATTTAAGCAGTTCATAACATAATTACTACAGAACGAGAGTAGATTAATATTGTTTCTATAAACGAGAGTAGATTAATATTGTTAAGTATAAAAACCCCTTAAGTACAAAGAAATAAGTAAAACATTTTCTGTTCCATAAGAACCGTCATTCTCTTTAACAAATTATTTCATTGAACTACAATAAATGTTTGGTTATTAGATTCAAACTAAAGTACATTGATGAACAAAAACAAGGTTCCTAACCACTGAAATAGAAATTTAGATTGAAATTCAGTAGCATTCATATACAAGGATAATCATATACAAGGATAACCACTGTCCTTTTTGAAAAAGACGATATGTAAGGATTCATCCTTAAGTAAATCATTAAGTAGCATTACAACACTGGTAACTGTAAGACCCTTGCTCCATCCATCTAATATGGAAATAGAGAAAATGAGAAGACATAGAGCCTTGCCCTAAAGTGCCACCCCAAAATAAGAAATATGGAGTTTAACAAGTTCAAATATCATTAAAATTAATTGAAATATGAAGTTCAACTCTACCTCAAACCGAAGTGAGTTTGGAGAAATGGAGCCAAATCCATCAGCTTCAATCTGTTGTCCAACTCCACTTTTACCGATTATAGATGCTTCACTGGGTGCTTCCTCAGTCTGCATTTTCTCATTTGCTGGAGATAATTGAGAATTTGTTGGCTCGAATTTGGAGAAAGAAGTAGCATCACCCTTGGCCTTGGGCATGCTTTCATCTTCGGCACTGCACTTAACGAACCTACTGACCGAATCCTGATTTAAATAATTTACTTTCATGTTTTCTTTGGTAAAGGCATTCTCATTGGAGGCCCCAAAATCATCCAGAAAATCTAGACTTTGGACTGTGTCAACCTGCCAGTAAGTAGGCAAAAAGATAATAAGCATATGAAGCATAGCATCAGCAATGAATTAGACCTTAATATCAGATACCATTCACGAAACAAGTCATCGACGAGCATATCTACTGTTTTTTACCAGAAAATATCAGCTTCGGAGAGCAAAAGACACTTTAAAACAAGATTTAACAACTTCGAATAAAAATTAGAAAAGTAATGATCATGAATCTATAACATTAGCCACAACTCATCTATTTAGGTTTTACCCCCAAAAATTAAATCTCTCTGGGCTACTGAAACTTAAGGGCGGGACAAGTCACCCCAACACTCCATATAATGAGGACTGCCAGACAACTCACAGTTAATGTTTTCAGAGTTCCACTATATGTAATATCAAATTGCTAACTCTAAAGAAACTTTTCAGCCAACATATCATTTGAATTAAGAAAATAGTATCTGTGAAAAGGAAAATATCATAGAAAACAGGGAGACCCATATGCACCTTTATCTCCTGTATAGCATCATCTCTTCCATTCATCATAGTTGAAACACGGTATAAACTTTTGTTTAAACGTTGCAATTGTGCTTCATCCGAGGTACCCTGAGAGAAGAATGCTCTCTGTTTTAGACAAAAACTCCACGAGTTCCATAGGAGAAGCTCCATGAACAATTGATGCAAATCTTTTATTAAGAAAACATGTAGTAAAGATATCTAACCTTTGCACAAAAGATATAAATATTGACAGCATTTGATTGTCCTCTCCTATGAGCCCTATCCTCAGCCTTAAATGATATACAAACAAATTATATGGCTACAAAAATCATATGGAAAATTTGTATGGAGATTAAAAGCCAAAACTGTTGAAATAATGGCCATTATAAAATATTCGCCTAATTAATCAAATTAAAATTCTTATATAAAAACACCTGAAGCAATTCTGAAACAGATTTTGGAAGCTCCACAAAGACCACATTTTGAGCAGAGGAAAAGTCCAGTCCAACTCCACCAGCCGTGATACCAATTATTGCGATCTTCACCTATAGTAAAAGGCAATGCACTAAATGGTCTCTCAAAGTAACATGACCAGACTACCCACATTGCATCATAATAGCCAAATATTTGCCATTACTATAGCACAAAAGAAGTTATGCTAATTAAAAAGCACAAGAGACCTCAGCCCTTGAACGAAAAGCTTCCACTGCCATCTGCCTAGCTCTAGGAAGTGTGCTCCCATCAATACGGACAAAATCAACTCCCCTCCGACAAGTGACATCCTAAAGAAGGAAAAAATTTGTAAATCAATTACTTCCTAGAAAATTCTTCAAAAATTACTTCTCTAACAAAACACATAATGGTCAGCCTTCAGCTATCTATAACCTTGAAACCCATTATGAAATATTTTACATCACATAATCCCATTAACTCAGCGGGAAGTCATCACTAATTATTCCCAGGATAAAACTACAATAACTAATTAGGCTACAAAAACTGGCCTTTCCCCATACAAATAAAATTACAGCTGAGATCACCCTAACGGATTTATGACATTTGATTAACTTCAGAGCATCTAGTTATTATTCCACTACCATTGACATGTATCGAATAGAACAAGACCTGTATTCCATCAAGAACCTTCAAATGATGCCCAAAAATGATCATTTTCTGGAAGCATGGTCCCTTGTCAGAAATTTGTACATCCTCAGCTTCCATGAAAACTGGATGGTTCGAAAGCCACTCACAAAATCCAGATAGCTTTGCAATGCCTATCTCTTGATATGACATCTCTCTCGAAGTACTGTGCTGAGTCCTAATATCTGGAATCCAATGGAATGAAGAAAGCAGAAATATATAACGATTACCAAATCAAAATATACTAAAAACATATTAAAAAAGAAAAGAAATTTAAGTACACAGAAAGGACTTCCCTGGCCAGATGCAACATATCTCTACAGGCATAAATTTCATAACTTGATTGAGACATTGTCAAATTAACACATAAAAAGATCTGAATGCCAAGTTTCCTTACTGCTGCTTCATGTCACATAAATGCTTAAGGATTCAAACACTCAACCCAGAAGTTTTGGCACAAAGAGTTCCATCCCTTAGGGTCATCAGGTGAAATCTCACTATGCGCAAGGCATTTGAGATTAAAAACTCATCACAGGATGCTCATGAAATTTGCATGAACAGTTCTTGGAAGATGAACATGAAATGCAATCTAATTTGTATATGATTGGCAGTAAAAAAGATAAAAATGTATACTATAATCTAACAACAGAAACAAGTTATGCTACAAACCAATGGACTATGTAATACATCGGTTCACCATTATCAATTGAAATGGAGTGATGGGGAAAGAGTGGGACCCACCATTTAGAGTCAAGTCTTATTCTGGTGGATCCCACTCTCACCTATGCCTCCATCAGTTCGAGGGATGGTGATGACAAAATGAATGATGGTTTCTCCATAGTCCATTAGAGTGTACTCAGTGGGGTACAATTTCCCAAAAAAGATTACCTTTTGATTCAAAGCAATTATCTGAAGGAGCACCATTAGGACCATTATGGCAAGGGGAAGAGTGCAACATAGATCTACAATTGCATTCATTATCCATGCACAACCCTGTGCCGCCCCTTACAGCTTCCATTGCAGCATTAATATCCGATTGTTTCAACTTTAATCTAATGATCTGGCGGCGTTTAGGTGGTAGTTGTACCATCACTTGCTCCTTCATCCGCCTTATCTGCCATTTAAAGAGGCAGTCGAAGAACATGTGTAACTCATATCCAAATGCAATGCGCCAAATACAATCAAAGTTCATTCCCTTTGTCTTTGTTAAGTATTGTGATGCATCGAATACTATCCCAAGGAAAAACCAATACGCAAACAAATCCATACAATTTTCCAATTTTAATCACTGTGTCATAAGGTGTTTGTTCTCATCACATTGAAAAAGTTATAGAAAGAGTAGTTACATACAGTTTACATTTTGCTTCAGACATTTTGCTTCAGATCTTTGATATTATTCCCCATGTATCCCATGCTTTGCATCATTCTCAATGCAGATATTTTCTCAAAAATCTTATTTTAGTTCCCATTTAAGCAAATGGACATCTTTTCCACACCATAACACTGCGATATTTGGCAGTGTACACTTATACATATTAGCAGCTATGCCCAGTCGATTTGTTGTGTTCTGGAAGACTACAATAAAATTTAGGTAACAGTCACTTTTGGAAGTACTACTAGCACAGAGATTTGTGGACCCAATTGATAGGCATAAACCAATGAATAAATCTTACAAGACTAAGAAGATATCACCACGCTATATGGTGAAACAAGAATATAGGATGTGTACTCTAAATATCTAGAAAAGAAAAATAGCATATGAAATATTAATAGCAAGCAAAAGCAGAACAGACCATAACTGTTTCCTTGAGTAGCACATTAAGCTCCTGCAAGCGAACACCCTTTGAAAAATCCTGAAAATGAGCAGCAATACACATTAAAACTTAAAACTTTTTCTAATCAGAAGACGGCAAACTTATGTGGCAATTTCAGTACTTTCATAAGAAAGCCAATTAAAGGCCCTTAATTCTCCCAACAATAGCATTAGAATGGTATCAGTAAAAGGCCCATAAGAACTAGGAAGAACTTAATCATTCTACAGATTACCACCAAGATAAATATCAAACATAACGTAGCATCTGAGAACAAACAAAAACACGCACATGCAACCATAAATATATTTATGTGCATAGATACATGCATTCAATATGCTGCATCCAGTGATGTGTATATAAGGCACGCATCTATACAAGCATTGTTCCCACGAATATATGCCTCAAAATTATTCGTCCACATAAATAGTGCAAATGGAATAAACACAATATAACTGGAATCTCTAGCCAATCCACTAGACCTAAAATGACATACCATTCATAAAAAATGCACAATTATAACCACATATCATACAATATAGTAAAGCACATCGACTAAGTCTCATGGTGATTTATAACTCACGCAATAAGCAGGTAAAGTTCGATTGAAATAGTTCCTTGCCAAGACGAGTAAGAACATTTCAGGCAAAAAATAACAATATGATTTCAAAAAGTTGCTTGTAACCAATTCGTACATTTACTCATTAGTTACAAACATTGATAAACTGTGTAAATCAATCGTGCATATTTCACTGTTGAATGAGCCTGAGGGGAGCACCTTATAAGAATTCCCTTGGATCCCTTGGATTATCTTCATGGAGCAATAGATTTTCGCAAACTCATATTTGTCTTTGCCTAGCAACCCTGGCCTATGGTCGACAAGCAGATAATCAATATTGAGAAAGAAATTCAGAGAGGAACAAGTATAGAAAATAAATGTCAGAAGTGAAGCATACTAACCATAGGATATTTATCTGATGAAAGATATCATAAGGCCTGAAATCACAAAGGAACAACTATCACAACAGGAGATAATGAGATGATGTCAAGGTTATCTTTTTCACTAATATTTCAATATATAATGTTTGCCTCAGAAAATGAAATATTCCATTAATATAGTTTATTATGTAATGAAAATTACAAGGGAGACGTAATAAAACCTATTGCAGCTTCAATAATCAAAATAACCTTGACAATGAAGGAGTTCCCGAAAGCAAGATTATGCGATTCACATTGGTTGCCATGTCAAGAACAGCTTTTGTCTGTAATAAACAAACAGAAAAGCATATTACGAGTTGAATAAGATGTTATAAAATTGCCAAATGCAGTACATCATCTGTTAGAAGATTAAAAAACGGGATTGTATACTATGAGACCATTTATCTTTCTTACAAGTTCACAATTACTCCCAGCAAAAAGATGCCAAATTGGATGGCTTGGGGTGTGTCACAAAGTTTGAGATTTTTTTTTTTTTTAGCTTTGAGTCTAGTCATTGAGCTTTGAGTCTAGTCAATGACACACTCAACCATCCAATTTGAAATCTGAAGGACAAGAGTGATTGTGCCTCCTTGTGCAAAAAGTCAATGGTCTCTTAGTACATTTTTCCTTAATAAAAAGAAGAAATTTTGCAAAATTAAATTCAGGGCTCCTTACAATAATCGTGAGGAAAGATTTTCAGATAATTCCCCTGCAAGGCTTATTAACTTACATAAACCTACTAAACAACCATATAGACTAAGACCATATTTGGATCACCACTCAAACTAGAATGAGTGGCAAATTTTAATTGGGGAGGACAGAATACCACAAAGTCATCAGTTTCTGGATGTTCAACCACTTCATGATTTGTGTGCTTCTTGCAGCCTTATTATGCAGTGTGCGCCATATTAGAATCCAGTGAAGAACAGATCTGACCTATTTTCACAAATTGTTATGTGGACTTAGCATTCCATCAATCACTACCCAGAATGGCATTTCCTTGAATGGACCATCATATAACCTAGGAAACTAATAATAAAACCACAAATAGATGAATGTAGCAATGTAGCACCCTTTAAAATATCAGGATGCTTCTATTAGAAAGGCTTGATGCAATAACACTCCAAAGTAGCTGCAAAAAAAATATCAAATATTCTTAGGTAGCTTGTTGAAAGTGAGGATGCGGCTTCCAGATCAAGTGAACCGACTGGAAAATTTGAAATAGAAGGATTCCTTATAACTGCTTCAATTAGAGTCTACCTTGATATGATTTTTTCTTAATTCATGAATCAGACAATTGGTGTTGACATTTATGACATCAACATGCTCGAAAACAAATCCTGAATGTTAAGTCCAAACTCCTTCAGGAGACTATTAACAGTAACCAACATGCAGGTTGCAAAGGCCATCGCTCTATGGTCTACTTAAGGCTTGATCAAGAAATCACATGGCGTATCTCTTTAAAGACATCAAATTCTAGCTAACAAAGTCATAAAAGCTAGTAATCAATTCTAATTAGAGCAAGATCTTAAAAAACGGTCCTCCCGATGCCTAGGCGCCAAAGACACCTCTAACCGCACGCCTAGACCTGGGTGCCCCATTTTGGGCAGGTGCCCAGGCGGGCACCCATCGCCCAGTTCTGGGTGGGTGGATGTGGGCCTTTTTCGATTTTTAAAGATGCCCGAAAGGGAAAAGGGGGTAATTTTAACCCCCAAAATTGATTAAATAGGTTATGAGAGTTATTTTCAACCTCCAAAGTTAAAAGAACATTTGCATAAGCCCTCAATCTCTTAGCTATACCTATTTTTGAGAATCAAAAGTATTTTTTGTGGTTCGAAGAAGCTTTCTAAACTTTTCTTTTATTATAGAATATGGAGAGTTGGAGACTATCACTAATACATAGCGTATTAGACTTTTAAATTTTAAAAAAATTTGTATGATTTGAATTTTGAAATTCCGAACAAGTTTATTCTCAACATGCGATCTGTCATATGTTTGTATATAGAAAAGTATATGTCATATGTTTATATATAGAAAAGTATATGTCATATGTTTGTATATAGAAAAGTATGTTATAATATTTTCAAATGCAATAAATTACAAATTTGACACAAATTTATGAATAAATGTGCATTTGAATAGCATATATATATATATATATATATATATAAACAATTTGTACTACAGGACGCCTGAGGTTTTGGGCGCCGTGCAAGGCCGACTGCCTAGTGTTTTTTTAAACCTTGAATTAGAGGGAAACTAAATGAAACATGTGTCTATCCTTAAAACTTAAATGAGCTAAATCTATATTAATATCCTAAAAGAAGTATGAAGACATCATTTCTTGACAATCTACAGGAATTTCCTTTTCTAACTACATTTGTATTGTTTGCTCACCAATAAAAAGTAATAATAATTTAATGCTCCACGTACAAAAAGTGTCCAAACAAATAATACATTGACCCATATATCTCAACCAATAAAATCATAATGACAGTTTTACCCCTGTGAACAGTTAATATAAATACTACTTATGAAGTAAGGGTGAGGTTTCTATAAGGTTGCAACCTTAAACAATCCAATTAAGGCACATCTCTAAATTTTATCATAACATATAATTTTGTTGTAAAACATTTCTAGGATTATCTTAAAGCCTATTTTCATATCTAATTAGAAAATTTTAAACTCCAAAAATGGTTAAAATCAAGTAGATCTATAAACATATGAAAATCATGAAAATGGACGGTCTAGATAATGTGTTTCAAGATGCACTATTTTTTGGACTCAAAAACTTTTTTAAAAAATATTCATACATCTTGATATCGAGATGATCAATTAGAGCGTTTTTCAACATTAAAACAACCTTTCCGGTATATTTTTGAGGTGCATATGTGATTCTACATTTGAAGGTTGCAACCTTATATAAACTTTTCCCATGAAATAAACAAAAAAATAAAAACCCTAGAATCCCTAAAAAAAACTAAGAACTCTAGAAATAAACCCTAAAACAAAAATTATAATATGTATCCTTTAAAACTAAATAAAATAAAAAATAAGAATAATTCTTTTTGAGAGCAAAAATAAAAATAAGTTTGCCCTCCATCATTCTCTCCTGGTTGGAGAAAACTCATTCTCAAGTTTTAAAGTGTGCTAAGATGAAATTGGGTTTTAATTCGGCAACATTCTTCAACTCGAATATTGTAAACATGATCCTGGGACTTATGGATTACTGCATCAATCAAAACACAACGATTGTGCATTAGAACTAAGAAACCTTTGAGAAAAGGGTCATTGTATGTTGATAATATTTTTAATCACATAAATTTGTTGAAGTTGCATCACTTTAGCCATGTAACCCTGCTGAATTTCCCCAAGCTCAACTCTAGAACACACCACGAGTGCATCTTTGAAATTAGCGACTAAACCAATAACTTCACTTATCAATTCTCCTTTGAGTCCATCTTTTTTCTCGCCAGATACCAATTCAACCAAGAAATATTGATCATCATCGTAGATTGGATCTCCTACAAGATCTTGTTCTTCATCTAAGTATGTGTCTAAGATTGGAGGTGAATCCCAATCTGCAACTTGCGGATTTTCGAGGCAATCTTTGTCAAAGACAAGAATCTCATCCTCCAAACCAAAAATTGTAGAGTTATGTTCCCAACATCTAGGTCTTCTATCACCATCCTCAACACTTGAATCCACACGTAGAGCGCGAAAGTGAAAAGGCTTATACTTGAAATCCTCTTGGGCTGAAAGATCACCGTATTGCCTATTATTGAGGCAAGCGAATTGTTGTGTCAGCTGCTGAACTTGACTTTCAAGTTCTTCAATTCTCTCATATCTGAGATCATGGAGCAGATCTATGAAAACCCCCTTGCACGACACCTACTTGCCTTGATTGGATCGCTCAAATCACAAACCCTAGACAGATAATGAACAAAAACTCGTTTAAATGCACAAGATCTAGGTTTTGTTGTTGATCTAAGGTACAAAATCGACACTAAAGTACCTTGTTATAGAAACTTGCTACAATAACTTTCATACAATGCTATAGTACGTTCCGTGTAGATCGCAGGCTCTGATACCAATGTGAGAAGAACATAAAAATCAACAAGAAACAAAGCTAAACACAAGCACAAATCGAAAAAACCCATGGTTTCTTCTCCATACTCCAAGCTAGGGTTCCAAAACCTTAAGCTTTTCTCTCTTTCAATTTCTAAAAATCATGTGGAATGACCCCTCAAGGCCGTACACACCACGTATATATTATAATTTAATGTTTCAAGTACAAAAAATGTCCAAACAAATAATACATTGACCCGTATATCCTAACTCAACTTAAAATTCATTATGATAGTTTTACCCCTATGAACAGTAATTGTGAATAGTACTCATCAAGTAAACAAAAAAAATAAAAACCCTAGAATCCCTTAAAAACTAAAAGATCCTAGAAATAAACACTAAAACCAAGACAATAATATACATCTTTTAAAATTGAATAAAAATAAAAAATAAGAATAATTTTGCCCTTCAACATCAATAATCCTTAATATGAAGGATCGAGTTTCCAAATTTTAAGAATGGCGGAGGAGCGAGATCCCCTTTCCCCGGAACGCAAGATTGGGATCCTAGAGCAGAATCGCCCACTTAATTGTTGATTGGTAACCCGGGGCCAGCGGGAATAGGAGGCCTTTTCCGCAACCACGAAGGGGACACCGTAGCCTCTTTTTCCAAGCACGCTAGCCATCAAGACGTTCAACCAGCAGAGGCTCTAGCTGTACTAGAAGGTCTCAAACTTTTCGATAATAACTGGGGCCAAACTTTGATTGTCTAAGGCGACTCCCGTAATGTTACCTCCTGGGCATCAGGCATAGCTGAATGCCCCTGGTGCTTGCTCCAAATTTTCAACGAGATCTCAAACTTATCCAGAGCCCTTCAAATCTCATGGAACCACGTGTGGAGAGAGAGGAACTAAGAGGCCAACTCTCTAGCCAAAGAAGGGGCACTCAATGACACTGTTTGAGTGTATTCTTTTAATTCCCCCTCGACCTCGCTAGGACACCTCTTCTTGCTTTGATTCTGTTTCATAGCCATCTGTAATTACAAGGCCTTTGGTGTTCTAAGCTTCCTCCCCAGGAAGCAATCTTTATGTAATTTATTATAGCAATACAATCAAGTTAACTTTCTCAAAAAAATTGTTGGATCCCAAAAATATTGGATCTAGTAATGAAGAGGGAATCAAAACCATCGTTACAAAGTGATTATGGAGCTTAATGTATCACTTTCGCACAACATTAGAGGAACCCCTCTATTTTTCAAGAATACTTGAAGTTTTCTAAAGCATTGGAAGAAACAGACTTAAGATTACAAGCCCTTACGGTCCCCCCCAGTTGCACCACCAAAAACAAAAAAAGAACAAAAACAAAAAAAAAAAAAAAGGGAAGGAAAACTTTGAAAGCTAATATTTATCATATGAAATTTATGGCAATTGACTTTTTTAAGCACATCATAGACCACCAAGCCTTCTAAACGAGGAGTTTGTGCAAAATCCATACTATCAAACCATAGGCATGGCATGTACCTCTTGGGACTCTATCATTTTCTTAGTACATCGGACATTGTGAGACTCATCCACAATCATAACTGCCCATTGTTGCTCTAGCATACTCTTTCGCAAACGATGAAGCATTGTGTAGGAGATAACAACTACTTTGGGGCATCTTGTCAAGTTCCCAAGATTATTTTGATGGCCAAAAACTGCAAAAAAATAAGTTGAAATATGATGAATAAGGAAAAGAATAGACAAATATAGTTGGTGATCATACACAAAAGAGAAGACAATCATGTTTATACCTATAGGATCCAGGACATGGATCTCATTAAGAGTATAATTTGGAATTCAACGGCATCAAAACGATTAAGGACATCATGATTAGTCGCTTCCAACAAAAATTAAAAGGTTTAGAAATCCACGAAGTGCAGAAGAACCAAAAACTCAAAATACAGTTTCCTAATAAATGGTCAAGCAATCACCGCATTTTGTTTCAGTAGATAAATTCATCACAACGTCAATATAATAGGATACCATTTACACAATTTTGTATATTTGTGTGTGTACATGTGTACAAGAACTCATGCACACGAAATAGCTGCTTAACATTGTGCGCAAATGATACTTTTTCATTTATTCCCATACACTCTTAGGTTTCAAGCTACAACTATAATACACATTCTACCAGTAATGGTTTGTGAATACATTTGGTTGACTTGGCAGCTGGTATTCTAAAATCTTTATGTTAATCCTCGGAAATATAAAAAGCCAATAGAAAAATTTGAAAGGATAACTGAATAGAAGCACGTTACAGCCAACTGTACTCATAAAATTGCATGAGTACTTCCTTATATCAATAACGTGAATTTCAACATCCAACCTAATGGCTAAATCTTGAATCCTTCATGTTTTATATATAAGCATGCATTTGCTTCATGGAAAGTAAAAACGCATGCTGTGAATGATTACCATCCACAGCTGGGCCACCATACATCCACAAGGACAGACAGTGCAGTCAAAGTGTCATATCGTAGAACGTCCGGTGTTTTCCATCATAACAACTATGGTTCAACTCCACCATTAGATAGTGGATGCTCAAGCTGATGATTACTTGTGCATATACCATATGCAGGTGTCTATGGTATACTTCCCCTTAACATCATTCCGCAAAGAGTGAAGTTCTCCTCATAACTAAATTGCATGCATCTCAGTACAAGCAAGCTAAAATTGCCCCGAGTACCATTTTGTCAAATGATTTAACTTCACCTCGGAGATGATTAGTCCCCATTCTTTGCAAAAGACAGACTAGCTCATCTGAGGTTGGATTCTACTATTCTAGTGCTGGAATTTTCTTGCCACTCAAAGAAAGTTCTCATATAGTGAAACTCAAGAATCTTCCATCATAACTTCTACAAACTGTAGAAGATCTTTGAGTCTTCATACATGAAGACCTTGGAAAAATTTAAATAAAATAGATACGCTCGATCACTTTCCTAATATTTTCCTGTACCAAATTCTTGGACCCTGATAGAAGGAGAACTTTAGACCCATTGAGTCTAGTTCCACCTAGACAAGCACATGAGACACAACAAAGCACAAAATATGTTGTCTTCAGTATCAGATTCAAACAAACACTTTAGAGTAGAGGAGTTTGCTAGAGGGATATAATACAATAAACCGGTATCAGTACTAAAACTAACAGCACATGTTTTATAGTATGTCTAACTTGATATTGACAAATACTTACCGAGATGAATATCTGCTGGTAAACAAAATGGAAGCCAGCGCTCCAGTTCTTCTGCCCAAGAATACCGCAAAATGGCTGGGCATACAACAAGAACAGGACCTTCACTCATAAAACAACATGCAATGGCTATTGCCTGCAAAGAGAAAACATTGAAATGAAATTGTAAAAGTGAACAACTCAATTTTCGAAAAGGCCACCAATGTTGATACTAACTCACTGCAAGAAGAAAAATAAAAGGTTGCATGCCTAAAGAAAAAGAAAGAGTGAGGGGGAGAGACAAATGAAAAGAAAGTGAGAGATCAAAAGAGGACAAAAACAAGCAAGAAAAAGAGCTGGCAAAAAAAAGAAATGGGTAGTATGAAGAAAGATATATCAAAACAATGCCCTTGTACTTCCAGAAATAATCAGTATTAAGTTTGAGATATCACAAATAAACATGCTAAAGAAAGAGAAGAGCTGCATACACTACCAAATGCATGACAAAAAAAAATTGAACAAGGAATGCCATAATAAAAAGAACAAGCATATACCTGAATGGTTTTCCCAAGCCCCATTTCATCAGCAATGAGACAGCGCCCACCTCTTCGTAAACCAAATTTAACACCATCTAATTGAAATGGTAGAAGCAAATCTCGTAACTTTCTCGGCAACTTTCCTAGCAATGCATCTACTTCATCGTCTGACACATGATTTGGCATGCATGGAATCCACTTGCCTCCAATAGAGGAATAAGATAATTTTTGAACTACTGCAAGTGTTCTCCAAGGTATCTCTTGCAATTGAATTCTTGGGATTTTCTTTAGGCATCTCACCACCAAATCATAGTCCTTGAGCTTATAAACAGGTACCTTTCCACGACCCCCGACTTCAACATAGCGAAGAGGAACAACCTAGCAAAAAATGAAGACCACAAATGGAGAACTTCTACAACTCATCAAAGAGATGAAACTAGAGAAAGAAAATTCAAGTCCATAAAAAATTGAAAGCAGAAACTAACCTCCTACTCAGAAGTTAATAAATGACACTTATATAGATTATACATTTGCTCAGATTGCAAACAACAGCCATGTAAAATAATAACAAGCCAAACCAAAATAAAAAAAAATCGTGATAAATAATATCAAATCAAAGAGTTACATGTAACGTAGACTATAATAGGAGGGCCCAACAAAAAATAATATCAGCACCCAGAAGTCCAATTAACTGGCAACTTTCCATTTCTCTTATTAAAATTTGAATTTTACAGGTTCGAAAGCCATATTTATGGGGGACCCAAAATTTTGAAACCTGGTTCACAACTCCAAGAATTTAAATTACCCACAGAGGGACGAAAAGATACTCCAAAAATAAGAAAAAAAATTAATGAAAAAAACCCCAGATACCCCAGAAAGAGTAAATAAATAAGGAAATGTACAGAGAGAGAATCACCAAACAAAACAAAATTCAAGGAGAGAAACTCACCGAAGAAAGACAAGGCTCAACCCTCTGCTGAAACTCCGTTTCTCTGTAGTAAAAGAACCCGGGAACTCGCTCAATAGCCATGGAGAACCCATCAGATGAACAAATCTCAATATTAACCCTAAAACCTTCGCATGCTTTCTCTGTTATCTTATTTTCATTCTCTGCAGCTTTCTCACTCTCGGATGAGCTTCTTGAAACCTTTCGGCACTTGAAAAGCTGCCATGAATTGGGGTTTTCTCTCTGCCTTTTCTTGGCGAGAGCAGCAAGCCTATTGGCCTCAGCCCTCTTTCTCTGCTCATCTGTGAGCTCCATGGCTTAAACGCAAGCATTACAGAGCACAGAGTGGGAAATCAAAAGAAAACTTGCAGAGATTCATGATCTTAGACAGAGAAAAATGGAAGTCTCTGAATTTGAAGTTGCACGAGAGGGACAGAGATGTGCAGTTGATTTGAAGAGAAAGAAAGGGAGAGAGGTGCAGAAAGGTTTTAATTTGTAGAGAGAGAGAGAGAGAATGTAGGGTTTAGGAGAGAGAAAGTGGGAGAGATACTGTAGGGATTAGGAGAGAGAAAGTGGAGGAGACGCAGTGCTTGCAAAGAGCGGCAAAGGAATGCATAATTTGAAGAGGGAGAGAGCGCAGCGCGGTAGGTTTGTAGAGAGAAAGAGACCAGATTGCTTGTAGAGAGAGAGGGGCAAATGCATACAAGTTTCAAGAGATTTTAGAGAGAGAATTATAAACGAAGGCACGAAGGCACCTATGAGTCACATAGAGAGGCGAATGCGGAGAAGTTTCAATGCACGTTAGAGAGAATTATAAATGGCAGTGCTACTTTTTAATGTAGAATTATTTCGTGCCGTTTGGTTACTTGGACACTAAAGATTTGACATTTTTTTTTAATAGGAAAAAGTTTATATAAGGTGTAAGGTGAATCCAAAATCTCACCGGGGATGGTCGGTCTTATATTGGAAAACCCTCAAATCGGTCATCTCGACCTCAAGATTCATAGACATGAAAGAAAGTGATTCTAATACTAAAAATAGCTCATCTTCTAGCATATTATCTAGACAATCGATTTTTAAGATTTTCAATGGTTATAGATTAGCTTGACCGTCACTATTTTTTGAACTTTAAATTTCATAAATTGAAGAAACAATAGATTTCCATATCATTGCAAAGCTTTGGGGCACCGAATCTGCATTTTCGGCATAGTTTTGAGGCACTCCTTACTTCAATAGTATAAGGTTGACAGAAACCTCGTCCTTTTTAATATAGGTGTGTTAAGATTGTAACTTTAAACCATCAAAATAGGGTGCACCTCTAAACATTGTTATAAGATGCAATTTTGGTACATTTTGAGATGCAATTTTGGTATTGAAAATTCTTAAGATAGCAAAATAATATATTTTTATCTCTAATTATAATATTTTATAATTTTAAAAATAGTTCAAATTAAGGAGATCTACAAACTATGAACATCTTGAAAATGGATGGTCCAGATAATGTGTTGCAAGATGTACTATTTTTAAGACTTCAAATATCTTATTTTTTTATGTCTATATATCACGATGCTAAGATGATCAATTAGATGTTTTTCTAATATCAAAACAACTTTTTCCGAAGGATTTAAGAGCTAAATCTTAATTCTACATTTTAGGGTGTCAACCTTTCATAAACCTTTTCTTTTTAAGATACAATCAAAAAGTTGAAATATCTTTGAGATAATATATTTTCTAAATAAGATAAACAACATAGATTGGATTTTTTCTACACTTCTTATCCTTGCTTCAAGGATGGTGATCATAGTTGTAGGAGTTGAGGAGATTAGGATGAAGATAATGGGAGATTCAATAAGCGTTTGGATCATCTACATATCATGTTAGAGAAAAATGAGATTTCCGATACTTTTAGAAAAAGCTTCCATGATGGCGGTGGGGTCTTTTTCACCACCATCTAAAGACATATTTAGCTTAGAAAATTGAGCTAAAAGGGCTTGGAACCTGTCCTATGAACATGTCGTGAGGAAAATTGAGGACAACTGATGTATCTTCATTTTAGCTTCATCAGAGGATATTTGGAAAGCAATGCGCCAGGTTCGAAGTAAGCTTCTAACTGTTAGAGTATGGAGCTCTTTGATTCATTCTTCTTTAGTTCGTAAAGATCTTTGCTGGATCAAATTGTTTAGTATCCCTTTGCATACTTGGAACTTCGATGTTTTTCAAAAGCTTGGGAATACCTATGGTAAGTTTGTAATATGGATTAGACGGGTCTTAATAATGGAGATATGTCTTATGCTTAGTTGAGGATTAAGAGGAACTCATTGTCACCATTGGGTAAAGATATTAACTATTCATCCATGGCTGAGGAATGATCTTAAACATGTTATTCCTGAGCATGTTGGGATAAATGAAGATGTTACTCATTCAAAGATGGAATCAGAATGGCAGACAATTAGAAGAAAAAGATGGAATGTGGATAAAGGAAAGTTTGTAGCGACAGAAGGGAAAAGTGTGGAGTTGCAGAGAACAATGGTATCAAATCTTAAGAGGAACAGTGGTCGTCCACGTGTGAGTAGGCCTAACGATAATTCAAATACGAACTCAGTTACAAAGGGTAAAAAGATTTGGGTTCCTAAAGTTAAGCATGGTATAAAGGGTGACGGTTTTATAAATTTGAATAGGGTTGACGAGGGGGTATTCAAAGTAAGGAGGTGGGCTCTACGAGTTTCAAGGAAGTGATTAGAAAGGTTGCTTTTATTGATAAAGACAAGAGTACGAATTGTGAGGGTAACTATGGAAAAGTACAAGGGCAGCCTTTGGGTAATGAGATTTGCATAGGAGATTTGTTTGTCCCTATCAACCATGCCTATTTGGTAGAGATGAACGGTTATCCATTAGATAATGGTGTTGGATGGGGTTATGGCGGTGCACTTCTCAATAGGTTTAAGGGGGACCTTACTTTGGCAAAGGTGGGGGCTTCAATTACAAAAGCTCTGTTAGGAAGAGTTGTGAGTGTTGCTTTCTCTCTTGAGGAAGTGGTGGTTGTACTTCTTTTCTTGTTTAGACTCCATAAAGACATTGCCTTGGCTCTTGCAGTTGTGTGGCAGAGGATCATAAAGCATCGTTACCTGCCATTCCGTAAGGCTGCCCATAAGAGATTGTCTCGAGGGTTGAGGTTGCCGCTGAAAGAACAAGGGCTTCCAATAGCGGTGTTGGATCGGGGTATCGGGGCTGACATTGAGTCGCTGCAGGTGATTGCGGCCACTGAGTCCTTCACCTTCTCCTCCGAGGTGGAAGGTAGCGAGTTAGATGAGAAGATTGAAAATCATGTTAACTTAGCCCTGAATATTGTGACTGTTGAGTTGGAGGAGGTAGGGGTTCATGAACCAGTTGGGGGGTTTCTAGATCTTGCCAAGGATGAGGGTGTGGTTGTGGGTAAGATAATTGAGAATGATATAGGAGATGAAGTGAGCTTTGGTGATAATGGGGAGGGGTTGCATGAGGGGATTTTAGGTGATCAAGATGATCACATGGAGGAAGGTGAGATGGTTGAAGAGGGGGAGATCAATGAGTCTCTTGAGGCTCGTATTAGGGTGGTTGAGGACAAGCCGAAGGAGATTGCTGCAATGTTGTGAGGATATCGAGATGGACCTCAATGTGCCTATGGCTAGGGTGCTTGAGGTGGTCAAGGAGATAACTAAGGCAAGGTAAATGAAGTCTAGGGTGGCTAACAGGAAAAGTGAGAATTCTGAGAGGGGTCCTTTAGCAACCCCCACTCGATTTTCACTTAGGTTGGTGGCTAGGCGTGAACCTATACTAAAAGTGTCGAGTGTAGTTGTTGACGAGCGTGGTAAAGAGATGATTGCAATCCCTGATTCAAGCTCATCCTCTTCTAGCTCTGAAGATGTTCCTGGTGTGCCCAAGAAAGGTTCATCTTCACATATTAATGAAGGTCTATAATTGGAATGTTCGTGGGCTTGGTGGGGCGAGAAGAAAACGTGAAGTTCTGCTCCTTATCAGGTCTCTAAAATCTAAAGTTTTGATGTTGCAGGAAACTAAACTGCCAAGTACGACAGTTAGATCTGTTAGACATATTTGGGGTATAAGGCCAGTGGCTTTTGTAGGTATGGATTTTTGGTGTGTGCATCTGATGGTCTTTGGTTCTTGTGGGCTACTTGTTTCCAACTTTTGGATTCTCTTTTGACTGAAAGGATGATAATGTTGATTTTGAAAAATCTAGCGGATGGTTTTAGTTGACGTGCTTAAATGTGTGTAGCCCAAATGCCAATGATTTCAAAGAAGATTTTTTTAATGTTTTATCCAATATTATATTTGAAACGTAATTGTCTGTTGTTATTGGTGGCGATTTCAATATGATTAAATGGCCTTCAAAAATATCGATTGTATCTTCTCTTAATCAATCTATGCAGCTATTTAATCAGTTTATTAAGAGACATCAATTGCTTGATCTACCTATTAATAGAGTAAACTATACCTAGTCAAATAATAACACTGATAATATAATTCAAAGTAAGATTGATAGATTACTGGTCTTTAATGAATGGGAGCAACATTATCCTTTGGCTTGGGTAGTGGCTTTTACCAAACTGTCCTTTGATCATGTTTTGTTGTGCTTATATACTGATAATTCTCAACTTGGTCCTCGGCTTTTTTGTTTTGACCTTATTTGGCTTGAAGAGAAAGATGTTGTGGAGATTATCAAACAAACTTGGCAAAATTTAATTATTGCGGGTTGGTATAGGTACAGGGTGCATAAGAAGCTCATAAGTATCAAACATAAATTGATACAATGGAAAAAAGAAAATAATTTTCACATCGAAAATAGGATACACAAACTTTGCTAGATCTGGAGAGTATTGAAACTCGGATTCAGAATGGAGGCAATTTGACATGTGTCCTTCGTGAAGAGAAAATTGTGCTTCTTAGGTCTCCTCATGGAAATTTGAGAACATAAGAAATATATTGGCGTCAAATATCAAGGGTAAGGTGGCTGAAAAAAGAAGATTTGAACACGAAAAACTTTCATGCAATTGCGAACTCTAGGAGACGGCAAAATGATATTTCAGCTATTCAATTTGAAGGGGTTTTGGATGGTGATAGGAGTGCGTGGGAGATGAAATTTGTAAACCATTTTCAACAACTATTTACTCAAGACATGGCACTAAATCCTTCATTGAAAGGATTGAATCTTCAAAGATTGACGTTGGAGGAGGCTGCCTCTCTGGAGTGATGGGCTACAAAAGATGAGGTTAAGTTTGCAATGTTTGCAATGTCTGGTGATAAGGCTCTAGGTCTAGATAGTTTCCCTCTTAGATTTTTTCAAACTTTTTGGAGTGTGGTGAAGATGGACTTAATGATGATAGTTAATGAGTTTCTTGAGATGGGAGTGCTAAACATATCGATTAATTCTACCTATGGTGCGTTGATCTCGAAGAGTGGCTCTATATTAGGAATGTCTAATATTCGACCAATTAGCCTTTTAACTAACATGTATAAGATTATTGCAAAATTAATAGCTGAAAGATTAAAGAGAGTCCTAAATAAAGTTATTTTAGGCTCTCAATTAGCTTTTATTCAATGTCGTATTATTACTGATGGGGTCTTGATTGCACATGAATGCATACACTCTAGGAAACTTAAGGGGGAGCCAGGCAGCTTGATTAAATTGGATTTGGAAAAGGCCTATGGTCGAGTGGATTGGGAAGTGTTGTTAGAAGTGTTAAAATGCATGGGCTTTGGGGGGAGATAGTGTCTTTGGATTAGGGGGTGTATTGATAGTGCTCATTTTTCGATTATTGTGGATGGAAGCCTAAAAGATTCTTTAAAGCGGACTGAAACAAGGTGATCCATTGTCTCCATTTCTGTTCACAATAATGAGCGAGGCTTTCAGTCGTTGTTTAATGAATATGGTGAAAATGGGTCGTTTTAAGGAGTTTAAAATTTCTGAAGATAGTCAGCAGATCTCACATTTATAGTATGCATATGACACTTTGTTATTTTGTAATGCTTCTGTGGATCATATTTTAAATATTAGAAGGATGTTGTTGTGTTGTGAAGTGAGGCTGGGGTTGAAGGTGAATTTTGGTATGACATCAATTATAGGTGTAGCGTGTGAGAGTGGTATTGTACATCAGCTAGCTAATATTTTGGATGTAAAGTTGAAGTTTTTCCTGTGAGATATTTGAGACTACCTATTTTCTGACTATAGTTTTCTAAGGTATGAGATCCTGCTTTGGAGATGATGCATTCGAAGCTTGACCTTTGGATGTCAAAAAACTTATCATTTCGGGGTAGGACAATACTAATTAAGTCTTCTCTCTCTAATTTATCTGTGTTTCAAATGTCTCTACTTTTAATGTCAACTTTAGTGTCTAAGGCAATTGAAAATTTGATGAGATGTTTTCTATGGGGATCATGTGAATTTATGAAGAAATAACATTTGGTGAGTTGGGACAGAGTGTGGACTCTAGTTTTTGAAGGGGGTCTGGGTGTTAGGAGAGTTAAATATGCAAATCAAGCATTATTGTCAAAATGGTGGTGGAAGTGATGAATGGTGAATGGGCGTTATGGAAAGAGGTTATCAGGTTCAAATATGATGAAGATAGGTTTAATTTGTGGTTGGCTTCTAGCCGAAATGCTAGGTCTCATTCGATGATATGAAAATGTATGATGCAAAAAACCTCATTCTGATATGGGAAGCAAATAGGAGAGGCACAACTCAGGTATTCATTCCCATTGACTTTTAGTGCAGTTGCTAACCCTTTGGCTAAAGTCAGTGATTTCGTGTTAAAGGGAGAGGGGGATGTGAAATATTACTTGTGTTTATAATAGGATGAGCGATGATTTTATCCAACAAATGTCTAAGTTACTTCAACTGCTGTAAAATGTTAAGTTGCATCGAGGATTCCATAATGAGATGGTGTGGGAGGCTGAGACGGATGGCATTTCTGTGAAATCAGCATACAGTTTGTTATTCCATATTAGGATTCGGTGGAACCAAAATTCATTGTGGAGAATTTGTGCATGGAAAGTTCCACTTAAAGTTAAGATTTTTCTTTGGATGTTGTCTCAAAGAAAATGTTTGACTGTTGACAAGCTTATTAAGAGAGGTAGGATCATTATAAATGTATACATTTTATGTAAACAAAGTGATGAGATGGTGATCACATCTTCTTACATTGTCCATTCACTCATGATATATGGTGTTGATTTTTTTATTAGCTTGTTGTTATTGACCATCTACCTTGTAGTCATACTAATATCATAGATCAGATGTCCTTTGACGAACTCTTAAAGTGGGTTTGCATATTTCTCATATAGGAAAGGTTGCGGTGTTGTGGGAGATTTGGTTGGAGAGGAATCGATGTGTTTTTAAGGGGTCGGTTTTTGAAAGTGGTTGGGTAAAGAAGAGATTACAACATCGATGTGGAGCTAATTCTCGGTTACCAAGGAAGGATTTAGGGGTATCTAAGGTAGATATGGAGATTAATGTTAGACGTTTGATATTATAGACGATGATTAAAGTGCGACATAAAGGGCGATAAAATGTGCCTACTTTGGGTAGCCTCAAACTAAATTGTAACTGGAGTTTGATAAGTAATTCGAGACCAACACTAGTTGGGGGTTTGGTAAGGAACAATCTTGGTGTATGTATTTTTTGTTTTGCAGGTCCGAAGTGTCAAAACAGTAAATGAAGCCAAGATATTGGCTATGGTCCAAGGGTTGAATTTTTTTAAAGAGCGGGGATTGCAAGAGAGTTGTGTAGTTGAATGTGGTGAATGGTGTAATGGGGTTTCTAAACCACCGTAGAAGCTTAGATCCACATGGCTGGAAGTTATGGATTTGACCTGAGATATGTCAGTTACCTTCCAACATGTCTATATAGAAGGGAATGAGATAGCTGATGCCTTAGCCAAGAGAGGGGGGGGGGGGGGGGGGGGATGCAGGAGTTGGTTATTTTGGATGTTATTCTCTTTTGATCTGTTTGTAGTCTTTACTGATTAATAAAATTACGAAACATTATAAAAATAAATAATAAAAAAAAAAAGATAGACGGCATAGATTACTTCAACCTTTAGTAGGTTGCACCCCTATATAAATGTTTTTCTATAATCTTAGAAATTAAGTTTCAAAGGGCGTTGTTAGCACTATTGAGTGTAAAGGTCTGGGTGGCAATGGACCAGGGCCCAACTTGGGACTTGAAGGGTAGACCTGACACAGGTCAGGGTATGGGTCCAAATCTTGGACCCAAACACCATTTGGGTCCAGGTCCAATTGGGTCCGGGTCCAAGTCCAACACATATTTTCTGGTCCTAATTTATGAAAAATAGTTCAATATATTTAAATGCATATATATTTTAATTTTTGGGTCGGGTCTGGGTCTGGGTCCGGGTCCCATATTTTATTTTCGGGTCTAGGTCTTGTGACTTTGGGTCCGGGTCTGGTTCTTGTGACTTTGGGTCCGGGTCCGGTCCCGGACCTGACCTAACCGATCGCCACCCCTGAAAGAGAGGGAGCTAGAGGGCTAATAACAATGGACGAAGTTTGTTCAATATTTTTGGAGTGTATGTATTTTTTATTTTTCTTTGGAGGCTGAGAGAAGATGCATATGCATGTAAATTTTGAGGTGTACCATAGTCCACATCTTTTTCAAAAGGAAATTCAAGCACTATGTGTCGTTCATATTTAAATCCTTCAATTTGGATCGCAAGACTTATAACATTCCTAACGCTTGCAGGTTTTCAGTTTTATTTTCTGTATTAAAATGGTGCACTTTACACAAGTTGCTACCCATTTGTTAATGGAAAATTGTTTCATGTGGGCTGGATCGCATTTCTACATATGTGGTCCTAAAAGTATAAAGCATCCATCTTAAAGATGGATGCAAGTAGGTTTTCCATCTAAAAACAATAGAAACTAACGGTCCAAATGTTTTCTTACTAGAATTATTATTTTTAGTTTTTAAAATTTATTTATTTTTTCATATTCATGATCTCCATGTTAGAGATTCCATGTCCTTGAAAATTAAGTCTTAAAATCCATCTCAAAAATAGATTTATTAATAGGCTCGCATTTCTACATATGATCGGATCCTTTTTAAATTTTTATATACGTCTTATCAAAGTAAGATGTATGTCCCAATCCTGTCGGAAGATTGAGTTTTGGCACTAGAAAAAAAATTACGAACGTATCCCCCAAATTCTTGTTATTTAAAAATCCTCCTTAAAATTCTAATTTTCCCTTTATATCATTTTTTATTGAAAAAAGTTTATATAAGGTTGAAACCTTATACTGTTGAAGTAAGGTGCATCTAAAAAATCCTCTAGTGGACAGTGTTCCGGCATAGGATAACCCTCCAACTGATCATCTTGACTTTGAGATGAATGGACATGAAGAAAAAAAATTTAAGGTCATGAGATGGGTTAAGGAAAGTTTAAAGTCATCACCCTTCTTAGACCATCTTATATTATATAATCTCATTAATTAATTATCTGAAGTGGACTTTAGTTGCCATCTTATCAATACTATTTTTTTTTTTTTTAAAGTAATAATCCTCTTTCTCTTGGTTATTTGGCATAAAGCAATCACTTTAATTCACTTCAATGCTTTTTTGTTTTGATACCCAGAGAATAATCTCTCTTTATGAAGAACCTCACTAGAGGGTTCTATGCCTTCAAAATGCGATGCTCTTAATAATTCTAAGCATCACTAAGCATAACCTCTCTCTCTCTCTCTCTCTCTCTCTCTCTCTCTCTCTCTCTCTCTATATATATATATATATATATATATATATATATATATATATATATATATATATATATATATATTAGGGTGCTCACATTATGGAGTAATCTATTATTGTACGTCATTCATATAGGGTATGATATTACCCACATGGAGCATATTAGTGTCATTTAGTGCTCCATATGGGTGATGTCACACCCTATATAGGTAACTTCACACCTCTCATAATGACCAAAAATAATTTTAGTAAAAAAAACTCTATGTACAAAACAAGGGTATAGAAGTATCCAAATTTGATGAGTACAATGATATATGTATGTTTTTTGAACTATAATTAGATTTCAAAATTTTAGATAAGGAAAAATACTTCTAAATAGTAAGTCTCATACTAAGTGGTGTAAGAATACAATATGATCCATTGGGAGCACACTGTGCTGGATCGTTTCTTAAAGTAGCTATACCAAAAACTTCCACATAAATGTTAGAATCCAAAACTTCTACCGAGTCCCACTTCTCTTTTCTAAAACCAACACATCCAAGGCCCCTCCCCCTTTTTCTATCTAAAAGCAAGACAACAACTGAAAGTTAAGACTTTCATAAGAGATTCCTTTGCAAACTCAAAGCCTTGAAGAAGAAGAACAAGCAATGCTTATCTTCACCCCTTTGCATTGTGATCCAAAACCACATCCTCCATGAAAGCATATCTAAGCTTTCTTGCCTCCCCTTCACATCATAGAAGAAACCCTAAAAATCCAACATCAAAACCACCATCCCCCAATGTCATTTCTCCATAAACATCTTGCATACACTTCCAATTTCTTTCATCTCAATTTCATCAAATGGAGAACATAGCTAAGCGACTAAGGTATCTCCTATGTAGACATATACATATATACATGTAAATATACATATCCCTTTAGATTTCATCGACAGGGATTGTATACATTGCAGCGGTTGTTTTTCATACACAAACGTCACAGACACCTTTGGCTGTTGTCAGGCGTGAAATTAAATAGTCAGCAGTGTTTTTGTTTTGCACAAAATCTGTCAATAATCATCTCAAACTTCAACTAAGGTCGGAGGTATACCACCAGCCTTTCGATTTCACATCTGATTTGGGTGATTGTGAGCCAAGATCAAAGGAAAATGAGATGAAAGCCCATGTTTACATGCTAATAAATTTATATTATAAGACAAGCAGGGATACAATGGAGCTCAAAATTTGCACACATGGAAATCTCATCTAGATGCTCAAATTAATAATAATAATAATAATAATAATAATAAAATCTCACATAAAATTGAATATATATATATATATATATATTTATGTGTGTATTGATCTATGTTCCTTATTGTGGGAATTTTGTGATTATTATGTAGAATTGCATTTTTTGGGGAAGAGGAAGAACCAGTTAAGGAGCATAGGCTACCTGTTCAAAAGGTTCCATCTTTCAAAGGTATATAGCCATGAATGTTCTTCTTATTGATTTATAGCATAATTTTTATTTTTGGGTTCTTTTAACTTGTTTTAATTTTCTCTTAACATGGAAAGAATCCAATTTTTTTAATTAGTTTCCTTTTACATTATTTAGAACCCCCCATTTTCTCCAGGAAACTCTTGGCTCATGAAACACTATTTATCTAGGAGAAAATCAGAAAAACAACAAGCTTTTATTTTTTTAAAAAAAAACAACTTTGAGAAATGATCATAATACCCTTACAACTGTAACTAAATTCTCTCCCATGTCTCCCCCCCTTCACTTTATGGGTGGCTGTCTCGTCTGTGAATTTGTTCTGATTCTCTCTCTTCTCTCTCTCTCTTTCTCTTCTTGGTGTATTTGTCATCTCTGAATTTAGTCTTATTCCTGTCCCCCTCTTTTCTCTCACAGTTGGGTTTGTTGGGTTCTTCTGGTTTTGCAGAGAAGAGAGAGAAAAGCTGGTGGAGAAGGCAGCTCTCTGGCCTAATGAGTTCCTTCGATTCGAATGAAATCAGCGAGCCTGAAACAGTCATGGCAGCCGTAGCATACGCCATTACAACTCTCGAAGAATCAGAATCTCAGGTGAAGAGAAGGTTTAGTGAGAGAAAGGACGCCCGTTTTATACCCACCAAGAGCAAGAAGGACGAGGGATTTACGACACCCACAGGTAACCATTGCAGTATATTTTTCAGGAAATTTCAGCTGTTTTACATTTCGGCAAATTTTGGGTGCAATTAGAAACATTTCAGGCGAAGAATGTATTTTCTTTCAATATTTCGTTCAAGATTTTGGAGTTTTCTTTGTTGAGTACTTCCCCGTTTCCACATGAGGGGGGCTTAGAATTTATTATTTAAAAATAAAAATTTATCAAATTATTCTTGACAGATGAATAATTTAACATTTTAATGTGATTTAATTTCAAAATAACCATGAAAAACGTACAATCTAGAGTTGGAATAGTTATATATTGGTAAAATATTAAATAGGAAAAAGTTTATATAAGGTTGCAACCTTAAAATGTAGAATTAAATATGCACCTAAAAAATCCATAGAAAAAGGTTATTTTAATGTTGAGAAACTCTCTAATTGATCATTTCGACATCGAGATGCATAAACATGCAAAAAGAAAAGATTTGGAGTCCTAAAAATAGTGCATCTTGCAACACGATATCTAAACTATGCATTTTCAAGATTTTTATACATTTATAGATCTAATTAATTTTAACTATTTTTGGAGTTTAAATTTTTTTAATTAGATATGAAAATAGATTTTGGGATAATCCTAATAATTTTTTTAACCAAAATTACATGTTATAATAAAATTTGGAGGTGCACCTTAATTGGATTATTTAAGGTTGCAACCCTATAGAAACCACACCCAGTTAAATAATATAGGCACCTTGATGAAGCATAGGTTTTTTTTGGAAGGGATTATCTACAAAGAGACCATTTATCTTTTATATATGGTGACATAATTATTTTCACTCATTAAATGTCAAATTGGATGGCTTGGGTGAGTTAATTAATCCCGATAATTTAATTTTTTTTAGAACTTTGTGTCTTTTCAAAGACGCTCGAACAACCATCCATTTATTGAATACCTATATCAAATTACCTATTTAGCAATTTGTGCTTTTGGAACTATTTCAATTCAATGCCACATGTTTTTTCATGGTCATTTTGAAATTAAATAAAAAGATATCGATCAAGTGTTAAATTGTAAACTTCTCAAGGGTAATTTGATAAATTTCCCCATTTTTTTTAACAAACTACGGCATAGGCTGTACAATGAAAAATAAATCATCATAAAGTGTAGTTCCAAAAAGCCCTCAGATAGATCATTTCAACCTCGAATTTCACGAATCTAAAAAATAACGTCAAGTCTTAAAAATAATGCATCTAACCACATTTTCTAGGCTGTCCATTTTCAAATATTTACAAATCCATCATATCTGCAACCTTTCCATAGCTTTAGATTTTATAATCAAGAAAAAAGATAGATTTTTAGAACGACATAAGGTTTTTGGTGCATAAATTTGCATTTTTTGGTGGGGTTTAGAAGAAATGACTTTCTCCATCAAATTTAAACTTGGTGTAGATTCACCCATTTTGAAATTTAAGAGACAAAAATAAATGTGACCTCCATATATAAAAGATAAATAGTCTCTTTGTATTCAATTCCTTTAAAAAATGTATAACAATTTTATTCTTATAATAATGTGTAGGAAAAAAAACTATTTTTATGATCAAGTTTATTGACTAATTTGTATTAGAACAATTTAAGAAATTCTAGAAAAGGAACAGAAAAACTCGATAACAGTGACCAAAGTTCGCATTTCTCATTTTAACGCGATAGTGGTGTTTTTTCATTTTAATTCCTAGCATTCATATGTCCAAATTCCAATGATAAAAATAGAAAAGGGAAATAAAATCTAAAATTTTCTACCATATTCTTGTTGTTACGCTACTTATTATTATGCATTTATCTATTACATCTAAATGCTAAACATCGAATAATTTTTTATGAACAAATGAAGTGCTTTTCTTTTGCAAAAAATGTCCCTACACTCGATTTTTTTAAGAGATTGTATACTATAAGACCGTTAATTTTTTATACAAGGAGATGACAATCACTTTTAACCATTGGATGTGAAATCCAATAGATAAAAATATATCACAACATTAGAGAAATTTTATTTTGGATTTTGTGCCTAAACAATGACATATCTTCCGCCACCTGATTTCAAATCTAAAAGTTCATTAGAATTGTGACCTCTTTGCATCAAAAGTAAATGATCGTATACATTTTATTTTTTTAATAGGTAAAAAAAAAAAATATATTAATATAAATGGTCAAACCATCTCATAAAATACATGAGATAGTTAAAACAACCATTTTTACTAACAAGGGGTTGGTTTTTCAGAAATATATTCCACTGGGTACCTCTTCAATAATTTTATCAAAAAGACCAAATTGTCCCTATTTCGAATTTAAAACCCTAATTAAGTGATGGCATTATGATAATTCGGCCTACATAGGCCGCCTCAGCAAAACAACATACAACCCCACTTTTTAAATAATCGAGTATCAATATAAAAATCCTAAACTAGTACATTTAGCTAGGGACACTTAATTGAGTCAAATTATCAAATTGGCCTTGTTTATTTAGGATTATAGGCCTGAAGTAGGAACAATTTAAGTATTTTTAACCAGAGAAATGATCGTATAAGACCTTCCTGCATTTATGTGTGTAGGACCCAAAAAAATCACTATAAAATTTGACATGGATCTATAGAAAAGTCAAACTCTACACCTATGTAATAACTTTTTTAGAGGTCCGTGTCAACTTTAATAGTGATCTTTGGAGTCCTACACACATGGGTGAGAGAACATCCTATAAGATCATTACTCTTTTAACAAAATAGCTGAAGAAGTACCTCGAGGGATCTTTTAAAAAAAAGCAATTATTTTATTGGTAAAAATTGAATTGATTGATTTAACTGCATCATTGATTTTCCCATAATAATGATATTTCTCAAAGAGAAAAAAAGAAAAGCAGACATCAGTCACCATAGAACAATACCAACATCAGGAACGATGATGATTAAAAACTCGACTTGTTCATGCACTATGAACAATGCAGGTGATGTTTCAGGGAGAAAACCAGAACCTCAAAGTGATCGTAAAACGCTAGAAAATATCACTCTCCAAACAGACCCAACTGCTCGAAAGGCTCCAATTTTCACCGAGAAAGATCGAAAACCGACGATTTCCGGCAACCAGCAGCAAGACACCAAGCTTGGAAAGACAGATTCAAGCGTGCCTGACCCCTCAGTTTCCTTAAAACCCGCAGTCTTAATGAAACCGGAGCGTAAAAATACGACAGGGAGAGTGAAACCAGTGTCTGTCAAGGCGGGAGCAAAGGCTGATGCTTGGGAGAAGGCTCGAATGGAAAAAATAAAAAAGCGGTATTTTACTTTATTTTATATGTTTATCAAGCTTTTGAGAATTTTGCTCTTTCTTATTACGATGAGATTCAAAAAACTTTTAGGTACGATATGGACGTGTCGGTAATCAAAGACTGGGAGAAGAGGAAGAAAGAGAAGGCATATGATAGATTACATGAAAATCAGGTTTTCCTCCTTTTTTTCACAATTTTTTCATTTTGAGTCTCTTTCTTTTCTTTCTGCCTTTTTTTTTTTTTTTTTTTTTAAGTTTGGTACTATAGGGAGATAATACTTAGAAAGAGAAATTCTTAAAATTGAAGGTTTCTCTTGACCATGCACTGTAATCAATTTTTCCATAAACTGTGGCTTCTTTAAATGTTTTTCACAAGGGAGCATTTTCAAATATTTCAAATTCAAGAGAATTCATAGAAAAATTCTCAAACCACTTTTGGTGAGAAGAGCTGCCTCTGGTTTGGTCCTGATTTGCAAGCAAGAAATGCTCTCTCTCTCTCTCTCTCCTCGTTTGTAGTCTCTGCATATCAATATTTGAAGATTCGGGTTCTAAACAGCAAGCATTGATCGGTTTCCGGGAGTTGCAGAGGCAGCTTGAAGCGAAAAGCAACAAGGCCACAGGCGAGTACAACAGAGACATGGAAAGGATTGAAAAGAATGCCAAAGAGGTGAGGATCTATGTTGAAGCGAAGATGCTCAGCGAAGAGACCAAGACCAAAGACAAGGCCAATAAGATAAGGTCGACAGGTCGGAGTCGGTCAGCATGTCGATGCTTCTAACAGAAATCACCATCTCTCTCTCTCCTCCATGGTTTGCATGGATCTTTATAATGGAGGGTCAAAATTATAGTTTGAGTGTATCCATTAAAGCTGATAGGCAGGCAGTGGTTATTAGTGTTGTGGTCCTCGGAAGCTTGTCAGTGGTGTATATTAACAACAAAAGTGAATAAAAGAAGGATGCAGTTGGTACAAGGATGCATCGGTAGCTGTAGAGGTATGGTGCACTTTCAAATTTTATCATATAATTTTAATGTAAAATGTTCTTAAGATTATCTCAAAATCTATTTTCATATCTAATTATAAAATTTTAAATTTTAAAAATGGTTAAAATCAAGTAGATCTATAAACATATGAAAATCTTGAAAATGGACAGTGTAGATAATATGTTGTAAAATGTACTATTTCTTGGACTTAAATTCTTTTTATTTTTCATGGTATGCATCTCAATGTCGAGATAATCAATCAAAGGGTTTTTCAACATTAAAACTATCTTTTCTGATAGATTTTTGAGATGGTCAATCAAAGGGTTTTGCAACCTTATATAAACTTTTTCCATAAAAGAATTACAACACTAATGCTGTTCCAATAAGCTGGCCCAAACCACATCAATTCTTTTTGAGAGAGAGAGAGAGAGAGAGAGAGACCACTTTTGAGTTTCAATCCTACAGCCAAGATGGAAACCTTGAAAGAAAAGAACAAAAACCAAACTAGAATAACAGATTCCAAGAATTCAAAGGAAAAGAAAGAAAGAAAGAAAAGAACAACAAAAAAAATCAAAGAACAAATAAGAAGAATTCAGAAGAAAAGAAAAAAGGACAAAAACCAAGATAGAAGAAAGTTTCTAAAAATTCAAAACCCAAAATAATTCATCAGGCATTACAACTCAACTAAACCATCTCAACAAAGAAAAAAAGAAAGGACAAAAACCAAGATGGGAAAAAATTTCTAAAAATTCAAAACCCCAAAATAATTCTTCTGGCTTGGCAACTCAACTGAACCATCTCATCGATAAAGGAACTGATTTCATAGAATCTAGAGCAAAACATTGTATAAAAGTGCCACAAAGTGCATAAATGTATGCGGTATTTCTACTTGAAAACGAATAAACATACCCATTAATGAAGAGTGGCATAAGCCTTTTCATTTGAATCTGTACAGTGTTCATGAGAAAACTGATCCATGACCATTCCAGAGAACGAGAATAGACAGATCCCATCTCTTGAAAAGAAAGGCAATCTCACTCCAAATGTGAGGTCCAAAATCAGTAATAGAACCTTTTGAAGCAACAACACTCCATTCAAGCCTGTGAATGGTCAAAAACATGAATCAAAATCCATGAAAACTGATCAACTGCATATCAGTGAGTAAGCAGGCCAATCTTCTACATGGAGAACCTGTTAAAGAAACTATAGCTTCTAGTTTCATGGGTTTGGAACAAACAATCCTTTTCTAGATTTCACACTTGACATGAAAAACGGAGTACTTTTTCGGTGTATTTTTATTTTATTTTTTGGATAATTATCACAACCTCTTAACTTGATCTAAGAAGGGTGAGGATCTTAAACTTTCCCTTAACCCGTCCCAAATCCGGGTATTGGAGGTGGGATACATTAGTTAAGCAGCTAATGTAAAACTTAGTCACATCTTATCATGAATCTTGAACCTATACGAATGGAGGTACATGATTCATGTAGTTGACCCCAATTAATTGGGATAAAGCTTGGATGATGATGATGATGATCACAACCTCTTAACTAAAAGAAAGGGGTTTTGGTGTGTGATGATGATTACAACCTCTTAACTAAAAGAAAGGGGTTTTGGTGTGTGATGATGATCACAACCTCTTAACTAAATTGGGGTCAGCCTACACACCTTTTCAAATGCAATATCCTGCAAAAATCCATTTAGAGATGGATTATGAAGCTAAAAACTTTTATGGATTTATAAACTCGACTACCACGATCATGAATACGGAAAAAATAGATTTTGAACATTAAAAATAAACTACTTTTTTTTGTTTTTTTGGAAGTGTAAAAATAAACTACTTTAAACTTTGCTTTCAGACCATTCATCGCCATTCATTTAAATTCTTCGCAAATCATCAGATCTGCATTATTTTTGGGCTGCAACATCAAGGCTCTAAAGAGGAAATGCATAGATAGTGATTTACAATATATTCCGGATCCTAAATCCATCTCTGAGATGGACTTCTGGAAAGGGACCACATTTGAATAGGACCTCAGTTAAACTTTACCCTAACCAAATACTGTTAAGTACTTACGTTAGCATAACTTATATTCATCTCCTTAAATTGCTTTTCCATGGGAACATGGATAGACAAAATGGAAACAAGAAAATGACTCATGCCATGAATCAGACTTATTAATTTTATTTATACCAGTACAAATTGAAAATTTCAAAACTTATAGATAAAAGCAACAATTATAAAAGAACAAGAATATTATAAAGGGGTTGTACTCAATAAGACAAGTACATTTCATAAGCAAACATCATGAACACCCCAAGCCATTACATGTAAAATCCGATGACTGGGGTGTGTCATTCCTTCCCACAAAATCATAAATTTTCTAAGACTTCGAGCACGGTTAATGTATGCCCTAAGTCACCCAATTTCACATCTGATGGCTAGGAGTGATTTTCACCTTCTTGTAACGACAGTAAAAACTGTTATTGTATACTTTCCCATATATTAAATTCACAAAACCATCTCACTGTGATAACCATGTGGCCATTCGAAACCTATAACTACATCAAATATCAGACAGATCAATCTTAAATCAAGACAGTTCAAAAGACTGGTATTAATAACAACTTCAAAAAAGATGGTTTGAAAGACAGGTAGGTGATGCAGCCATGTCATTCCAAATAATCCTCCACACCCAGTTAATGCTCATTCCTTACCCAATGGTTCCTTGAAACCACAGTCCAACACCCCGTCCAATCTCAATCTGGATATTAAAATTGAAACCCAATGATAAGTTGATAAAAGAAGAAATAATGAAAAAAACGTTTTGAAACCCTACTATTATAAAAACAATGGTGATGTTGATATTTGAGGACACAGTTTTCCTCAAAAAAACAAAAGATGCTGATCTTTGAGGACAAAGATCATTATACAAATCCATGCCTTTGCAGCCCCTATTAATACTCATTTTAACCCATCCAAAATCCACCACCAATGAAACCCATGTAAGATAACCAATGGCAGTGACCACATATGAGGCTCAGGTTTTGGCACCGCCCTGGGCACACCTAAACACTGCACTGCCAACCCTAAAAATCCATCTTTTTCATTGATTCAGGACCCAGAAACCTCCAAGACATCTGCAAATCGATTGTTGCCCTGAAGAACTGCGTTTGGAGCTCCTAAAATGGTGGAAATCTGATCCATCTAGTATCCATTGAAATGGATAGTCGAGATCAGATGTTGATACAGTACTCATGAAGATGTTGATACAGCACTCATGATGGAGCATTTTTAGGGCTTTGAATCCAATATTTGTTTCCGGATATTGATCTTGGAAGTCAAGGGGAGGGATGTGTAAAATTTTGGGTCCTCAGTCTATCATTCTGGTGGATCCCTGGGGAGGCCACATGGGGTTCTGATAAGGCCGGGCCAGCGCCAAACACTTTTCACACATATGATGATTGTGGTGGTGGTGGTGGTGGCCATGTTGGCTATCATCATTCGTATAGGACAATTTAACTAACTCAACTGAATGTACCCATCCTGGTATCCGCTCGCCCTCATTTGTTCTCTTTGTTGTTGTATTGTCTTTTGGGGAGGAAAAGTGTAAGAATTGATCATGAGACGTGTTGCAATAGTCAACACCATAATCAATCAAGCCAAAGCCGTGAGAAACCCATGGCTCTGGCTTGATTATGAAACCAACAATCTGCCATTCTTCACAACCCATGCAAGATATAACGAAACATAGTGGACGCATATGCCTATCATGGTAATGATGATGAAGATGCCTATCATACATACATGTAGAAAGATGAGAGTACCTTGATAATGGATGCATCATCCATCACTCCAAGTCCGACGCCTCTTCTGAGTCAGAGAGAGGCAAGAGAGTGCACACGCCGACCAAATGCCCATTGAGACACACGAAATACTCGATGCAATCCTCATATGCTCCAAGTCTGGTGCACGCACTCCTTGGGATCATCTTTGCTTGCAGCATACTCCACACTTTGGCCTTACAATAAGGGCACACCTCCTTTGGGTGAAGCTCTGCTTGCTTCTCTATAAGCATCTTCCTCACCTTTGACCCCCCAAATGACTTAAATACCCCCCGAAAGAATCCCACGTCCCCTTCTTCTCCCTGGTCTAAATGCTCGCATGGGTCTGATACATAGAGCACATCGCTTCGACATTGGGGTAATAAGAAGCTCTTACCTGAAGTCCTTGAAAATCTTGTTCTATACACAAAGTGACCAGGAATTGAAGCGGTTTTGACAAGCCCACCTTGTCGACAACCCGAGCAATAGATGAGGAGTTTTCCAAGAGCCTTCCAACTACCATCAACACTGTGGGTCCCGCTCGATTGTAGGTCGATGGTCATTTTAGGGGCACGAGCCCGGCAAAATTCACGCCACAGGACCCGCCTCGCCACATCTTCAAACCATTTGCATACACAAGAAATGGTGGCAATGAGACGTGGGTTCCAATTAAGGTGTTGGAACACGAGGAACATGACAGTCTCGCTAAGGTGGCCACTCGTGCATATACAGGTCGAGGAGTGGAGGCATCGAAACTGCTTCACGAGCATTTTTTTGGCCCAACTCCTGTTTTTACCATCTATTGAAACGATAATAAGATATAGGTTGTTCCCTTAAGGCATTGGTAGGCAGGTGAGAGAAGATGGAGACTGTTGGTTATTGTTGGGTATCTTGAGGGGGTTGTGGGTGTGGACACCGGTCACCAACCTGAGGCAAGAAACTTGTTACAAAATAAACACTATTCAAGGGAATTTGCCAAGTTAGATTCATAATTCAGATGAAGCTACAAAACCATAAGCGTAAACACTATGGTTAGGTAAACATATCAAAACCAATCATATATAATTTTTTTGGGTAGATCAATCATATATAATTTATTCAAAAATTTTTAAAAAATTCAATTGTAAACGTTTAGTTTCAACCTCAAATTCTCATTGCCTGCCTCCCTCTATGTGTGTGCGCCTAGATGCACATGCACGAAATAATCAGTCTGCAACATATCAATTATGTAAAATATGAAAGAGTTTATAAATATATATAAAAAAAAGAACCAATGACAAGCTACCCACACTCAAAAAATAAGAAACCAATTATGGGAAAATAAAAGTACTAATAATATTAAGAAACAAATAAAATGTTGCTGTGTCAATTAAAAACTCATATTATCTAAGAAAATACTGTGAAAGACTGAATTGAAATGAAAAGTCATCACAAGATGTTGAAAGGGTTGAAAATATGAGCATTTGATGCAGCCCAGAATACTGTATTTAAGAGAGATAAGCTTAAAGTTCACAAGAGGAACAACAGAAGGGCACAATAGCTATTGAATGTGTCCTTTTAGGTCTTTTATTTATTTATTGAGTCATTTAATTTATTTAGAGGCATAAGTAGTAATTTTTCTATTCTTTTATATCTTCATTTTATAACAAATGGCCATTATTAGATTAGATGGATGGTCGGATTAAGTCTTGTTTAAGGTTTTCTTATAAAAAGGATGTACTCAAGCATAATGATGGATCATGTTATGAACTTTATTCAAAACCCTAGAGTACCATGTGCTCCTTTTATCTCTGGCTTTTTAATCTTTCTCTACGTTTGGATCGTCCCTATCTTCTTCTTTGCTAAACCCTAGCTCCAAGCTACTAGGTCTGCACTAGAATTGGAAATGGACTCAATGAGCAAAATGAAGAGTTAAGAATTTGCAACCTCCTAGAGGTCCTTCCCAACTACTTACTCTCTCAATCTCTCCCCCACTTGATGAGTTGAACTAGGAATAGTGTCATCCATTGCTACAATAGCTCACTTGCTAGCCAGTACATGTTTGGCCCTGATCATACCAACAATGAACGGCTGGCTAGTCCATGCACAGTCCACTTTGATCACTGTTTTGGAGCCTAAAATGAATAAAACGTTTTCCTGATTGAGCTTAATCAAAATTGGTCAACCCCAACATTGCAAAGAGATTGTATGATGTCAGGTCTTTTTTCTAATGTTGAATTGAGTTTCTTTTCCTAAGAGGTTCTATGAAAAGATGGCCATGGCATACAAATTGCTTCCAATTTCCTCTTTTGAAGCACCATTAAAAATAATGAAGTCAAAAGTTTCATCTATAAGAAGCTCCAAATGAGTATCATTTTCTTTCCCACACCTCATTTTATGCCACTGGTCGCAAACTAGTTCAAGTTAAGCCTGTAAAAGGTGTCCGGTTATTCAGATCAAAGGTCTCATACAAAAATAGTACTCATTTATTTCGAGAATAACTATTTCACCCACTTCGTTTAAACTTCAAATCACTAACCGTCATGATATTTCTTAAAACCAACAACAGACCGCAAAAAATATATCCACCTCTTATATTCTAACTGAGCCTTAATATCCTTAAAGAATGATCAAACGTATTATAAACGGTCAGTATAATGCAATCCAACAGAGCTACGGTATATCTTACCTCAAAATTAATCCACCATCCATTCCTGGGATCCATAGATGCCAATGCACAAAGGAGTAGCTACCAAATTGCATCGATGTTATTTAGTAAAAGGAGAATGAAAGCACTCAGAGAATTTTTTTTTTTTTTCTTTTTTTTGAAATTTCATCAAGATTGGAGTTGTGAATTAAACGCATGAGAGCAGAGTAAATCAGGTTGAAGGTTTTGGATGGTTCCAATAAAAAAAAGTATGTCCAGCCAAACTAGAATACCCAAGTAATAGGGAAGGGGTACGACATGGACGTACAGGAGAAGGAATGCCAATTATAGAAATTCCAAGGACCAAGTCATATGACAATATGAGCAACTAATATAATCTCAAGGTAGGAAGAGAATACAAGCAACATTCAAAAATGGACCATGTATTATGATGCTTTAAAAAACTACATTCTTGATTTCCTACGTTTTGCTTTCCCAATTCGTTTGAAATGGAATCAATGTTTCATTTGATGATATGAAAACCAAGTCAGTAAATTTCAAATACTAAGATTTTTATAACTAGAGAATTAACCGAATACTCTTTCTTTGGTTTTCCATAGCTTACAATAAAAACTGTACAAAATTGGACCAAATGTGTTGATTCATTCATAAGAATTATATTCAAACACATGTGCACATGCACGCATGCATATCCACGTACAAAATTAAATGTGGCAAATGCCGATCCCTTTCTGTTAGACAAGTTGTATTGGAGAAAAACATTTTTGATAATAATTAGTATCATATTGGGAGAGAAGAGAGACAAAATATTCTTGACAACAAGCATCACATAATTTAGATGAATAACCTACAGACAATGTCCCTCTGGCATTACCAGAGTGACAAAAAAATACAAATAATTACCAATACATTAATTTGTTTACATGATCACTACATTATTTTATATCACAACAATAATACACATAAAATGCACGTGATTGCCACAGCAAACACCCATTAATTCTTTTGCGTTTTTCAAATACTTCAAAAAAATTCTGTTTAAAGATTTGCCAAGCACACAACATATTTGAAATTAAACATAGACTTGATGGAGGGTAATGCTTGAGTACTAAACCATGTCTATTTTTCGAATCTGGATCTCACAAGTACATATACTTCCTAATATGTCACTATTAGGATGTATATGCACAAATATATCCTAATATGTCATATTCTTGCATAAATAACACCCATTTCCTAATAAAACACTCATTTCTTAATATCATATATTCCCCAGATCAAGGTCAAATAGTAGGAACCTTTTAGGGCTCTATGACCTGCCATTGTTCTCTGGGGAAATATAACATGATTATCAACTTTCTAATTATGCAGAAAATAACTTAAGAAAATAATGCTCAAATCTCACGAATTAGAAGTAAAAATATATTTATAACAATGTTGGCAACACCCAAATCATATACAAATGCAAGGTCTGATACATAAGAAGAATAGAAAGTATAAACAATAATTTGTAATAAAACACTAACAAGCTAACAGTGTCTAGCTCACAAGTACAACAATTTTCTTTTTATGGCTAGACCAAAACTACAATATTGATCATTCAAACCACGAAATAACAATTTAACTGGTGACTAAGAATAGAAACACAAGGTTTTGTGAGCATTCTTATACATATAGTATTCCAGTTGCACTGGGTGCAAAATTACAGTGCCACGGGCCTTAATTGCACACAACCAATCAGGGAAGGACAATGGGATAGTCCAATCACGAAAGAATATCTCAGAACAGTCTCAAAGCCCAGGGAATCAGAGAGGGAGTTGGGATCAAGAGACAGATGAAGGAAGCTGAAAAATATCCATCCCTCCTTATCCTTATGATCTCCCCCATTTTGTCAAACTAACTCCAAGCATAAGGATTGTCCATCAAGCCCCACCTTAGTAACGGAATTAGTCAAACTGGTCTAAACCAGCCGGTCAGACAGGTTGAATATATGTCTTTAATCTTTTCCCTATTTTCATTATTTTACGTCATTCTTCTTTAAACCTATCCAACTGGTTGGATCACAGGTTGAGCAGTTCAGACAATACTAGGCCCCTTATCAATTTGACCTCTGGTTCAGTCCGGAAAGCACTGGTTGAAGACTAACCAAGGGAAGATTGAACAGTCCCGGAGGCCAGAGCTTTAGCCTCCGTTTGGACAAAGACACCAACAGGATCTGATAAAGCTACACAAGCCATCCTAATCTATTGGCTATTAGGATTCCTCCAACCCTGATGGGTCATGGATTTCTAAATGAGTTCCATCCCAACTCAAATTTGAAGTGATTACATGAGGGAGTATCTCCAATAGGACACCCGGATCGAAATACAACTAACAGTTTGGGGCTCTAACTGTGCAATCGTGAACCAAACCAATCCTAAAAAAGGCATATAAGTCTGATACCTGCAAATAGGTGAGAACTCAACATATCAGTACATTTTGGATTCTCTAACCGTTGCTCAAACAGAAAAAATCAGTGCCCTTTTTTCATGATGTGATGATTTAGTTCATTATTGATGGAGTGTAAATGAAATCCAAACAATAAAAAACAATGGTTGATGAGAAATCAGCAAAACATAAAAGAAATGAGAGCTCAACTGCCTTTGAAGATTGTGTTGTTCCTCTCTCTACATGCCATAGGAGGCTAGAAGAGGGAATATATCTAATACCATAAGCAAACAATAAGAAAGAAAGGGCGAACCAACAACTCAACACATTTACAACACACACACACACACACACACACACATACACAGAGATAGGGGAGTGATTTCATGTCACTACGTCATTGTAATATAAAGAAACTACACTTCTAGAAAACCATGTTTATGGTATTTAAATGAGCCCAAATTTTGCACACACACTCTCTTTGTCTCAATAATCAATAATAAAAAAATTAAAATTCGATTTGCACCATAGATATGGTCAAAATACACACCCTCCAACAATAAACTAGACCATCCATTTGGTGAATTTCAAGATCTAGGCCTTTACGAATTCCAAATCAATTTTTCCTTTTTCAACATTGTTAATCTAATGACAATAAAGTTATCGAAAAAAAATTGAAAAGGAAAAAACTTTCTAAGGACTAGTTCTAAGTATCTCACTTAAATGGACGGCTTACATCAATTAGGCTAAAAAACACTTTCTAGGGTGTTTTTTCAAATTTTATTTATTTTTATTGTTCACTAGAATGAAAAGAGAGTATATTTAAAAATTGGAGTTAAACAAACGGATCTAACATGGTTTTTGATGATTGTTTCATTATATTACTATATAATCGTTTCATGAAATCACTCCCCCACCCCACACCCCATACACACACACATATAAACAACCACCTGACACAAATGAGATGGAGAGATGGAGTGAAGCATCACCCAAGAAATATGAAATAAAGCTAAGAGAAAGCTCTTCCAAATACCTCAAGCAAACAAGAAAGCATAAGGTGGTCAACCGTCTCCGCTCAAAATGGGACTTCTATTTACTTCCCAAATTTGAAAAGCAAATAAAATAGAAATTTAAGTTTTTAACACATACAAACCCCAAAAATGGATTCAACCAACAGAGGCTTCATAGACCTAACCATTTCAACTAGTGAGCATATTCTTAGATGAGGTTTTAGGATACAGACATTTCTCTATATCAGTTGCAGAGTCTGTAGAAATGAGCTAACCTATTGCAAATTCAAATGGAAACACTGGACTTTCCCTTTTCTTTCTTATGGAACCAATAAGACACATTACGAAAATGAATTAAGACAGAAGGCAGCAACATAAACATAACAGTTCTAAGGACCAAAATATCTGATTATAACTTTCATAATATCAAGGATGAAAGTTTAGCTCTGTATCATTTGTGGACCAAAAATTCATGGGATCAATCCCCTGTGCACTAATCACACTATTCTAATTATAATAAACAAAACCATGCATCAAACCCGGTGATCACTAGTTAACAGTAATAATGACGATGATGATCTAAAATTTCAACAACCCATCATCAAATGAGAACAATAATCATCACCACGTCTTTTCAGAACCCATAAGGAGAGAGAGAAAAAGAGTTCTGTGAAGAACCCACATCGGAAAAAGAGCAGATCCAAAACCCAACAACAATTTCCAATCAACCCAAAAACAAGAATCACAAAAAACCCATGAAAGAATGCCAAAAATTCAACCCAAAAAGCAACTCAACAAGCTCAACGAAACGGGGAAATCAAAACCAGGTAACACGCATATCGAACCACCACCACAGAAGGTAGGACAAGTGAGGGAAGGGGTTCTTACCATGAGAGAGAGAGAGAGAAATGCAGTGACTCTGGAGAGAGCAAGTTTAGAGATAAAGAGCGGTTAGACCAGGAATGAAATGGGGTCTATCGGGTCTCTTCAGAGCTACTTTCCACCGTGGGTGGTCAAAAGCCGGCGCAGGGCAGATATTTTCCTTCGCCTCGCCCTTGCGGGCCTCTTCTTTGGCCTTCGAGTCTTACACACTCAGACCTAGAGAGAGAATATTTCATTTCAAGACTTCTTTCTAGATAGAAGGTTTCATTTCAAGACTTCTTTTCTAGAGAGAGAAGATTTCATTTCAAGACTTTTTCTAGAGAGAGAAGATTTCATTTCAATACCTTCTTTCCTAAAGAAAGAGGATTTCATGTCAAATGAAATTTTAGAGAGAGAGAGAGAGGATTTCATTCCAAAATAACGTTTAGAGAGAGATAGAGGATTTCACGTCAAAATAAAGTTTAGAGAGAGAGAGAGGATTTCATGTCAAATGAAAGTCTAGAGAGAGAGAGGATTTCATGTCAAGAGAAAGTTTAGAGAGAGAGAGAGGATTTCATGTCAAATGAGAGTCTAGAGAGAGAGAGGATTTCATGTCAAGAGAAAGTTTAGAGAGAGAGAGAGGATTTCATGTCAAAAGAAAGTTTAGAGAGAGAGGATTTGATGTCAAATGAACGTTTGGCATATTCGCCCACCCCACCTATGTCTTGTCGTCCATGGATGGAGAGAGAGTGAACGATGAAAGATATTTGGGTAGAGAGAGAGAACTTTAAGTATGATTGGGTTGCGTGCAGGAAAGATAAATATCAAGGACACGTGAGAGAGAGCAACTTGGATGTGAGGGAGAGAAGCTTGTGACAAGTGAGAGCGAAAGGGGAATGAGAGAGAGCAACCTAGCCACGGGCGGGCGTGGGCTGGGACACTCTTGGCCTTGATCAGGTCCTTAAAATAGGGGTGGCAATGGACCCAGACCCGACCTAGGTCCGAGTATGGATCCAAGAATTAGACCAGGCGAGGTAGGTATGAGTCCAAATATTGGAACGGGTTCATGTGGATCCGACCCGAATAGTGTTATTATATGAATAATATTTAATATATATATATTTAATATTAATATTTAATAAACATAACTATATTTTTAATTATAATATTTAAAAAAGGATGCGGTTTCCATAAGGTTTCAAGTTTAAACAATCTAATTAAAGCGCACCTCCAAATTTTATCTTAACATGTAGTTTTGGTATAACAAATTCTTAGGATATCTGAAAATCTATTTTCATATATAATTATAAAATTTTAAAATCCAAAAATGGTTAAAATCAACTAGATCTATAAACATATGAAAATCTTAAAAATGGACGGTCTCGATAATGTGTTGCAAGATGCACTATTTTTGTTACTCAAAATCTTTATTCTTTTTCATATTCATATATCGCGATATCGAGGTGATCATTTTTCAACATTAAAACAACCTTTTTCGATGGATTTTTGAGGAGCATATTTAATTATACATTTTTCAGGTTGCAACTTTATATAAACTCTTTCTTTTAAATGATACATGTATATATTTAATATAACTTTTTGTTTTTTGGGTCGGGTCCAGGTTCGGGTCCGATAACTTCAAATCTGGTCAAGTCCAGGTCTAGGTTCCATAATGTTTTTTGGATTTGAGTCTGAGTTTGGCAGGACATAGACCCAACCTGACCCATTGTCACCCTTACCCAAGTTTGGCTCTAGCTTTATCGCTAGGCCAAGCTAAATGAAAAAAAAAAAGGAGGGCTCGACCGAGCCGGGGCCAAGCCTGGCCCTACCCTTGAATTGTGTTTGCCGAGCCCAACTCTTAGGCCACATTTCTTAGCCCAGACCCTAGTGGCCTGGCCCAGCCTGAACCTAGGCAAGTGAGGACATAGGAAAGAATTTTACAAGAGATGGAGAAAGAACGAGAAAAATGAAGAGAAAGAACCACTGTTGAAAAAACAGGGTGATCTAACCACTAACCGCCGGGTGTTCCAATTTTGGGTAGTTTTAGTGATCAACCGATATTTTTAAAAAAATTAAAAATAAAGAATTCATTTTGTAATGAATTTTTTAATATTATTTACATTATGGTAAAGATTAAAAAGTATTTTGGTCATTAATACTCACTTTAATTCAAAAAACGATTTGTGAAAATCTGTTTTTTTCATAAATTTTCAACTTCATTTGAATGTGTTTTGTTTTAATCATTCTTTATATGTTTTTCATATTTTAGTAGATTTTTTTTTGTATCTTTTTTATTTTTTTAAAACTTTTTTTACCGCCCGGGACTTGTCCGATTAGAACGGTTGAATCGGCCGGTTTATTGATTACGCCCATTAAACCACTTCCGTACCTATATCCGATTAACCATTCCAATTCGATTTTACGAATACGGAAAAGAACTACTTGGCAAGTGAGGGTACGGAGGGGATGAGAGAGAGAGAGAGCTGCTTTACAAGGCAGAGCATAAGAGGGAATAATGGGAGAGAGAGCAACTACTAAGGTAGGGCACATAAGGGGGCATATAATGAGAGAGAATGACATATAGTGAAGATTAAGTTTTTATGAGTCCTAGGCTTTATGAAAACAAAATAAACCTCACCTTAAATCTTCATTCAAAAAGTTCATTTCAGCAACGGAAATCTTCATGATAGCTCTAACATTAATTTCTAATACCAACAATGAAATTCAAAACTCAAAGAATGGTATCGATCTTGCGGATCTATGAACACTTATTTTTAGGGCGAAACTAACGTTCTAGACAATTTGTTATAATAACCATTTTTTTAGAGCTTGAAATCCTATTTTTTTCACAACGATAATGTTCAAGCCAAAATGATCGATCTAAAGGTTTTTTAAAGCTTGAACTATAGTTTCCGATGAGTTATAAAGTAAGGCGTTACTTATTTTGATAGGGATGGTCCCTATCAAACCATTTCCATGTAATGAGAGAAATAACGAGACATAAACTTGAAGGGCGATGACTGATGAATGAGAGAGAGGTCAACTTTTTACCAGTGACTACAATGTTTTAGAATTCAATGATTATTGATCCGGACTATCAGTCTGAATAGAAAATTGGTTGGGACCGAACTAGATCAGAGATAATATGAGTTATGTACTTGTTCCTCCAAACCCTTCCTTGCATATTTTTTACTTTTTTTAAGTTTACCTGATATTTCATTAGGTCCACATAAATCCCCGTCTCATATACCCTTTTTTTATTGTTATTTTGCTTTATTTATTTTTTAATATTATTTGGATTACCTATTTAGACTTATTCAAGCCGATATAGATGTTGCTCTAGCAATTCGATATGGATATGTGGGCTGAATGATCTACCCCACCAATCCGGGTTCCAAAATTTAGCATGTAGATGGGCTTGGGCTTGAAATCCAAGCCTAGTGGTAAGGCATTGTCTGGTCCAATGTGAATGGTCTAGCCTAATCCTAGATGCTTACCCTGGCCATGCTCGTGACATAGGTCATCATCATCATCATAGCCCTTTCTAACTATTTGGGTTCGGCTACACTTGATATGCCATTTGTTCTATCAAGACCCATATCTTCAGTGTGGCCGTAAGTAGCTTTACATTTCTCATTACTTCCAACCAGTGTTTTAAAAAAAGGCGAGTCGAATCGGACTCGCCCGGTTCGACTCCGAAACATGCGTGCCCGTGCCGGTTCCAAACAAAAACCGGGAACCGCCCGGTTCTAGAGTGGAACCGCCGGTTCCCATTCGATTCAGCCCGGTTCACACACGTGCGAGCGTGCCCCACGCACTCACGTGTGTCCAAGCGCACGTGCGAGCGTGCCCCATGCACTCACGTGTGTCCAAGCACACGAAAACGCATGACACGCTCGTGCGAGCGTGCCCCATGCACACTCACACGTGCACACGTGTATCCAAGCGCACGTACGAGTGTGCCCCACACACACTAACACGTGCACAAGTGTGTCAAAGCGCACGTGCGAGCGTGCCCCATGCACTCACGTGTGTCCAAGTGCACGTACGAGCGTGCCCCACGCACTCACGTGTGTCCAAGTGCACGTGCGACCGTACCCCTTGCAACTCACGCGTGTCAAAGTGCACGTGCGACCGTACCCCCCGCAACTCACGCGTACACACATGTGTCTAAGCGCACGTGCCAACGTGCCCCACACACTCACACGTGCGTACGTATTGCCCTAATATTTTTACACACATTTTATAGTTCATATTGCATAGGTATTTATATACCAAAGTTGAATACCCATCTTTCGATGTGGGATAATTCTCAAACATCATTAAATGAAAACAAAATGTAAATATAGTCTATTAATCAGCAACTTATAATCACATGTAGTTAAATGGTTATGACTTTGATTTTTTTACTTGAGGTCCCAAGGTCAAATCCCCTTGGGCACCCCCTTGGGCATGGGTTGCATTTGAATCCCCTTGGTATGTGTTGTATTTTTGTTGTGTATATAGTGGTTGGTATAAATATTTTTGTTGTTTTCGAATCCCCTTGAGCATGTGTTGTATTTTTATTGTATATATAGTGGTTGGTGTAAATATAAATAATGTTGTTGTGTATATAGTGGTTGGTATAAATATAAATATTTTTGTAAATAATATAAAAAACATAAAAAAATAAAAAATAAAAAAGTTAATTTTTTATATAATAGTTAATTTTTGTTGTATATAGTGGTATAATTATTTTTGTAAATAATATGAAAAGTATAAAAAAAATAAAAATAAAAATTTTATTATATTTGAAATCTCTATCTTTCTACTAACAATCTTTTTTACTAAATTTATTATAGAAACCTAAAAAAATAAATTTTTGAAAAATTGAAGTGTTATTTCCAAAAATTTTATGCATTTTATTAATTTTTATATTGACAACCAAATCTTTTATTTTATTTATAAATTTTTACATTATAAATCATGTAATGTACTATTTTTATTACAGTTGTCAATAATACATTTTAAATTAGATAATATTATAAAATATTTTTAATTGTTATTATTTGTCTAATAAAATAATTATCAAATTAAACTAATAATTATAATTTCAGTATATAATATTATAATTAGTGAGGTTGTAATAATTTTGGATTATAGTTAGTTAGGCTGTAATAGTTTGGGTTTTTTTAGCGGGTTAGGGTTTTTTGCCAAAACGAGATTTTAATGGCCATTCTTTCATTGATTAGTCTACTCTTTATAATAGTCCATATATAATTGTATATTTTATCCATGATAATTCTATGATTTTTCTTTTATGTGATGTAAATTTAATAGTTAAAATAAGTTTATACAGGGAAAGAACATCTCAATATTCACAAATTGATAAAAAAAATTGAAAGTTAATAATGTAGTACCTTAATTTTTTATTGGATTCCTAAAAAACAACATTTATAATGAATTTTAATAATTTTTTTGGATTTTTTTGAAGCTTTAATCCGACCAATTCAGCCGATTCCCGATCCGGATCGTCGATTCGCCCATCCGGATCGGTTTTTGAGGTACCCGATCAAGGTCACCGATCCGTTTTTTAAACCATTGCTTCCAACTATGTCTTTTTGGTATATCCTTAGCCCTTTTTGAACTTTTTACTTAAAACAACTTGCACCTCCCAACTAGTGTCGTATTGGGTTTGCACTGTACATGATCACTCCAACTAAGTTTACTTTCTTTCATCTTATTACCTATTGGAGCCACGCTTAAGTTCTCCTGAATGTACTCATTTCAAATTATATTCTGTCTTGCCACTCATCCATCTCAACATCCTCATCTCAACTACATTCATCTTATAAGTATGTTGTTTCTTGACTGCCCAACATTCTATCCTATAAAGCATAGTTTGTCTCACAGTTGTCTCATAGAACTTCCATGTTAGCTTTATTGGCATGTAACGATCACATAAAACTCCAGTTGCACATCTCCACCTCGTCCACCCAGCTCTAATTTTATGTGCCACATCTTCTTCAATTTCTCAATTTTCCTGGATTAGTAATCCAAGATATCAAAAGTGCTTTCTTTTTGGTATTTTTTGGCCATCAATTTTAATTAGTTCCTTGTCTCTACTCTGTTATTATTAAACTTGGATTGCATATATTATATCTTAATCTGGCTAAATTTTAATCCTTCAGATTTTAGAGCATCCCTCTAAAGTTCTAAATTTATGTTATCACATCTTCGGGTCTCATTGATTAAAACTATGTCCTCTGTGAATAACATACACCAATGTACCTCATTTTGTAGGTGCCTAGTTAAGTCAGTTATAATTAAGATTAAGATGTATGAGCTCAATGCTGACCCTTGATGTAGATCAATTCTCACTGAAAATGCGTTCACCTCTCTGCTAGTTGTTTGCACATTAGTTAGCGCTTCCTCATACATATCTCTCACCTAGTTGATATAGTACATTGAGACTTCTTTATTTTCCATCACCCATTTAAATAAATCATGAGGTTCTCTGTCACAAGGTTTCTCTATATCAATAAAGACCATATGGAGGTCTTTTCCCTTTGCCCTAAATTTCTCAATCAGTTGCTTTAGTAGGAAAATAGCCTTAATTGTTGACCACCCTGGCATAAAATCGAATTAGTTTTCTAATATATTTGTTTTATCCATCAGTCGTTGCCCAATCACCATCTCCCACAGCTTTATAGTATGGCTCATAAGTTTGATCCATTGATAGTTCGCATAGTTTTGCATGTCTCATTTATTCTTGTAAATAGGTACCATAATATTTTTTCCTTTATTTGTCTAACATTTTCTTTATTTTTAACACCTTCTTAAATAACTTGGTCGGCCAGTCAATGCCGATCTCCCCCATGCACTTCTAAACCTTTATCAGGATATCATCTGGTCCTAAAGTCTATACTATCTTCATCATCTTCAATGCTTCTTGCACTTTTGATATTCCAGTCCTAAAAATGTATCCATGACCTCCACCTTCATTTATGCTAACAGATCCTTCTACCACTGTGTTTCCATTGTATTAGTCATTTAATAATTTATTAAAATAACTACTCACATTTTGTTGATCTCTTCATCATTCCTCGCTCTTAATGTAATATGGTCTAGATCTCTAAACTTTTTCTCTCTCATATTTACAAATTTGACGACGTCTGTTTTACCTTTTCTTGTTCCTAATTTACTGTATAGATTATCATATCCTTAAGTTTAGCCTTAATTAGAATTTGCTTAGCATTTTTATATTCTTCTCAATTTTGATAATTTCTATTAGGGAAATGATCGAATAAATCCCTCACACACAGCTGGTGTCAACAAAAAAATAATCATATCTTTCTTGTATATTACTTTGGCAAAACTCCATATATTTGTACAACACTTTTTGGACGAGTATGTATGGATTGGAGGCTACAAACAAGGAACTAAAGATTAGTAGAGTTGTTACAACTTTATCCTATTCAACAAATAAAGATACCCAAATATTTACAATGCTTATCTACAATGTATTTTCTAACACTCCCCCTCAAATTGATGTGTATGTACCAACATCTGTTTAATCATCAAATTATCATGGCACCCTCTAGTCAATGACTTAGTGAAAATATCAACAATATGATTATAGGAAGGACCATGAGGTAGTGTGATTTTCCCGTTCAAACTTTTCCCGAACAAAATGGTAATTTATATCAATATGCTTAGTTCGTTTACAAAAAACTAGGTTGCCATCAAAATTTATTGTGTTTTGATTGTCACAAAATAATGGGGTTGGAGAATTCAAAATAACACCATAATTTGCAAGTAGTTAGGCCAGATTATTTCACCACATGCAGAAGACATAGCCTGATATTCTGATTCAATATAAGTCTTTGACACGATTGGTTGATTTTGGATTTCCATGAAATCAGGTATGCCCCAAGAAAGACACAATAGTCGGTAGTGGAACGACGTATATCTGGACAACCTGCAAAATCAGCATTAAAATATGCTCTTAAGGTTAAGGATAGAGATTGATTTCCTTCCGGTAATCTGGAGATTTTAAGTCCTAAAAAATATGTAATGTGACCCAAGTCCTTCATTAGGAAAGAACTTTGGAGAACTTTTTTCAAAACATGTATGTCATGATGATCATATCCTGTAATTAAGATAACATCGACATAAATCAAGACAAAGGCACTGGCATTCGAAGAAGATGAACTAAACAAGGAGTAGTTATTATCATTTTGATGGTATTTTGCGGCTTGAAGAGTATTCTTTAGCTTTGCAAATCATGCTCGAGGTGCTTACTTCAACCCATAGATTGCTTTTTGTAAGTTACACACCATCTGAGTAGATGAAGTAGGGTACTCGGGTGGCATTCTCATATACACAGTTTTAGATAGATCCCCATGTAGAAAGGCATTTTTGACGTCCATATGGAATATATCCCAATTTCATTTAACAACAACAACAATCAAAGTTCGGATAGTGGTCATTTTAGCAAATGGTGCAAAAGTCTCATCGTAGTCGAGGTCATACTCCTGATTATAACCTTTTGAGACAAGTCTAGTTTTATATCTATCCAATGTGTCATTCGACCTAAGTTTGACAGTATAAATCCATTTACTATAAATCAGAGTATGACCTTTGGAAAGTGAGACCAATCCCAATAGTGGTTAGCTTCTAATTGCTTTAATTTATGTCTGCATTGCTTAGCTCTACTATGCACTATCTAATGTTTATGAGACCTAGGAATGAAAAGTATTTCTAGTGTTGAAAGTAAAGAAAGGTGAACAAGTAGTTTAAGAACTCGAATGGAGCATTGTAAAGCCAATGTGGAAAGGGGATGAGGTGGAGTAGGTAGAGTACCTGTTTTCGACGGTGGTAGTGAAGGCAAAATCAGGGAAACTCTCATCTGTTGTTCAAACGTTTGCAAAGGGTTAAGAAATAAAGACAAGATGGAAGTAGTGGATGATGAGCTAGTGATTGAGGTGAAAACAAGTTTTGGGGAAAATATGAAACATTTTTTAAAAAGATCACATTTTTGGATATTCTCAAATTTTTAGCTTCCCAATCATAACCACAATATTATTTTTATATCTCCCCATATCCAAGAAACATGCATTTGACTGACCTTGCATCTAGCTTATATCTATCAATCGAAGGTAAGATAACAAAGCATGTGCATTCGAAAATTCGAAGTAAAGACTTTAGGTATATTTGTATGAAGAAGAAGTGCCCGAGTTGTTTATTGAATGTGTATGTTCTTTCTTTCTGCAACACCATTATGTTGTGGTGTATGAAGATAATTTCATTGAAGTAAAACTGCCTTTTTTAGCTAAGAAATAATGAAATTCCTTTGATATATATTCTCCCTCTGAGTCTATGCGTAGAATTTTCATCCTCTTGCTGAATTGGGTGATCACCATTGAATGAAATTCCCTATACACCTTTAAAACCTTAGACTTTCGTTGCAAAAAGTATATCCAAAAATATCTAGACTAATCATCTATAAAATAAATAAAATAATATTTTTCAGTTAATGAAATAACTGGTGTTGGTCCCCATACATCACTATGAATTAAATCAAAGGCACAAATGACATGACTCTCACTTGAACTGAAAGGTAATGATACAGCTTTGACATGAATACCATCTTCACATGATTTATCTAGCACAATCTTGGTATCAATTTTATTAAATAACGCACCTGAATTAAATAATAAGGCAAATTCAAATTATGATGATAATTTCAGAGGCTCCAAAGTTTATTTGTATAATTTATTTCAGAGACAGAAAGAGCAAAAAGACACTGAGTAAATAATGAGTCAGTTCTAAAGTCCAAGACAAAGAGTTCTCCTTTCTTACAACCTTTCTCAATCACTTTCCCGATCCGGAGGTCATATATCAAGCAATCAAAAGTGGAAAGTGAGGATACAATTTTGTTTGACGAGTTGACCAATAGAAATTAAATTGCCTGATAGACTATGTACATATAGAACATTTGAAAGAAATAAAGGAGGAGAGTTAGGGGGGTTTAATGAGCAATGAACCAATATTTTCTACAGGAAGTGATTGCCCATTAGCAATATGAACACTATGGGTACCCTTATATGGAACAATTTGTTTTAAAGATATAAAGTTGCCCGTCATGTGATTAGAAGTACAAGAATCTATTACTCAAGAAGTTTATAAATCAGTTTTACCAAAACCAGAAATATGGAGAGCTTGTATAAGTTGTTGAAGAAATTCGGATGTAAAAGAAGCTGATTGACTTTGAGAGATGATGGATGGAAGTGCAGGCACAACAAAAGGTTGAGTAGGTAGGAGTAATGGAGGCCGTATATGAAGTGGTCATGACTGCAGCACATGCTTTAGGAGGTTGCTACTTATTTGGAGCTGCTTTTTGCACTCTATGATCAAGTGTCCAGTCTCCTTGCAGTATTGCAGACATTTTTCTTCTTGTAATTACTAGCCAAGTGTACTATCTCTTGATAGTGATAACACTGAACTTTGCTCATCTCCCGTCCTTTTCCTTTATTTGAGTAACCAAAAGAGTAAAATCTCTGAAGTAATCACCACGGATTGAAATTGACTGTAAGCAAGTCGCTTATGCAAGTAGTTCTAGAAGAAATTTATCAATATCATAGCTACATTTTCGATTAAGAATAGCAGCTCGCACATGCTCAAACTCATACCGTAGTTTCATTAAAAAATGACTAGAGCATGATCGATTCCTAAGTTTGAGAATTGTATCCATAGCGCCTGCAGGAATTTCAACAACTATCATATATATTTCATTCCAGATCAACATCATTGCAGACTAAAATTCTTAAATATTTTATGATCATTGATTCAGGGAGTTAATTTCTACACAAGTTGATACATTCTTGCCTCATTATAATGCTTATATACATACTTCAGGTATTCCTACATAGCCTTTGTTGTGTGCAAAGGGCTCACATTGAGGCCAATAGAGGTTTCAACTGATTCCATGATCAGTGTCTTAACTTTTGTATTATTGGTTGTCCATTTGGAATCAACAACTCCATTTGACAGTTGAACAACAGAACTATCAATGTAACCTCATAATTTTCGTCATTCTAAAAAAATTCGTAGATAAAAGACCCACTGATAATAGTTTTGGCTATTAAGCTTGACAGCTAGAATATAGGAATCCATTTGTGGTCACAAACAATACTGGGAAACAACCAATCCCCAAAACTTAATCGAAGAGCGTCATCAGATATCTCGCAAACTTTTAATTTTACTCAAGATAATAAAGCGAAAGGGAAATAAGACCTTTACCTGTCAATATAGGAAACGAAAAGAAACCACAACCATTGGAACCAAACAATAACCACATCGTCAAGCATAAAACATGCATTGAAAAGCACCACGAACCAGGATGCACTCAGCAAGAACCAGCAAACCAAAAAACCATAGTTAGACTAATCTCTAGTTTTATATGAAGAAAAAATTTCAAGATCCAAAGTACTAGTGTGCACAACGAACTAGCAACTCCAACTAGCAAACTGGCACCACAAGCTAGTACATAAAACTAGCACTAACCAAGACCCACAAGAGAGAGCAATTGTACACAATAAGCAATCACAAACTAGTATAGGTATCCCAATGAGAGCTCCTGTATGAGAGTAGCTTAGCAGCCACCCAAAAAACTAGCGCACGCTCACACAGAGAGATTATACCAAAGAGCAAGTATTATACGAGAGTAGCCCAGCAGCCACACTAAAATAGAGAGAGAGACAGAGACCACGAAGATTGTAGTGAAGAAATGCCCAAAAACCCAACCCAATATGTCAATGAGAGAAAGAACAAAGTAAAGAGAATCCAAAGAGAATGATGGATTGAAAACTCGAGACATAAACCCCCAAAGAGAACCCACAAGTCAAAAACCTAAGTGTTGGACGGACTGAAAACTAGCGAGAATAAAATACCAAATTTCTCAAAAGAAAGAGACCAAACCCAAAAGAAACAAAACACCTTAAAGATCTTACTAAGTAAAAGTGATTAAGAAAGACTAAGTAGAAGCGATCAAGAAAGACCAACCTCAATAGAAAAAAAAAAACCTTCGAAAACCACGAACAACATGGTGCTCCATGATCTAGTCCAAAACTCCACATAACAAGTGCTGCAACGACCGCATATGTCGAGAGTGCTCTTCTTTCTAGAGAAGAAAACAAATACATACAGAAATTGTTCTGATACCATGTGAACAAATAAATAATCGTATTTTTCCTATGTATTACTTTAGAAAAACCCTATAGATTCATGCAACACTTTTTGGGAGCAGTTGGTGGCCAAAACAAGAAGCTAAAAATGAGTAGAGTTGTTACAACCTTACCCTATTCAACAAATGAAGAGCCCCAAATATTTACAATGCTTATCTAAGATGTATTTTTAAGGGATGCTATATAGGATCCACCCTATCAGCCCTTGGATCTGGGGTTTCTTGATATTTTACTTAGAAGAGTCAAAATAATAAAGCAACATGTGACTTTAACGTTTAAGAATTATTTCTCTCTTCATTTGACATTTGCAATGGCAACTTGATTGTGCCAGAGTCAGAGAGGAAGAGAAAGGGCATGAAGTTTTGAACAACAAACCCACCAAAACGAAAAAGAAAAAAGAACAGGAAAAGAGATATAAGAATTGAAAAAAGTGAGCAAATTTCTGGAATTTACAACTCGAATCTATACCCCCTCCCTCCTCCCATTCTCGCTCCCTCTCTCTCTCTCTCTCTAGTGTGTAAATTCCTGGAATTTGCAGAGACAAGAGCAATGGCGTTTATGGTTTGGGAGCTATTGGGGGTCTGAGATTTTTATTGTGTGGCTTACATTTTAGCAATGGCCTGCTAGCGATCAAAGATGATTCTAGTGCGAGAGTGGGACAATCTCATTAAAATCAATGGATTTCAGCCATTGAAGCTCCATTGGAAGATTCTTCTCCTCTTCTCAAGCTAAAACCTTAAAGGTAGGTTTCACTAGTCTCAGTTCTACAAAACCCTCTCTCTATACAATGATCCCTCTTGACCACAAAGGAAGCCCTAATGGTTCTCTGTTGTTCCCATCTGTCTCTCTTTCAAAAATCTAAACTAAAAAATACAAAACACCATTCTTGCTCCCCATTGATGATCAATATTTTTTTTTTTTTCCGACCATAGAAAATCTCCCCTAGGCCCTGCCAATTGGGCATGGACTCTTTTCCATTAAAAATTTCCAAAAAGAAAATTTGTTTCACCAATAGTTTTCTTATCAAATTTTTTTTTCCTCCAGTTTCTTTATAACTTCATCACCAAATTTTTTTATCAAATTTTCTTTTCCCTCTAATTTCTTCTAAAACTTTTTTTCCCACTTTTTTAATAAATTCAGCCTATCTTATTCTACATAACATTAACCTCATTCTACATAACATTGACCTCATGTTGAGAGTTCTATTTTTCTTCTTTTTACTAATTTATCCTTAAATAAGTATATTTTTTCATTTTTCAAGTTTCACTACCGAGTTCTTGGACATATATTAATTTCCCCATTACTCTTCCATCTCTTTATGTAGACATCCAAATATTGCATATTCAAACTCTCTCTTGGGATAATCTTACAGAATAGACATTCCTCGTTATCTAGTTTTTAAAGATTCGTGATCGGAGAATTTTGGACTCAACATCCAAAAATTCCAATATTTTTGAATTTTGAAAATCCATTTTTTTTTGGGTACCACAACAATTGCTATCTGGGATCAAAGGGGGACATTCACAATTTAAGATTTTCAAAATCCAAAAATTCCAAAAATAAAATAAAAATGAAAGTTGAAAATCTGATGTGTTTTTAATATTCAAAATTTCAAGACCCGAAATTTTAAATTTTAAATTTTCAATTCTATTACTAAAATTTTTATTTCTGAATATTGAAGATTCGAAATATGGGCAATTTGATCGCTTTAACAAAAATCTGAAAAATAGCAAAATAAACTTTGACAAATTCTATGCGCATAAATTTCTCTAAAACAAAAGCCTAAACAAACAATCATTTTTTCGATTTTACTATTCCAATCTCTTTAGGGATCGATAATTCCAAGGAGTGTTCATAGAAAAAAAAGCCAAGGCTTTATGAAAAAAACAAAGCCTCACATCAACATCAAAACTTATTGAAAATTATAGTTCCAACCTCGAGAAACCTTTTAAATCGATAATCTCAACCTTGGCCATTATGGTGTGAAAAAAAGTACGATTTTGAGGCTTAAAAAGTATTTTTTATTGTAATACATTATCTAGACTGTTCATTTTCAAGTGCTCATAGATACATAGGAGTTGTACATTTTTTGAGTTACAAATTTCATGATAAGTAGTGGATATTTTCAAGTGCTCATAGATACAATAGGAGTTGTACATTTTTTGAGTTAATGGATATATATTTTAGACTCATGCTAGGGAATTCCTGTGCCTGAATTGTTTTCTAGACATTTCTTTATGAGTCCTAGTCCTTATAGAGACTGCATCTTTTTTATACATTCCACGCATTTGAAAAAGGAAATCTTTTTATATGGCTGCAACCATAATAAAATAAGTAAATCTTCAGCTCAAGACTCGTTGAAATTTGCAATCAATCATCTTGGCCTTGAGAATTATGTTGTGAAAAAGAAAATGGATTTCAAGTCATAGAAGTAATGCATATTACCACACATTATCAAGATCGTCCATTTTACCCTAAAAATAGGTATTCACAAATTGACAAGATTTGTACCATCTTTTGAGTCACTATATAGTTTTTATGAGGCATAGGCTTTTTGAAAATAAAGTAAAGCCTCATCTCAAATTTTTATATAAAGAACACTTTAGGTATAAAAAAATTTCCATGATGGCTCGAAATTCAATTTTTAATACTGACTTAGAATTTGAAGATGGAAAACATGTACCAATCTTGTGGATTTGAAATACTTTAGCGTGAAATGGTAGTTTAGATAGTATATTACAATGTACCCAAATCAGTGTTTTAAAAAACGTCGAGTCGAACCGGACTCGGAAATCGCGAAAAGGGGACCGGATCGCCTAAAAAATCGGAAATCGTCCGGTTCTAGAGAGAACCGGACGATTCTGCACAGTGACTAGCCGAGTCACTGTGCGGAATCGGCGAGTCCGTAAAGAACACGGGTTGCACAGTGTTCTTCATGGGATTCTTTGAAATTTGTCATTTTTTGATCATTTTTCTTATTTTTTTTGGCATGTGATCTAATTTGCAGGCTGTAAACAGCTTTATTCAGCTTTTTCAAGGATTAAATGGTTGAAAAATTTGGTGTTTTTGGATCACGAAAAATTTGGTGTTTAGGGTTTCCGCCTTTTCTGAAAGTTTCATGCCAAATAGGGCTTGAATCTTTTAAAATTTGTAGGCATTGTGATCGTAAAGCTGTGAATCAAAACATTTTGTTACTAATTTGTGATAATCGTCGAGAAAAATAGAGTTTTTTGGAGATTGAAGGCTTCGGTTCACAAAATCAGGTAAGAAGTTTGGGTTTGTTTTTTTTTCCGCCATTTGATTTATTTCACGGCATATTTTGAACATAATGAGTTCAATAATTAGGGTTTTTAATCTTTATTGTGTCTAGTATGATTTAAAATTTTCAATTTTACGTAATCTGGTCAATTACAGCATGAAATTTGAGATGAACACTGAGATGTCTGCGGAACCAAAATTCCACTGTTTTTTTTTTTTTCCGCCTTTTGATTTTGTTTTCATGATATATTAGAAATAATGTGTTAAAAATTTAGGGTTTTGATTCCTTATATTGTTGTTTATCAGAAAATATACTCAATTCGATGTAATTTATTCATTTAGAGGTGGATTTTTTAGTTAAAATCGCTTATGTAAAACGGCTCTGTGAAGAACATAATTTTTTTTTTTTTTTTGTAACCCATGATAGAATTTTTTGTAATCCATGATCGAATTTTTTGCAATCCATGATTGAAATGTTTGTTTTTTTTTCTTGTAATCCATGATTGAATTTTATTTTTTATTTTTTATTTTTGTAACCCATGATAGAATTTTTTGTAATCCATGATCGAATGTTTTGTAATCCATGATCGAAATGTTTGTTTTTTTTTTTGTAATCCATGATCGAAATGTTTGTTTTTTTTTTGTAATCCATGATCGAATTTTTTGTTTTTTGTTTTTTATGTAACCCATGATAGAGTTTTTTGTAATCCATGATTGAATTTTTTGTAATCCATGATCTAATTGTTTTTTTCTTTTTTTGTAATCCACGATCGAATTTTTTGTTTTTTTTTGTTGTTTTTTTTGTAATCCATGATCGAATTTTATGTAATCCATGATCGAATTTTTTGTAATCCATGATAGAATTTTCTGTAATCCATGATCGACTTTTTTGCAATCCATGATCGAAATGTTTGTTTTTTTTTCTTGTAATCCATGATCGAATTTTTTGTTTGTTTTTTTTTTTTGTAACCCATGATTGAATTTTTTGTAATCCATGATCGAATTGTTTTTTTCTGTTCTTGTAATCCACGATCGAATTTTTTGTTTTTATATATATATATATTTTTTTGTAATCCATGATTGAATTTTATGTAATCCATGATCGAATTTTATGTAATCCATGATCGAATTTTTTGTAATCTATGATCGAATTTTTTGTAATCCATGATCGAATTTTTTGTAATCCATGATAGAATTTTTTGTAATCCATGATCGAATTTTTTGTAATCCATGATCGAATTTTTTGTAATCCATGATTGAATTTTTTGAAAATTTGTGATTTTTTTTTTAAATCCATGATCGAATTTTTTTTTGTGATCCATGATCAAATTTTTTGAAAATTTGTGATTTTTTTTTTTTAATCCATGATCGAACTTTTTGAAAATTTGTTAAATTTTTTTTTTAATCCATGATCGAATTTTTTGAAAATTTGCTGTACTTTTTTATTTATTTATTTTTATCCATGATCGAATTTTTTGAAAAATGATGATTTTCCGAAAAGATGTGAAAATCGTGATAAAGTTTTGATTATCATGATGTATTAAACCCAATTTTTAATTTTTATTGTTTGAGTTTGCTGTAATTTTTTTTTTTTATTTTTCCATGATCGAATTTTTTGAAAAATGATGATTTTCCGAAAAGATGTGAAAATCGTGCCAAGGTTTTAATTATCATGAGGTATTAAACCATATTTTAAATTTTTATTGTTAAAGTTTTTGTTGAAAAAATTGTATGTTGATGGATTATTTATGCAAAAAAATGCATGTTATTATATTTTTAATACAAAACTGAGGCCACTCTATCCCAGCCATATTATTCACATATCGAGTCCCAACAGCAACAGTGTAGGGATGAGCACGACAGCGCAGGTGAGCATAAAGGATAGACAAGCTTCGGGGATTTTGGATTGGGAACACAACAAACACTAACACTCAGGGATTTGTGAATAGTCAGACGCCCGCTAATATCGATGATTCGTTCTTAGATCGAATCAATGAATTGTCAAACGAATTCAATCAATAGCACCAGCGTGACCAAGAAGAACAAAAACTTCGTCTATCATTTTATTTTTAGATCGTATGTTCTTAATTTTATGCTTTATTGCAGTCTATGTATGTTGATATACTTATTCCATGATAATTATATGTTTATCCTTTTGTGTGATGTAAATTAAATGCTGAATGGCGGTTCATGCAGGAAAAGAACATATCAATATTCGCATATTCATTCAAAAACATGAAAATTCTTAATGGAGTACCCTCATTTCTTATTGAATTTTTAAAAAATAATATTTATAATGAATTTTAATAATTTTTTCGGATATTTTTTAAGCTTTATTCTGACCGATTCATCCGATTTTCGATCCGGATAGCCGATTCTTCGATCCGAATAGGTTTTTTGAAAGCCCGATCCGGATCACCATCCGTTTTTTAAACCATTGGTTAAACCATTCCAATTTTACCGAAAGGGTATTCGGCTATTCCACTGTAAAATTAGTGGGATGACACGGCGACTCTGCACAGTTAATCGCCGAGTTCACCCGCATGAACAGTGAAAGAAGAAAAACCATCACGAGTTTCATTTTTTTGATGAATTATTGCCATTTGCAGGCTTTAGCAGTGAATTATTGATCATATTTAATCATTTTGCAGCCTTGTTTTTTACTATAAACGAATCTTTCACCGTTTGGATATCACAAAATCGATTTCCGGTGCATTTTTTTCAAAAACTGTTGACGGAAAAAAAAACTCTGCCATTGTTTCGATTACAATCGATTTTGGACTAATTTTTTGCTGATGTCAGATGGTTTTGTTCTTCATCGTGATCTTGACCAATGTTGTAGCCTTTTTTGTGATTTAGCAACAATAGTTCCTCGATTTTCGAATTCCAATTTTTTTTTTTAAAAACAGTTGACAAAATAAAACCTTCGTCATTCTTGCGATTACGATCGATTTTGGATTGCTTTTTTGTTGATATCGAAGGGGTTTTGTTCTTCATCGTGTTCTTGACCAGATGTTGTAGGAATTTTGCGTGATTAAGCAACAATAACTGTTCGATTTTTCAAAATATCGATTCCTTTTGCGAAGTGCAGTTCATGGGTTATGGTTTTTTCGCCAATCTATTGATTTTAGGAGATTTTTGGCACCATTTTGAATGAAATCAAAGGGGTTTTTAAGATAATGGTGATCTTCAGATGATGTGCTATAATGGTGATCTTCAGATGATGTGCTTAGTCGTGTGATTAAGCAAGGTTTGGTTGTCGATTCTTGAAAACCTTGATTTCCGGTCATTATAACTCAATTCAGATCCAATTTAGATATGCATTTTGATCTTAATATTCTCAATTCTCAGATCCAGAATCATGAATTTTCGTTTTGTTTTTTGCTTTTAAAGGATTTTTTTTAAATGCTTCGTGGTTTGAAATCCAATTTAGGTTTTTGAGTAATTACTTTTAAATTAATTTCTTGATTTAAATTAAGAATTTTGACAAATAATTATTTTTGATACACGCAATATAAGAATACCTTTTTTTTCGATTTTATTGTAATGAGATTGAATTCTATGTCATGAATTTATAAATTTATTGTAAAAAAACTTGCATTTTTTAATTTTATTGTCAATTTGTTGAATGCACTAAAATGTAATTTTTTGAATCTTGATACATAATTAAAAAATTTTTGATACATAAAATGTACGTATGTTTTTGATATATAATTTATGAGTAAAATATTTTACTGAATAAAACTAGCGATTTTGACAAGTATATGTTCTTGTTTCTCTCGGTATAAGAGTAATTTTTTTTTCTTATAATTATAATCAATTCTATCTCATGAATGTATAATTATCATGCAAAGAAAACTTGTATTTGTCAATTTTATTGTCAAAATTTTAATGTAATAAAAATGTATGTTCATGATACATAATTAATTAACTGGGTAGAGTCAGGTCAGCACCAAAGATTCTAAGGCGTAAATGAATTGGCTCAATGAATTGTCGATAGAATTTGATGAGATGCATCAGTGCGATGACGAGCAAGAACGAAACCACCTTTAGTTTAGGTATTAGGTTGTTTTTGGGTTGCAGTACTTGATATTTTGGACTTTATATTTCTATCCTTGATTATTATAAGCATTTTTTCAATGATTTGGATGAATGGTTAACAAACATTTAGATTGGACTTTATGTTTTTATCCTTGATTATTATAAGTATTTTTTCAATGATTTGGATGAATGTTTAACAAACATCTAGACATGAAAACGTCTCTGTATTCACCTATTTTTATGAAGTAACGAAAATTCATAATGCATCACTTTTAAAAAAAACACTATTTTTAGAGATTTATAGTGATTTTTTTAAAATTTTATAAAGTAATAAAAATATATAATGCAATATTTTTAATTTTTTATAGAAAATAAAAGATCATTATTTTTAATAGATTTATAGTGATTTTTTTAAAATTTATTGAGACAAAATTTGCTCATTCGACATATTAATATGCTCAACCTCCGATATGACGCGCCGACTCACCGATCCAACACGAATATGAGTGAAGATTATCCCGACCACCGAATTGATTTTTAAAATCTTAGTTTTCATGCGCATCACAGAAACAGAGACACCAATTTACGATTCTGCGCCAACCCGGCATTTATTTATTTATTTTTTTTGTTTGATTTTTAAAACCTTAGTTTTCATGCGCATAACAAGAACGGAGAGACCAATTCCCTGATCGGACTTACGACCTCAACCCCATTCCCGCCCCCGGCGTTTTTCAAAGCAGGAAGAGCGCGACACATGAGAAAGAAGTTTGAGAGAGAGAGAGAGAGAAAGTAATGAAAAGCCTTGCTTCGCTACAACGGATTCTTTGCAGTCATTCTTAGAGAGAGAGAGAGGGGCTCGTATTTGGTTCTTGGAGAGTATTGAACTCCTGCTCACTGTAAGTGGTTTGTCCCCTTTTTCTTCATTAATTTCTTTATGAGAGAGAGGATTTACTATGTCTTTTAACCCTAACCTTTATAAATATTAGTGCCCTCTAAACAACGGTTCTCCTGTATGAAGTACTTATGGCTTTGCTGTAAATTTACATGATAAAAACCTTACAATGGAAAACCAGGGCAAAAGTAGTGCCTTAGTTTTAAAAAAGTGGACCACAATAATTGTATCCTTACAGTGAAAACTGGTTTGTAATTGGTTAAAGTTCGACAAAATTATGTTGGTTTTATATATATATATATATATTTTTTTTTTTTTTTATTATTTTTTAACTTCCAAAGTTGTGAGAAAAATTGGGTTTTAGGGTTATATGCTCTTTGTTATTTGTAATACTTTTGTGAAATTTTTATTTTAGTTAATATTGACTATTTAATATTACTTTCTATAATAAAAAAAAGGAAAAGAAAAAGAAGGATTGTGAATAACAATTGCTCTATACCTTTTAGTTCATTCTATAATTTTATTATTATTTGTTTTTTCAAATTACCGGTAATGAACTGACACTAGTTTAAAACTTACTAAAAATGAGTTTGTTGTTAATCTTGTAATAATTCAGTTGATGCTGCTGGATGATTTCGTTCAGTTGCCTCTGAGAATTGAGAAGGCAGCTTTTCCTTTTTGTCACTAGAGAATATAATTTTATTTTCTATAAAATTGCACTTGGCTTTTATTATTGAGAAAGGTCTTTTGTTCTTCGTAATAAACTTTACATCCTTTTTAACTCTTACTTTTTCAAGAATTTTTTGTGCTTCCCACATCTTGTAATTTTGTTTTGGTTCTCTGTTAGTCTTACTCAAAATGGTCTTCTCTTCTGATAGGGACACGTTTGGCTCATGGTGTTATTCTTAAACCCTTAGAGATAATTGCCTACTCGTATCCGTCCATGATTACTATCAAACTTTTTAGTTGTAAAGTTGTTTTTGTATTTTCCCTATTATTTGCAATGAATTATGTTTCTTGTAATTTGGCGTATAAGTCAACGTACTCATTATTGTATCCATGTCTAGTATTGCAGGAATTTCAAACTGGAAACATATTGTTTATAACATCTCGTAATTCTCTGAAGCTCAAGCATCATGTATGGTGGTGGTGAGTCTCATTACCATGTGCTAGTGATCATTTGCAATTTTGCACAAGCAAAATCACATGAGGGGATGGGAGAATTTTGTAGTGCAGTGTGCTCTAACATATTTTAAGTTTGACCAAGAACTTATAACTTGAAGCAATAATTTGACTGAAACACCTCTGTTTTGCATTTTTTTGCTGTTGTGATGCTTATTGAATGCTTTTATAATTTTGTGTATAACATCTCATGCAAAAGAGCCCACATGGGAATGAATCTAACAATACTCATGACCTGTCAGTTCGTCACCTTAACTGCCAATAATTATTGTATTGATATCAAGTACTTTTAAGTATTGGCAAGCGTTTCTTCGTAGATGATTTTGACATTTATAAATGCACTTTTTATATAACTCTCCATGCTTTGCAATTTGAGTAGTATCCTTTTTATTATCTGCAAGTCATTTTGTATGCCAATGAATTTTGAAAGTATGAGACGCTCTAGCAAGCTGTGGTGGCAGTTTGTTTTCCCCGAAAGGCTTATTTGGTCTTTTCCATTTGTTTTGGGTGTTCATTTTGCAATAAAGGTCCATTGCCGTTGTGTTTTGAGAGTACTAGTAAATTGTGTGCTCGGAATACTATGATTCATTTGATAGAAGACTCTAAGGCCCCATTTGGATCCCTTGAAAAACTAGTCCGAAAAAAACTATTTCCTGTGAAATATATTTCTTGCGAACAACATTTCTTATAAAATGGGTTTTTGCTGTTCGGATAGCATCTGGATGCACCTTGGGGCTGGAAGATACATTTCTACCATGAAAAGGGTTTAAACACATTGAATCTCTAGAGAGGAAAACATGGTAGAGATAGAGGGAGAAAGAAATGGCTAGAGCAAGATGGAAGTGGAAACAGATTTCTACGAACAAAGAGAGAGAGAGAGAGAGAGAGAGAGAGAGAGAGAGAGAGAGAGAGAGAGAGATGTGAAGAGATTGCCCCTTTATTCAGTTTAAAAAAAGAAGAGATTGCCCTTTATTCTCCAGGCCCCCACTAGCTATACACTGGTTTTATTATTATTATTGTTATTATTATTATTATTATTTTTGTTTGGCTCTGCAAGGAAGTCTGATGTGGAAACTAAAACTTTAGCTTGTGGTAGAAAAGCAATTGGACTCAAAATAGAGAAAACAATTTCAGGCAGAAAAAAAATTTCCATCCTGGATTTTGTATCCAAACGGCGGAAATAAGCAATCTCTCTCAAAAAACCATTTCCTGATAACCTTGTTCCAGGAATTTAAAACGGCCCCGACGAGTAGAAGAATTTTCTTTTTGAGTGGAAGATTTCTCCAAGAGTGCAAGTGATTTTCTCTCTTTTATGAAAGGTTCTTTTGATGAGCCTTTTACTGGTCTGGTGCTTGCATAAGATCCTCTGAAGTGTTGTTTGTTATCACATCGGATGTGGTATAGTTTTCTTCTTGTAAAAGCACTACTCGAGGATATGATTATTCAAACTCGATACATTTCTTTTAAACCTCTTTGTGAGAGTAGTGGTCCGAGTCTTAGATAAACTGTCTGTGTTTTCCAACGACGTGTGCGTAGTTACAAAGAGTGATGCATTTTGGTTTTGATTGCTTCATATTTTTTAGTCGGTATAGATCGTTAGACATACATCATGGTAATATCGAGTTCTTTTGTATCTCATTTTCTTGGTAATTCTGATAGTTTAAAATTCAAATGAATGGATTCCTTCACTATCATATTATTTAGCTATGTTGGTTTGACTTTATGTAGATGAAGTCTCGGCCATAGTGTTGGACTTGGGATCTCATACGTGCAAAGCAGGTTATGCTGGTGAAGATGCTCCCAAGGCAGTTTTTCCATCTGTATGTATCTAATAATAGTAACAATATTGGTGTAAGCTATTTCTTGGTCATTGTTGTTTTTCTTGGTCGTTTTTTTTGTGTGGCCTTAATCTCAATATGATAGTTTATTATGTGTGCAAAAGAAGATTAAAAAAAAAAATCAGGTATGAAAGAAGATTGAAAAAAAACTAAAATTTAAGCAGTTGATTTTTGTTATGGGAAGTAGGGAGAGGCCAACTATCTCTAATGTTATCTTATTTCAACCTTGATCCGGAACATTGATGAGAACACACCAAGGCTGTTAGTCATGTGATTTGTTGCATCAGGGTCAGTATACCAATAAGGCAATGAGGATTGGCTGAAAAGATATCTAAGGGACGGCAAGTACATAGGGGACATCATCTAGCGATAGAGATAATTGACCTGGTTATACAGTTGAGGGCTGTATCATTTGGTTTGTTGCAAAATTTTAAGAGTGGTATAGTAGTAATTTGGGGTTGATTGAAGATTACATCAGTGAGTTTTGCTGGAGAAGTGGCACTAGTGCTCATGGGGACCTACTCTGGCCTTCTGTTTTTGCTTTTTTTGTTCTTCAATCCTTTTGTTGCCGTTTCCTTCTTGCAATATGATCTATTTAAGTCCGTCATTAACATTTATGAAGAATGTTGATGATATCATTGCTGCCAATTATCTTTTGTCAATGGGCTTGACAATGGAATCTTACCTTGGTTTTTCAGGTTGACTTCCCCAAGTCTTTGATTATTGTCAAAGCATTGTTGCATGATAGTATTATAAAAAAATATTGTTGCATAAATTGTATTGATACAAGCGACTTGATCTTTATTTAAGGTTGTTGGGTCCATCGAACAATCGGGGTTGGATGATGCAGTTGGGATTGAAAAGGAATCTCAATCTGTTTCTGAAGCAAAAAATGGTATCAAGACTATAGATTCTGATAAAGCTAAGACAAAGCGTAAATTGTATGTGGGTTCTCAAGCCCTTGGATATCGTCGGGACTATATGGAGGTTAGACAGATTTCTCGAAATGATTGTAATGTTTTACGATGGTTTTCTTTTTTGTTGTCGTCTGATAATTTAAAAGATTTGCCGTTCTTAACATCTTAATATTTGGTGCAGGTGCTTTCACCTATAAAAGATGGACTAGTTGTGGATTGGGACATGGTAGACAACATATGGGACCATGCCTTTCGGTAATTGATTGCTCTAAATTATTGGTGATTTTTACAAATTTGTTATTTTCCTTGTCTCTTAACTGAGGCTTATATGGTTTTCATGCTCATGGTGTTCGCTGATTTCAAATTTTGCTAGAGGTTTTGGTTGGTCATCATTTTTATGCTCATGATGTGAGAAATTAGATTTGCAATTACTACCTTAGCTAGATTTAGTCCCTGCTCCTTGAAGGGGTCTATATTATTTTATGCTGCTAATGTCTTGCATCCAGAATCAATTTATGTTAACTTTTATTTGGTTTCCAATTTGTGAAGTTCTTAATTTTCTCAAATTTAAAATAGGTTTTTTAGTTTTTTCTGTTTAGGTTCTCCCTAAGAAGTATACTTTTTCTCTGTTTTCTGTGCCAGGCAATGCCTGCTGATTGATCCTAAAGAGCATCCTATGTTACTGGCAGAACCATCTTCTAATCCTCAACAGCAAAGAGAAAGGTGATCTGATACTAATGAAATATACTTGTTGTAATTTATGTTATTTTTTGCACTTTTTATTTGCGCACATTGTGCACTAGGCATTGTACTTAAGCTATGTGCTTGCAAGACCAAAATTGGTTGACTTTTTAATGTACATATATGTATGCATAACTTTATGGTATGCCTACACAAATGAATGTTTCTCAAGCTTATATGAATATATTTATGAATTTATATCCTTTGAGATGAAAGGTGCATGGTATGTGGCACCCCATGGGGACATCCATTGTCTGTGACAATGAAGGGTGGAGATTCACCATACCAAGCAAACGTCGATCATCCATAATTATAGCTGATCTCCATTGTGCAACAAATGGTGAATTCCTTTGTGGACTGCCTGTGTGCGGTATAATCTCCTTGATTATGATTACTTTTCCACTTGTGGGTTTTAAAGCAAGACTGTAATTTTATTGTTCTTTTTAATGGAAAACTTTAAGTTTTTCATTTTTGGATTGGACCTTCAATTATGGGAAGGGGTCATTTAGATGTTCAGTGTGTTCTTTTTCTAGTGTTTTGCTCGGCCAGCATAGGCTCTATTTCCTGGGAATGTTGTGATTCTTGTTTTTTTGTATCTAGCACGTGAATATCGGAGTTTCTTGGCTGGATGAAGTGCACTCTAGTTATTGTTGTCCTTTCTGTATAGAATGCAATATGTGTTTCTTCTTGTTTGTAGCCTGGATGAATTCTGATAATTATTTTGGTGAATATTACAGGACAGCGGAGCTCATGTTTGAGAAATACAATGTTCCTGCTCTGTTTTTGGCCAAAAATGCTGTATGTTATTCCTCAGTATTCATCTTGGTTTTATAAGTTGTTATCATGCTTATTATATGTTTGTGTTACTGACTACTTGTTTTTGCTTTTCACTTGACCTTTATCTTATCATTGGATCGATGCCAGGTGCTTACATCATTTGCTTCTGGGCGTGCAACCTCATTAGTTGTAGATTGGCAAGTCTCAAAGTGCTCCTAGATTCTTATTTCTTTTCCATTCAGTGGTTGCTATCATGCTTGTAAGCATTTGCTGGTGAATTGGGTGTTAGCAGATATGTTACCTATTTATCATGTGCACTTCTTTTGACCATTTTGTGTACCATGTGATTGTGATTTTGATGCGTATTACTTTCACTTATTTACCATTTCTGGCTTTGTGGATGTTCCCTTACTATATACTATATTATCTGCATGTTGATTATGTAGAATGCATTTTTCTGGAGGCTTCTTCCTGAAGTTATTTTTCATTTAAATTAGGGTGAAGAACTTTTGTTTGCCATAGATTACATGCCCATATAGGATATACCCATTCTCATGAAAGCCAAATGCATCGACAGCCATTCACACATCTACCTTAACACACAACATGGTGAATGACTGCTGTGATATCCTTGCAAATTCAAAAAAAAAAAAAAACACAAAGAAAAAAGAAGTAAATTTGAATTTTATGATAGAAGCCCATGGCTAATTATCATAGTTGTTCGAAACGCATGGGAACCCAAATCGTTTTAGGAACTACAATCACGGCTGGCTAGAAGATTCATATCTTAGGAATCGTTATCCGTACAATAGAAATCGTTGGGAACGAGATTCCTAGTTTTTAAGAATCGTGTTTCAACCGAAATAGATATAAGTTTCATCCACATATGGAATCAAAATTCCATCCTCCTTGGATTGAAATTTCCATCCCCCTAGAATCGACACTCCAAGAGTCAAGATTCATTAATATGCGGAATCGAGTTTCTGACATATGTGGAACATAAATATGTTGCTGTTTCGAATCATGATTCTAACATATTTGGAATCAAGTTTCTGAAGTATATGGATCAAAGATCCATGCCAGTTTGAGATCGAGATTTAGAATAATATGGAATATGGAATGTGTTCGAGAACCCCTACCAGGAATCGAGATTTCATTTTTATTGAGAAGGAAGCCCCAAGCACATCTTGAGGCTTATCAACTTCAGAACCTATATTGGATGTCTCTTATTAGAAGGTTTCCCAAATTTTGAAGTGATTGTGTTTGCTATTGAACTTACGGCAATTATATACAAAAGATAAGTATTTCTAAATTGTGATTTTGACTTCATTATTATAAAGACAAAATAGGATTAGGTCTACGCCATGGTTTCACTTTTAATTGTATGTGTTGTATTTACTAGTTATATTTTAAATTTAAAGTAAAGGCCGTCTAGGATGACACAAGTAAATTAATGAAACATTGCAACCCCTAGAAGCATTTGAAGGAAGATTTCTACTCCAATTTCCTTTAGGAAGTGCACAACGATCATAAATTGTATTGGTTTTTGTTTTGATACTTTGAATTTATTTATTTTTGAATCAAGATTTAATCTTCGCTGGAATCCAGATTCGATATATTTGAGAACATCTACACCCAATTAATTGGTTCAAGTTTCTAAAGATGTGTTGGATCAAGATTATGAAATTAAAGAATCGAGTTTCCTTGGTTCCAATAAATGGTTTCTAAAGATTTGTTGAATCGTGATTTTGAAATTAAGGAATTGAGTTTCTTTAGATCTGAAAAATGGTTTCGAAAGATGTGTTGAATCGAGATTCCGAAATTAAGGAATCGAGTGTCCTTGGTTCCGAAAAACGGTTTCTGTGCAGATTCCTTAATGGAAACATGGAATTGGGTTTTGGAACCGGAATCATGAGGCCGTTGGAGAGATTCCGGTAACTATGCTAATTGTGTCTAAAAAATGTGTGTGCGCATGCTCATATGCATGGATACAAACCAGATTAATCTGATTTCTTTGTTCATTGAAGGATTTGGCATTAGCCATATTGCTATATATGGTCACTGCATGTCCCCATTCAATTGTGGAGATAACATTGTCACCACACAAATTGCTTCAAAGTGTTGCATTTCACGATAGCGCTAAGTGAGTTGTATTGAAACTGACTACCATTATATGCGTATGCATTTCACAATTGGCATTGTATCTGTCTCATATGGACTAATTTTGAGGACATGATCACTGAAGGTCATGACCTTGGCCAGTCAAAAGTTCTTTTCTGAGCAAATCATGATTGATCTTCCTAGATGATTTTCTAATGTCATTTTCTGAGGTTGAAATATGTTTCTATGTGCGTTATATATTGTATATAAGAAGTACTAGTCATTCAGTAGTTCTGGATATATTATCAGGGTTTTGTCTTGTGATCCACTTCTGATTCTATTTATATAAATTGATCATAAATGAATAATTTTAGACAATTTCACTCACTTTGTTTGACAATGCATTCCCCATAGATATGTGTCCTGTTCAGATAAGATGTGGAATCTCATATTTCTTTCCATCATTGTGATATTTGGAGTCTTATACACACAAAGGCTTTTATTTGTGATAATTATAAGTTTTAAAATTGGTTGTCTGTTACCCTAACTAACAGAAGTTGCATTGGTTAATCAGTGGCGGAGGTTCTACTACAGTTGCTGCTGTACATGATGGCTATGTTCTTCAAAAGGTTTGTTGACTTGTTCACATCCATGCATTTGTGTTGCAGTAAAATTGAAAAACAATAAAATCAGCAAGAAACAAAGCCAAACACATGCATAATTCAAAGAAACCTAGGGTTTCTTCTCCATGCCCCAAGCTAGAGTTCAAAAGCCTAAGCTTTTATCTTTTTCAATTTCTAAAAATCATGTAGAATTATGACTCCCTTAAGGCCCCACACACCTCTTATATATTATAATTTAATGTTTCAAGTACAAAACGTGTCCAAACAAATAATACATTGACCCATATATCTTAACTTAAACTTAAAATTTGTAATGATAGTTTACCTCTGTGATCAATACTCGTGAATAGTACTTGTGAATAGTACTTATGGAGTAAATAAAAAAAATAAAAACTCTAAAAATAAAACTAAAAAACCCTAGAAGTGAACCTTAAAACTCATTTCTCTCAAAAAAATAAAATCTTAATACTAAAACTATAATATATATCCTTTAAAATTGAATAAAAATAAAAAATAAGAATATTTTTTCCCTCCATCATTCTCCCTTGGTTGGAGAAAACTCATCCTCGAGTTTTGAAGTGTCCTAAGATGAAATTCGCGTTAGTTCAGCAACATTCTTCAACTCGAATATTATAATCATGATCTCAGGACTTGGGTGTTACTACACTAATCAAAACACAATGATTGTGCATTAGAACTGAGAAACCCTTGAGGAAAGAGTCATTTTATGCCGGTGAGTATTTTTAATTGCATAAATTTGTTGAAATTACATCAATTTAGCCATGTAACCTAGTTGAATTTGCCGGACTTAGCTCTAGAACACACCATAGATGCATCTTTCAAAATTGAAGAACAAAAAAATCAGCAATAAATAAAGCCCATAATTCAAAAAAACCTAGGGTTTCTTCTCCATGCCCCAAGCTAGGGTTCCAAAAGCCTAAGTTTTTATTTTTTTTTCAATTTCTAAAAATTATGTGGAATTATGACCCCCTCAAGGTCTCACGCACCTCAAGTAGAAAAAGTGTCTGAACAAATAATATACTGACTTGTATATACTAACTTAAACTTAAATTCATAATGACAGTTTTACCCCTGTGAGCAGTTCTCGTGAACAGTACTTGAGAATAATACTTGTGCATGGTATTTATGAAGTAAATATAAACCCTAGAATCCCAAAAAAACTAAAAAAACCCTAGAATTAAACTCTAAAACTAAAACTATAATATACATATTTTAAAATCGAATAAAAATAAAAAATAAGTTTTTTTTCGCCCTCCATCAATTTGATCGCCTAAACGTTATACATAAATTCTAAGTTGGATATATCAGTTCGTTGAGTGCCTTTCTTTGGTGGTAATTACCTTTTTTCAACTTCCAAACAACATATTAGTAGCTGCTTATTTTTATTTTAGTTTTTTCTTAAGTTGTATGTTTGAGAGTGGTGGCAGGATTCAGTTTGTTAATCTGCCTTAGCATTTTATACTCTTTTGAGTTCTCTTTTTCTTTTATAGGCTGTGGCATCATCTCCTATTGGAGGGGAATTTCTAACAGATTGCATGAAGAAATGCTTGGAAAGCAAAGGCATTGTGGTGGGTCACTTTATCAGCATTTACAAATTGTTGCTTCCTTAATTTTGTCTACTGTAGAGCTATCATAATCTTTGGATTGGTGACATTGTTTTGTGTTGCAGCTAAAACCTAGATACTCTTTTAAAAGAAAGGAGATACGACCAGGAGAATTTCAGGTGGGATTTTCTGCATCAGCCATAGTCTTTAGTTAATTATGTTTTATCTTGTTATCAGTAGCAGTTTTATTTTCTTCCACCATGTTTTTATTTCATATTTTTGTTGCTTTCCTTTTGCACTGGAGTGGCTCTTTCAGTTTAGGCAAGAGTATTACAGGCCTGTGCTTTGTGCTTTGAGTGTTGTGGAGGGTAAGGGTGGTCATGTTAAACATGGATGGGGGCTACTGAGTTGGGCAATCACCACAGAACTGTGCTATATAAGGTACAGTTAAGGGTGCATCTGGTTTAGGGTTAGGCATGGACTGGGGTTAGACTTTGTGTCATTGTTTGGTGCAAAATAGAAATTCTGTAAATCTGGTTCCCATGCTTGGCCAACCTTTGGGTTTTGTAATGCATGGAATGGTGTGTGGACAAGATGCTTATGCATCCTGGATTAGAGTTGAAGGGAGATCCCCATGTTGTGTTGTTCCGCGTTTCTTGGCTTTGCTTCAGATCTGCACCTTGACCTGTCTGGCAACCATAGGCATGATTACTTATTAATACAACCTGCAAAATCATGGACCCAAACATCTAACATCTGTTTCATGGAGTTTTTTTTCAACTTGGGGAGAATATGAACTACATTTGCTGGTTACATGCCGATATGGGAGAGCTTGATTTTTATTTGAGAAGGTGCATGGTTGTGGATCTGGAGATAAATGACGCATGGGTATGAGCTACTTCTAGTTGTTTTTACTATATCATCTTGAAAACATGTGAATCCTTTCTTTTTTATCCCTCATGTCGGTGGCTTCTATGTCTTTCTCTTGGTTCAACAATATTTGAATTGATATCTGAACATTCATTTGTGCTTGCACTATTTTTTATGGGCGTCCTTTTTTCCACCTATCATGCATACTATCTACTGAGTTTACTTTGGATTGAAATAGCACAATATTTATGTCAAATTGTTATTTTTCTTGCGGGATTGCTTAATTTTGAGTAATGTCATTGAGACTGGACTGGCATTTGAATTGATGAGGGCACCGGGCTGGACCCGACCCATTCACTAGCAGTCTGATCATAAAATAGAAAAGTAAAGAAAATTGGAAAAATCATTATCATCATCATTAGAGTCTTTTCCTAATTATTTGGGGTCGGTTACATGAATCTTGGTCTGTCTTTCTACTCTATCAAGGGCAATACCCTCAATGAGGTCATAAGTCCCCATATGTTTTCTCACTACTTCCAATCATGTCCTCTTGGGCCTACAAATATAGAAAATAGAAAATAAACAATTGAAAAATTAGAGAAATCATGGGAAATCCAGAAACATAGAAAAATAAGAAAACTTCAGAAAAATATTAGGAATGAAAATAAAATTATATCACATCGTTTGTCCATATCTCATGATGCACTCCAAAGTCTCCAATAACCCATCAAGCAATAACTATGGAAATGAACTATTAGTATTGAAGGCAAATACCTCTATTAATATTAAAGTCAAATACCTACAACATTGAACTATTATACCCAAAAAAGAGGTTAGAATGAATGCATGAGACAGCTCATTGCAAAAGCGTTAAAAAATAAAAATATATTCAGTTTTCTATTTCTCTTTCAAATTTATAACAAATAAAACAAAGAATAAATCAAATAGACTTACTTAGGGTTTGAAATTTTTGAATTGAGTGACCTGCAAGGAAAGTCGCCAGAAGTTTGCCCAAATTCTAGGGGTTTTTTGGGTTAGTGAGATTGAGAGAGAGAAAATCTGAATATATTTTCTCTCTAAGGCTATGATTGATATTCATGATTTAAATATTCAAAATTTGAAAATTTGAATAAAAGCTTTGTTAGCCTTCCATATTTCTGGATCTCATATTATCCTTATATTTTCTTTTTTTTGTGTCTGTTTACTGCCTCCTCCTAATTCAGAATTTTTCCTGAAAACCTGGACCTGACTATCCTTATCTTTCCTAGTTATTCTCATAAAGCAACTTTGCCCGAAAACTAGTGACTCCAACATCCTTATCTTTCCTGGTTATTCTTGGAAGGCAACTTTGCCCATAAACTAGTGACTCCAACATAGAAGTTGCAATTCGTTAGAAAAGCTTAGCTAGTTACAGTAAAAACTATGATTCTCGCCTGAAAAGCAGCAATTAAAGTGGAAAGGGGTGCAATTTTACCTGAAAACCTACACCACAGCTTCGTTGGAAAACTATTAATGTTCCTAGAAAAGATGCAACTTTGCCGGAAAATGTTGCACTCTTCTCTGATACTTGATTTTCGCTGGATAAAACATCAAGGCTTGCCAGAAAACACCACTATTTTCTCCAGGAAATCTTATGAAACTCAACAGAAATCAATGCAAATCGCTAGAAAACCAGTGATTCTGGTGGGAAAATGGGTAAAACTCCCCTAAAATCATTAAAATTCTTTCCTTAACAAACCTACTATCCTAGCCAATAAAATCTGCAATTCTCATCCAACAATACTGGAATTTCCTTGATAATTCCCTGCAATTGTCACAGGAAAATATCGGGTGTCGCCGGTAAATGGACAACGGTCGTCTCTGCTAGAAGTTTGAGCATGCTCTGGAGCCCAATATAAAAACCCTAACCAACGACAATAGCTTATAGGGCGCCATGGAAGCTACAGTCGAAAAAACAGAAGAAATGGGGGATGAAGCCCTAAGGCTGGTATGAAAAAGGAGCTGTGACGCACAACTTTCTCTCTCGCTCTCATTGGTTAAAGGACAGCGTAAGGCGATCAAAGGAAGGGGGTGAAAGTTCTAAGGATGGTGTGAAAGAGGAGCTCAGTGAGCTGCGAGGCACAAACTACCTCTCTCTCTGTCTCATTGGTCAAAGTAGAGTGGCAAGGCAGGCAAAAGGAAAGCAATCCATTCTGTTAGATATTAGCGCCGTCTGTGAAATCAAATCCCACAAAATTTAAGTCCGACTTGAATTACATGGGATTCAGATAATAAGAACTTATCCTAATTTTCGAGGAGAAGATTTTGGTCAATCAAACGTGATTTAGGAACTAAAAAGATCATGATTATTATAAATCTTATATCATTTGATAATATTAGGATAATAAGTAGTTACCAATCATACTCTAAGAAAATGTTTTCAAATCTTAAAACCCACTCGAATGCTTTCATTTACCAAAATGTGCCTCATTATTTCAAATGACAAAAAGAAAAAAAAAACTGCTAAAATGGCAGAAAAAACAAAAAAGACAAGGGCCCTTTTACATTCTGGATCGGGATTGCCTGGTTCACATGTTTGTGGACATTCTGGTCTTGGGGGGTCCAACCAGATTGGAATGTCCAATGGTTTCCGGTTCTGATCAGCAGGTCTGGTCTTGTCGAAACAACTTTGATTTTGATACTTTTCATTAATATTTAGTTGTGACATGACATGTTCTTCCTTTTTTAATTCCAGACTGTGGACCTTGATTTTTCTAATACAACAGAAAGCTACAAGCTGTACTGTCAGGTGCCTGATTTCTAAACAGTGTAGTCTCCTTTATTGTGAATTGACATTCTATAGGCATGTTCTGTGCCTCTTGTAACTTTCTCATTTCTCATTTCAGAGGGTAATTGCTAGCGACATTAAAGAGGCTGTATGCCGAGCACCAGACACAGCATTTGATGGTACAATTGATTCCCATGTCATGAACTAATTTGTTTTTATATATATCATTTGGAGTTTTCTTTGTTTATACCAGCAATATGGGTTGTCTCTATATCAAGGTAAGGGTAATGTTGTTTCATGTCGCTGTTTTCAAATGGATGCTAAAATAGCTTTCACGGGGGCCTAAAAAAAATTTGTCAGTGATTTCTTTGTCCAGCTTTATCCAATGCAGATCTTGTTTATGTGATCTTTGTTGGCATTTTCTGGCCTACTCTCTCTCTCCGAATTTATCCACTGCTGATCTTTTTTATGTGATCTTTGCGGGCATTTTCCGGCCGACTCTCTCTCTCTTTCTCTGGTTGTCCGACTTTATACACTGCAGATAGTTTTTGTGAACATTGTGGGCATTTTCTGGCCGAATCTGTCTGTCTTTTTGCGTGTGTATGTGCGTGTGCGTGTGCATGCGTGCGTGATGCATGATGTTTATTATTTTGTGCGAAACTAATCATCCCCTTCCGGTATACTTTTGGCCTCCTCTCATCATTTATGATTTATTTTCACTAAGCATATTCTGGCCCTCATGAAAGCTTTTTATTGTTGTAGTTTATGTTCTGGAACTTGTCTGGATAGTTATGGTGATTATGGGAGTTCGAAATATTTGTTTTTTGCAAAGGTTGTTGAGATGGATGAGATGTTTGTCAAGATGGACTTTTGAAGATGCTAGAGGCTGTCACGCTTTAGAATTCAATTAGTAGTTCTGCAAATGGTTGTTGATGGAACATCAAATTTTGATGCCTTTTGTTGAAGCACAAATTTATATGCATAAATTGCTATGCTTCTTACAAGCACAATGAGTAGTAGTTCCTCCGATCAATAAAAAAAAATGACTACTTCCTTAAAATTGCAATTGTTTTTTATGTGAATTTCTGGATTCCTGGTAGTTCAACCAATTTTAGGACCATTAAATAAAGCTTTAATGGCGGGCAATGGCTATGAAAATGTTTCTTGATAAATTTTGGACATGCACTTGCTGTACTGGTCACTGGGTTCAGAAATCCGAATTATGTGACCTGTCCTTCAAGTTATTGTACCACTGGCTGCGAATTTTTGTCTTCTGATGGATGAAGATCGACAACAGGTAGTTGACTCTCAAGATGGTGTCAAAGCCTTTCCAATGTCTATCTCTCTATTCTTGTTAAAGGATTGTGAAAACGTTTCTTCAGTAGCTCTAGACGAAATAGACAGGGAAGCCCCCAATATCCCTTTTTATTTTCGAATGTTGCCTAGGCTTTTAATAGTATGCTTCATGGAGTATATGAGGCAAATCTAATTTTGGGGTTTTAGGTGTCTCCTAATGCTCATGTGGCCTCCCAAATAGAATTTGCGGATGACCCCCTAATGTTTTGTGATGCTACCACAATGCAAATGGAGAAATTGTGGCTATTCCTTAGATGGTTTCAGGTGTGCACAGGTCCTAGGGTGGACATTGATAAGGGGACACTTATGGGTGTTTTCGTCCTTGATCATGAACTAAAGGAGAATTGAATTGGCTGTGGGTTTGGTAGCTTGCCAAATAAGTGTTTGGTGTTACTCAGTGTTTTAAAATGCGGCCGCATCATACGGGATGCGCTCGCATCCGCATCAGAAGCAGGTGCATATACGCTTTTGACAGATGTGGCTGCATCAGGCCGCATCGTAGCCGCATCCCACTGCTACAGTATCCGCCGAATTTTTTTCTGTTTTGCCCCTTGGGGAGGGGCAAAATGGTCTTTTTGACCATCCAAATGTTAGGTAAACTGTTTGGGGGGGTATTAGGGGCCCTAAACGAAGATTTTCAGCCACTTTTGTGGCTTTTTTTGCATCAAATTGAGGTAAAAAAAAATTTAGGCGGATTTTTTTTTTCATCAAAATCTTCGATTTGGCGGTTGTTTGATACTTGGGTGTTCATTGGATGCCTTTGATTGTTAATTTGAAGATGTTAGGGTGAATTTGTGATAAAAAATTGGGGGTTTCAGAAGTCGTAAAGAAATCGAGCAGTACTTCACAGAGTCGGTAAATTTTGTTTCCTTCTTGTACAATATTACTATTATTCATATTTTTGGGGCAATGTCTTCTTCCCAATCTTCTAGTAATAAGGATCCGGCTTGGAAATATGCTAAACTAAAAAATCCCAAAGATAGAAATTGTGTGATATGCTTGCTCTGTGGAAATACTTATATGGGTGGATAAATGGATAAAAAATCTATGACAACTAATAGTTTTGAAGTTAATCATTAAACTAAAATACCTACTATCACATATATCACCTTCATATTTTTTTCTATGCATTAACTTATTTTTTAAAATTTTTTAAAATTTTTTTACATTTATTGACCGCATCATCGCGATGCACCCTCATCTGGGCTGCATTGAGCCATATCGCCGCATTGGCCCCCCACCGCATCAGGTCCGCATCCCGCATTTTAAAACACTGGTGTTACTCTTATGCTTGGGAAGTTCATAGAAACCAGTGTGAGTTGAGTTCATGGGTTGGTTTCAGAGGAACCTATGTAACATGGACACATGTGTATATGATTTATGGCATGTGTTGTCATATCAAGGGATATAATACTACACTTTAGAAACTTAAATACTTCTTGTTAATCTTTCTTGTTCAAATTTCACTATAGAAGTATTTTAATTTTACTCAAAATCCCACTTTCCCTATTATGTATTGGTGTACAAATGTACTGTGTCTGAAAGGCCAATATTGGGGTTGGTTTTTCTGACACTCTTTTCCATGTTATGACTCTATTTCTTTGAGAAAATTTGATCTATGGAAGGTAGGATTCTTATCAATGGCAATATGGATCACCCTTATCAGTCTACTTCTTTGCCATTCCAGCCGTAGTAGCAAATGACATAGAGAGATTGATGAGGAATCTTTTGTTGGATAGAACAGTAGAGAAGAGATATACCATATCGTTATGTGGGCCCAGGTTGCAAGGTGAAAAGCAAAGGTGGATTGGGGTTAAGGTTGTTGAGTACTATTGAATCAAGCCCTAATTATAAGGCGGATTGGGGTTGAGGCGGATTGGGGTTAATTGTAGTGGAGGTATTATAGTGGAGGTTTTGGTTGCAAGGAACATATGTGAAAATAACTGGTGAAGGCTATGGCAAGAAAGTGGAAGGAGGTCTTGTGGAAGAGCATACAACCACATGTAGCCTCTCTGGGGTCTAGAAAGGAATCAATAACTACTATGTGCCTGTTTTTATGAATAATATAAGGAAAACAATATTAGCAATGGCCAAAATACTTGGTTTTGGCTAGACACCTGGATTGGGACAGATCCCCTTGATTAAGTTTTGCCAGGTATATTTGCTTTGTCCATTAGGCATGAAATAATATAAGAGGTCTAGAAGGCTCAGGCCACTACACAATATGGACCCCATGTCTAAGAATGCGATCCAGGCTTTCCGAAATTTGCAACTGCTGCTCAAAACCTTCTTCCCACCCAAACTGGAGGATAGACTCCATTTAAGGACCAGATTATTATGGCGAGTTTTCAGTAAGGTTGATGCACAAAATTATTACATGGACTGACGAGTTTAACTCAGCTGAGAGCAGCATGTTGCTTATCGCATACCCTCCTATAAACCCAGGCTTTCGGTTAGTTAGCAGTACTTGGGAAGGTGCTTACTGTGGTCTGCTTTCATGAATTGACCTATCCTAAACCCAGGTGATTCTAGTTTTCTCAGTTTGACTTCTTTATATTCCAGGAGACTTGATGGCTTAGTTGTAAAAATTAATTGCTAGGTCCAATCGATAATGTTTGCTAAGCAGGGACTATTTGATATCGACTTCTTTAAGCTTGACCCTTTCCATTGGTTATTGGACTCATCATGTACCATGCAGAGAGCTTCATGAGAATTTGGCTTCTTTTCATATCCCATTGATAGTAAGGTACTTTCTTAGCATCAGCAACCACAAGTTTATACATGATCTTTCTTTTGGTAGTTTGCATGATGGTCCTTTGGGATGCATAAGAATGCCGTATCAGATTTTAATCCTAGTTCTTGTTAATATTCTTCTCCATATTCATTCTCAAAAAAAAAAAAAATCCTCTCAATATTATTAGAATGCGTTTCCAATTCTTGTAAACATTCCTCTTTATATCATAAGCTTTTATGAATGGAAATCAATGATGTTTTTATTATAGATTCCAAACCATGATTATTCAATCATTCTATGATAGTTTTTGTTCTCTTCAGTAATTTCCAATCTCAGCGGCCTATGGCTGAAGAAGATTTGTATGTTGATGAGCACAGCATTAATCACACAGAATTTTGTAATAATAAATAATTTTTAGGTTGATATCTGCTCGATGCAATTCTTTTATTAGTCTAGAAAGGATAATAGGAAAGTTTGTTACCTGATTTCATATGTTGCTATTTGTAGGCTACGTCTTGTTTGTATTTGTTTTTTTCTGTTTTAGGAATGCTGAATCTTTTTTTTTAAGAATGCTGAATTTGGAAGGATACTCATTTTGCAGAAACTGCATATGCTAACATTCCGACGACATCTTATGAGCTTCCAGATGGACAGTGAGTCGTAATCTTTTTCCTTTCATCTTTTGACATGAGGTTGAATTGGCATGAAGCATATTGCGAAAGTTATGTCCTTTCTATGTCATTACCTATGGTCAGTGACTACTAATATTTTTTCTTTTGAGGCTGTTTTATCATTTGATAATAACCCAATGTTAAATTCCGTGGCTCGGGCAAGGTATTCGGGCCCTTGCCGAGCCGAGTATTTTGGGCGAGTCCGAATTGATTCTGTTGAGTCCAGCCTAGGCTAAAGGCCCAAAAGAACCCAACAAAATGGGACAAAATCCAAAAGAAGTCTTAAAAATCTTTAAAAATTGAAATAAAAAAATGGTAAAATAAAAATGGAAAAGATCGATAAAATGATGGAAAATTGATGTTAATTGCTGAAAATTTTATATAATATGAGAAAGCGATTTACTACCAAACAACATTGTATAATACAATATTGAAAACATAAATACAAAATTAAGTATATATAATTATACTTGGTTTGGTAAAAAAATAATTCAAATATATGAATTCATATTAAAAAAAATGCAATTCACCCAAAATTTTGAGGCCGATCACCGATCTTCGCACTTGGTGTGGATCAATCCCTCGAATCCTTGTCAAAACTTCCTCAAACAACCCATATCAAAAGTCCAAAACCAGATTTGATTGTCAAGTATGGATCTAGGAGATCCGAGCTCTTTGGATGAATAGTAAGTTTGAATTTGAAATATCTCAGATCCTAATTTCTTTGGTGTGTGAAGAATCCAAAAATAGGCTTAAAGATCAAATTTCTTTGAAGCTCCAAAATTCCAAATCTGATGTAATAACCAATGTATAAAAAGGTGGCCTGCTGCGGCGCCTTGAGGCAGGCAGATGCCCTGGGCTTCTTCCAACTTTTTAAACCCTGATGGTAACTGGGATGATCCTTGCTGTTTTGTTGTTTTTGTTAATGTGGATTTTCAGTTACTGCTGTATTCCTTTGTCTAAGGATTCTTTCTTAAGCTTGCATTCTTTTATTTTTGTTCATGACAGGACGATAGAAATTGGGGCTGACAGATTCAAGATTCCAGGAATTCTGTTTAATCCATCCTTAATCCATGTAGGTAATTTTTCAGCTTAGTTTTTTGGATTTAGCAATCAAATTCTATGCTTTATAGTCTCATTCTGTCATTTCATTTTGAGAAAGTTACAGGGTAGAATATAGAAAAAAAGAAAGAAATGAAAGGCGGACAGGATTTCGACTGAAACCTGTTCTGCCAACCACGCCATTCTAGTTTATTAGTGTTTATTTTTATATGCTTGAATGTCATGGTCCTCTGTGTTCTTATGATTTGTAATTGTATTGTGCATCTTATTTTCGTGCCATTTTCTTTAAATTCTGAATGAGACCCATTTTAATTTCTAAATGTAAATTCAATGGTAATACACTCAAAATTTTGGTAGTGGATTTTGGAGTCCCTGCTTTCAAATTAACATTTCTTTTAGATATCAAAAAATAGATAAGAAACTAATTAACTAATCTTATTACAATAAACAATATTGTAATTGTGTTTTGGTTGCTTGGTATGATTGTCATTGATGGGTGACATTACAAATTGAATGCACATTGTACATATAAAATTTCAACTGTATTGAATGGATCATTGATGTTTCCTTTCTTTGTTTTCATATTTTCTCTATAGACAATTCCTGGGATGGACAAATTTGACCATTCTACTCCAAGTCGCGGTCTTCCACAAATGGTAATATCCCATTTCTTCAGCAAGGGTTGTGCCACACCAGATCTAATTTCAGTATGGTTTTTGGCCACATATATCTCTGCTTTTCTTAGCAGTTAAACACTAACGGATGCTCCCAATATCTCTAGGTTATCGAAAGCATAAATAAATGTGACGTGGACATTCGCAGGGAGCTATTCAGCAGTATTTTGGTAAGAATTTTTCTTACTTTCCAGGTTTGTTTTTTGTTATTATTAATTGCTTGTATTCTTTGGATATGGTAAGCTTCAGTCAGGGTAGAATTGAGCTGGTGTGCCATGTAAAAAGTATTGGGTGTTACTTCAGTGGCATAAAGTGTCTTTCCATTACAGTCAATTGCTCTCTTTTCCTTGCTTTGTCATCTAAAATACAATTAGCCATTTTCATACGAAAGCATTTTAACCATCATTTGCATAGCTGTATTAGCATCTGAAGACCGTCGGCCATATCTTAGTCTTGTACACCTTTCTTATGTTTTTTATATTTTATGTAAGGACCTTGACATATTCAAGGGCTTAATGGTATTGGCTTTGGATTCTTTCTGATACACAAAGAAACATGTATTAGTTTGCCCCTGCCCACTTGATGTATTAATTTCAAGTAATGTTTAGCATATTTAGACTTATCGTGGATGCAACTATTGATTTTATTTAGGGCGACCTATGATTTTGACCGTACTTTTTATTTTGAACAGCTTGCTGGAGGTACAGCCTCGATGCAGCAAATGAAGGAGCGGCTTGAGAAGGACCTAATGGAGGTAAAGACATGCTGAGCAACTAATTCTTTTGTGTGTAATTCTTTTAGTTTTCTTAATTGTGAAAGGCGTGGTCCTTAATTGTCTCTACCTTGTAACCAATCTCCAATGTATTCCATTCTGTTATGTTATCAGATTGTCTTTCTAGATACCAAAGTTTATTTTAAAAATAATATTTGGTTTTTGTCATGAAACCAATTCATACATGTACGAGTAATTGCAAGACCCTATTTTGATGATTTAAGAACGTTCAGTGATTTAAAGAGCTTGTCTTATTGGCTCTCTCTCTCTCTCTCACGGATGCTCACACACACATGCATGTGTGCCCAAACTCGCATATGCACTCTCTCTCGTGCATGTTCATCGCATGGCTCTGTTAAATTTTACAGGAAGCGCCTCAAGCTGCAAGAGTAAAGGTGCTAGCAAGTGGGAATGCTACTGAAAGGAGATTCAGGTCTAGTTTCTTCTTTGCATCTCTTTCCTTCTGTTGCAATAGACCATTTGTTATTTTGTAGGGTGGGCAGGTATGAATTGCTGATGTTGGTTTGCTTGTGTTCCTGATAAAATTGCAGTGTGTGGATTGGAGGGAGTATTCTGGCCTCCCTTGGTTCCTTCCAGCAGATGTGGTTCTCCAAATCAGAGTGAGTCTGACTAGTACAGATCATGCATCTTCTTTCTTTTTCCAATTTTTGTTTATTCTCATTACATGATATTGTTGGGGCAGGTTCGAGGAGCATGGTGCATCATATATTCAAAGAAAATGCCCTTGAAAGTGCTTCAAAGAACTTACCTGAGGACAAGGAGCAATTATATATATTCAATCAAGCTGGAAAATCTCTTATAAGTGGTGGATACATATGCACTGTTTGCAGTTGCATATTACAAGCTATATGGTTGTTGATACTATAGGCATTTTTTAATTTTATAGTCTATGCGTTTTCGAGCTTAATTATATACAGAAATTCACGGAAAACTTCTCCATTGTATTACTTTTTTTAATTTTGAGTTCAGTCTCTAATCCAGGGGATATTGTTGTAGTGTAGTGTAGAAGATCCATCTGATTCACTTCTTTCCTTTGTTATATAAGTGAAGCGTGCTCCTGTTATTGCATTGCTTAGTTGTGGATTTTAATCATTTGGTTCATTAACATTTTGTGTAGGCATTCATTTTGGTACTAACATGCACCAGTAAGCTTGTGAAGTGTGGTATAAGACAACCTAAGAAAATGATAAATATCATTTTGAGTATCTTTCCACTTTGGAGAGGCAATGAGATTGCTGCCATTTTAGCTTTTAGGCATCTGTGATGATGGCTAGAGTTTTTCAAGTCCAAGTCATGATGGGCATTTTTTAAAGTTTTTAATAGTCTTTCAAAAGATTGGTCTTTAGGGAGTGAACACATAAATGAACAAATCAGTATATATGGCATTTGTATGTGTGTATGAGAAAATAGAACTTGGGAAAGTGGACAAGTCAGTATAATTATATTTGTGGGTGTGTGTGGTTTTAGTGAGTCATCCAACTCATCTATTTACATGCGTATTCCTTCCAAAATCTATCTAGATGGATTTTGGATCCAAAATTTTTGGGGTTGATAATCTCAATCATAGTGATTGTGAATCTAGATTTTTTTTTGTAAGATTGAAAAATGTTTTTTTAAATAATTTATAGGAAAATATCTCTGTATACCTCTATAGACCTAGAGTTTTACAAGCTTTACGGTGGCATAGATTAAAAAAATTATCTTCTAATCCTTTGGATCCAATTTACTCATTTTGACTTATCGGTTTTTACCCAAACAAAAACTGAAAGACACCCTCTATGTCTACTAAATCTCTCTCTCCCGAGACCTTATAGAGAGAGAAACAAAGATGCATAGAGAGAGGTTTAGTATATATGTATATAGAGGTGTTTTTTTAGTTTTTGTTTGGGTTAAAAACTATCAGTCAAAAGGGGTAAATTGAGTCTAGGGGGTTAGATATATATATTTTAAAAAGCCCATACAGTTAGAAAGTTTTTTAAACCCTAGGTCTATGGGGAAATGGTTACCTAAAATAGGGTGTTCAGATATATTTTTGCTAAATTTTTTTGTGCCATTTATTTTGGTTTTTGGTGTCAGAGAATGTAAAACAATAACTATGTACCTTAATGCATAAAATACTTTTCTTCTCTTATATGCTAGTGTATAGCACTGTACTTTTAACTCTCTTGAGCAGTGATATGAAAGTTTGGGATCCAAAGAAATACATTATTTTAAGAAAATAGTTCGAGTTCTTGAACATTGACATCTTACTCTCTAACAATTGGGCGGTTATTGTTCAGTTTTGAATATTTCAATTTTTTTTATGCACACAAGATATTCAATTTGAGATTATTATTGTTGTTGCATCTGTTATAGATGTTGTTTATCAGTATTATTTTTTGGAAAAAGTTTGTAAGAATGCTACCTTTTAATGTAGAACTACGGATGCCCCTCAAAAATCCATCGGAAAATGTAGTTTTAATGTTGAAATGATTGATCATCTTGACATCGAGATGTATGACTATGAAAAATAAAAAGATTTTAAGTCTCATAAGTAATGTATTTTACAATATATTATCTACACCGTCTATTTTCAAGACTTTCATATGTTTATAGATCTACTTGATTTTAACCATTTTTAAAATTTAAAATTTTATAATTAGATATAAAAATAGATTTTGAGACAATCCTAAGAACATTTTATATCAAAATTATATACCATGATAAAATTTAAAGGTACATTTTACCTCTACACTTACGGATGCAACCGTATTCAAACTGCACCCTTATTTTTATGAGGTTACTCCCTACGGTCATAGGTTATATCCTCAGATTTAGATTTGGGTTCTAAAAATTTGTAGCATTTACTTGAGGGAGCAAGTAGCAGAATGTTCTTGGAGGAGCTAGAAATCATTTCACACAATTTACACAATAAGACTGTTTAACATTCTCACAAAAAGGGTAACAATTACCTCGATTTATTAGATCTGAAATTTATTAGTTCAAGAGTTTGCATTGACCGCATTCGAAGTTCACAAAAATTTCCTTGAACACTATACACACTCTTGGCTAAAAATGTGGTATTTACTTGATGGACTAAATAGGCAGTATGTTCATGTAGGAGCTGGAAATCATTTTATGCATATAATGCATAATTGTTTATCTTTCTTATAAGAAAGTAACAATTACCACTAGTTGTCTAATGTAAAAATTGATAATTACGAGTGTACATTGACTGTGCTGAGTGATTTGTCGAAAACAGTGACCGTGCTTAATTGCTAGATTTTTACATTTGACGGCCCCTCTCTCTCTCTCTCTCTCTTATATATATGGAGTCACATCTGTACGTCCATACGCCCATACATGAATGGCTCAGAATGAATCTGGGCCATATTGTGATCGATTCTCACAGATTTTTGATAGTGTTTGAATTTTAATTTTTTTTTTCTACAAATCTAAATCGCTTGAAATTTTAGGCGTGTGTTCTTTTCATCGAGATGTACCTAATAAAAATATAAAAAAGATAATTTACAAAAACAAATTGATCAAAATACCCCTCCCGAAATTTTTAGGAGGTATTTTGGTCAATTTATTTCATGTAGTTTTTTTTTGATATTTTTTCATAGATTCGCTTAATTTTGAAGAACACACACCTAAAATTTTAAGTGATTTGGATTTGTAAAAAATAAATTAAAATTCAAACACTATCTAACATCCGTGATCGTTAGATCGGCCCATATTCAATCTGGGTCGTGGGGGTTTACTGTAGCAGTACACACCTAGGCGCATATGATCTTTTCCCATATATATATATATATATATATATATATATATATATATATAAGATACTACAAAATGCCTATAGGCAAAAATGAACAGTGATTTTACCTACCCTCTTTACCATCCAAACTTCATCGTACGGTCACAGTTGTCCGATAGTTTTTCAATTTTTTTTTTTTTACTAAACGGAATGATCTGAAATTTGGAGCATATGTACATCTTAGTGAGATGCATCTAATAAAAATATGAAAAAATTTATTCACAAAATATAAATTGATCAAAATACCCCAGTAAATTTTTGGGGGTATTTTGATAAATTTATATTTTGCGAATTATGTTTTTTATATTTTTATTAGGTGTGACTCACTAAGATGTACACACGCTCCAAATTTTTGGGGGTATTATATAGAAGATACTACAAAACGCCTATAGGCGAAAATGAACTGTGATTTTGTCTATCCTCATCACTATCCAAACTTTATCGCACGGTCATAGTTGTCCGGTAGTGTTTTATTTTTCATTTTTTTCTATATATAGAAGATACTACAAAAACGCCTATAGGTGAAAATGAACAGTGATTTCGCCTACCCTCATCAAAGTGTTTCATTTTTCATTGTTTTTCAACAAATTGGAATGATTTGAAATTTGGAGCATGTGTACATCAAAAATATGAAATATCAAAAAAATATTTTACAAGAAAAAAAAACCAAAATAGCCCCAAAACGTTTTGAGGTATTTTAGTCAATTTATTTTTACAAATTATTATTTTTATATTTTTATTGGATGCGCATCAGTAAGATGTACATACCCTCCAAATTTCAAGTTATTTCGATTTGTAGAAAAACAATGAAAAATGAAATACTACCAAATAATCGTGACCGCACGATGAAATTTGAACGGTTATGATGGTAGGAGAAATCATTGTTCATTTTCGCCGTTGCATAATGTTTTCTTATATTTATATATGGGAAAAATTTATCTAAGATTGCAACCTTAAAATGTAGAATTACAGATGCACCTCAAAAATCTATCGAAAAAGGTTGTTTTAATGTTGAAAGACCATCTATTTGATCATCTCGACATCGAGATGTATGAATGTGTAACAAAAAAAGATTTTGAGTCCCAAAAATAGTGCATCTTGCAATAAATTATCTAGACCGTCCATTTTCAATATTTTCACTTGTTTATAGATCTACATTATTTTAACTATTTTTGGAGTTTAAAATTTTATAATTAGATATAAAAAGACATTTTTAGATAATCTTAAGAAGTTTTTACACCAAAATTATATGTTATAATAAAATTTGGAGGTGCTCCTTAATTGGATTATTTAAGGTTGCAACCTTATTGAAACCACACCTTTTATATATTGGAGGTGCTCCTTAATTGGATTATTTAAGGTTGCAACTTTATTGAAACCACACCTTATATATATATATATATATATATAGAAGATACTACAAAACGTATATAGGAGAAAATAAATAGTTATTTCGCCATCTTCATCACTATCCAAACTTCATCGCACAGTCATTATTGTCTGCTAGTGTTTTAATTTTTTATTTTTTTTATCAATCGGAATGATTTGAAATTTGGAGTGTATGTACATCTTAGTGAGGCGCATCTAATAAAAATATAAAAAAATAATTCGTAAAATATAAATTAATCAAAATACTCGTATAAATTTTCGAAGGTATTTTGGTCAATTTATATTTTATAAATTATTTTTTTATATTTTTATTAGGTGCCTCTCACTATGATGTACACACGTTCCAAATTTTAAGTAATTTAATTTGTAGAAAAAAAAATGAAAAATAAAATACTAGGGACAACTGTGATCATGCGATGAAATTTGGATGGTGATGAGGGTAGGCGAAATCATTGTTCATTTTTGCCTATAGCCGTTGGGAAGAGTTTTATATATATATATATATATATAGGGCAGTTATTTCATGCAACTGTTGCATCATAATATAATGCAATGACACTTCTAGAAAGCCATGTTTATGGTATTTGTATGACCCAAAATCTAGATATGGTCAAAATGAGTCTCTTCAAAAAATGAATTAAGACCATTCATTTGGTGAATTTCAAGATCTTAGCCTTTATAAACTTAAAATCAATTTTTTTTTAAATATTGTTCATCTAATGATAATAAAGCTATACAAAAAAATTGGAAATGAAAAAAATCCTTCTAAGGCCTAGATCTAAGCATCTCACCAAAATGAATGGCCTATGTTAATTGGGCTAAAAAATACTTTCTAGGTTGTGTTTTCAAAATTTTCTTTTTTGTGATTGTCCATTAGAAAAAAGAGAGCATATATTTCAAAATTTGGATCAAGTAAATGGCCATAACATGTTTTTTAGAAGTATGGTTGCGTCATATTACTATACAACTATTGTATTTCCCTATAGCATAGAAGATCTATGCTTCCCCTACCATTTAGCCGTCCAATTTTGATGAAGAGAGCCACTGACCCTTTGATCTTAGATCCGATGTCTCAAAGTATTTTGCTTTTAATTTTGTATACAATTTGTATGAATATGAAATTTGGTATGTGTCATCTTCTCATTGGGGTATACTTATAAAAAATATTAAAAATAATTTTTCGATAAAAATATAATAACCAAAATACCCCTTAAAACTTAAAAAGGTATTTTGGTCATTTTATTTTATTAGAAATATTATTTTTATATTTTTCGCTAGTGCAAGTTTAATAGAAGATTGGACCTACAAAATTTTATATCAAAATAGTTTATAAAAATAAAAATAAAACTATAATGTAGAGATGTGACATTGTGATTGAGACAATCTTAACCCTCCATTCAAAATGAACGGTTGAATAAAGAAAAGTATATAAATTTGATGTTGTAGAAGAAGTATATATCTATACAAGATCTAGAATGAACCAGACACAAACCCAACCTATCACTTCCAGTCATTTGCCCGGCCCTATATTATATTGTCAAAAGGCAAGAGGATTATAAAAAAGGGGGAGAATCTAGGAAGAGAAGGAAAAGACATTGTTTGACAATGCAAAAAATTAAAAATTTGAAAGAGACATCATCTTGCATCCCTTGTGTGGAATAAGTGTGAATAGTTGAGAAACATGGGGCGCATGTCGCCATAATCTTAGCTAACCACCCCTGACTAGAACAGGCAGGCATTTGTGTTAAAGGAAGCAAGGCCTTGATGGATAATTCATGGGAAGTTGTCCCACACTTCCCTCTCTTACTTTAGTGGCAACTGGCATGGAAAAATTTAACTTATTTTTATTGGGGCAAGCTTTTTACGTTTTATCCTCCCCAACCGTCCATTTTGAATGGAAGGTTAAGATTGTCCTAATCACAATATCACGTCTCTACATTATTTTATTTTTAATGTTTTTTCTATAAACTATTTTGAAACCAAATTTTAGATGTCGGTTCCTCTATTAAACTTGCACTAACAAAAAATATAAAAAAAATATTTTCAATAAAATAAAATTGCCAAAATACCCATAAAAATTTCAAGGGGTATTTTGTTCATTATATTTTATCGAAAAATTATTTTTAATATTTTTTATAGGTGCGATTCAAAGAGAATATGACATGTACCAAATTTCATATTCATACAATTTCTATAAAAAAAACTAAAAATAAAATATTTTGAGACGTCTGATCTAAGATCAAACGGTGAGTGGCTCTCTTGATCAAAATTGGACGGCTGGATGGTAGGGAGAGGATAGAACTTCTATGTTGTAGGGGAAACATAGAAACCTTTCCCTTTTTATTTTATCACATGTTGCAATTGCCATTATAACTTTGATAATACAATTTATTATCAAAGGCAATATAAATTGGCTTTGCCTGGTAAAGCCAATTTTTTATGAAATTTTAAGTCTTCTCATTATACCTCGCTCAAAACTTTCGCAAACTATCTGATATTATAAAAGTGTCTACTCCTATTTTTTACTTTTCTGTTTTTATCCCTCTTCTCGCATTTCTATCAAGCAATATTTGACTCAAAAACGATTCTAATCATTGAGGCATCTCCAATTCAATATAATTGGATGTACAACATGCATAAGAAAAATATACAAAGATACTATTTACTTTTGGTATAAGGTCACAAAAACTCTTTTCTTTTGGATTTTAATTTGGTGGTTGTAAGAGTGTCATTGACTAGATCAAAGTTCAAACCAAAAAATTTCTTGAACTTCTGACACCCCAACAATTTGGCATCCAATGACTAAAAGTAATTGTGACCTCTTTGTAACAAAGATAAAGCGTCTCATGGTATGCAATCCCAATAACATACTACAATCTCGAAGCAAAATTGGAATTTGAATTTGAAAATAAACAGCACATAGCATTAGAGTTATGTAGTCTCAATAAAGTCAAATGGCGAGAAATTTGGAAGGATTTGATGTTAGATATTGTTTGATCGTCGATATAAAGTCATCACCTCATAGGTATTTCTTTGAGGGATTGTTTACAAAGAGATCATTTATCTTTTGTACATGGAGGTCACAATCGTTCCCACTGGCACAGTGAAAAGGAGGGGTGTAGAATTGGTCGTCTGCTTACCTTGGAGTTTAAGAAGCTAGGCCGTGATTCTCTTTTTTTTTTTTTGGCTCCTTCTAATTCTAATTATTCTTTTCCTAATAAACAATGGCATATGCAGACATGGTCATCCGAATGTAAATAAATTAGATGCTTTGTTTCCTTCTGATTCCTTAACAAATAATATACATATGCTAAATTCTATCAATAAATCTTGTATTAGTTGTTCATTAAATAAAAGTGTCAGGTTTGCTTTTTTTCTACTAGAGTAGATACTACAACTATATATATATGGGAATAATTTCATACAACGGTTGTATAGTAATATAATGCAACAACCTTCAAAAACTATATCAGTGCCATTTGTTTGATCCCAATTTTTAACTGTATTCTATTTTCATTTCATTGCACAATCACAAAAAAAGAAAAGAAAATTGAAAACGCACCTTAGAAAGTGTTGTTTTGCCGAATCAAAATAAGTCGTCCATTTTATTAAGGTGCTTAGATCTAGGCTTTAGAAGGATTCTTTCTCTTTTCAAAAGTTTGAGATAGCTTTGTTATAATTAGATGAACATTGTTGAAAAAGAAAAAAAATAGTTTTGAGTTCGTAAAGGTCTAGATCTTGAAATTGACCAAATGGATGGTCTAGATTCATTATTAGAGGGGACTCATTTTAAATATATCTATGGTGAAAATTCAATTTTTTCTTTTTGGCAATTGACTATTGGGATGAAGGGAGAATATGTGTAATTTTTGGGGTTATACAAATGCTACAAACATGGTTTTTGAATGTTGTTGCATCATATTACTATACAATTGTTGCATGCAATCATTGCCATATATATATTAATTGTTCATTGAATAAAAATGCCAGTTTGCTTTTTTCCTACTCGAGTAGATATTACAACTATTATATAGATATATATGAGAATAATTTCATGCAACGGCTGTATAGCAATATAATGCAACAACCTTCAAAAACTATGTCAGTGCCAATTGTTTGGTCCCAATTTTTTATTATATTATCTTTTCTTTTCATTGAACAATCACAAAAAGAAAACAAATTTGAAAATGCACCTTAGAAAGTGTTATTTTTGCCCAATCAATCCATTTTATTAAGGTGCTTAGATCTAGGCCTTAGAAGGATTTTTTCTCTTTTCAAAAGTGTGAGATAGCTTTGTTATAATTAGATGAACATTGTTGAAAAATAAAAAAAATGGTTTTGAGTTCGTAAAGGCTTAGATCTTGAAATTGACCAAATGGATGGTCTAGATTCATTGTTAGAGGAGACTCATTTTAACCATATCTATGGTGAAAATTCAATTTTTTTTTTTTGGCAATTGACTATTGGGATGAAGAGAGGATATGTGCAATTTTTGGGGTTATAAAAATGCTACAAACATGGTTTTTGAAGGTTGTTGCATCATATTACTATACAACTGTTGCATGAAATCATTGCTATATATATATATATATATATATATATATATATATATATATATTAATTGTTCATTGAATAAAAGTTCCAATTTGCTTTTTTCCTACTCGAGTAGATATTACAACTATATATATATATATATATATATATATATATATATATATATATATATATATATATATATATATATATATGAGAATAATTTCATGCAACGGTTGTATAGCAATATAATGCAACAACCTTCAAAAACTATGTCAGTGCCATTTGTTTGGTCCCAACTTTTAATTATATTATCTTTTCATTTAATTGAACAATCACAAAAAAACAACTTTAAAAATGCACCCTAGAAAGTGTTATTTTTTCCCAATCAACATAAGCCGTCCATTTTATTAAGGTGCTTATATCTAGGCTTTAGACGGATTTTTTCTCTTTTCAAAAGTTTTAGATAGCTTTGTTATCATTAGATGAACATTGTTGAAAAAGAAAAAAAATGGTTTTGAGTTTGTAAAGGCCTAGATCTTGAAATTGATCAAATAGATGGTCTAGATTCATTGTTAGAAGGGACTCATTTTAACCATATCTACGGTGAAAATTCAATTTTTTATTTTGGCAATTGACTACTGGGATGAATAGAGGGTATGTGCAATTTTTGGGGTTATACAAATGCTACAAACATGGTTTTTGAAGGTTGTTGCCTCATATTACTATACAACCGTTGCATGAAATCATTGCCATATATATATATATATATAGGGAGTCACTGCTGTACGCCCATACGCGAATGGCCCAGATTGAATCTGGGTCATTTTGTGTCCGATTTTAACTTTTTTTTTTTTTCAAATCCAAATCACTTTAAATTTTAAACGTGTGTTCTTCTTATCAAAGCGCACCTAATAAAAATATAAAAAAAATAATTCGTGAAAAAAATGACCAAAATACCCCACGAAACTTTTCAGGGGTATTTTGGTCAATTTATTTCATGTAAAAGTTTTTTTTGATATAATTCATAGATTTGCATATTTTTGAAGAACACATGCCTAACATTTCAAGTGATTTAAATTTGTAGAAAAAAAATAAAATTCAAATACTATCGGACATTCGTGGTCATCAGATTGGCCCATATTCAATCTGGGCCATACGCGTTTACTGTAGCAGTACGCACTTGGGCGCACAACATCTTTTCCTATATATATATATATATATATATATATATATATATATATATATATATAATATTTCGACATATTCAATAGTCATTATTGCATTTCGTATTTAAATTTTAATTTTTTTAACAAATTCAATTTACTTGAAATTTTGAACATCTACTCTTGAAAAATAAGTGCACTTGATAGTTTTTTTTAAAAATAATTTGTAAAAAATAAATTGACCAAAATACTACAAAAAGTTAAAAGGGTATTTAGGTCAATTTATTTTTTATGAATATTTTTATTAGGTTTGTCTTGATGAAAAGAGTGGACACTCCAGATTTCAAATAAATTGGATTTGTAAAAGAATATTAAAATTTAAATACGAAATACAATCGCGACCATAAGATCGATTCACATTTAATCTGGGCCGTTGGGCTTACATTATTTCATCTGCTAAGAGGCTGACAAGATCTTTTATCATATATATATATATATATATATATATATATATATATATATATATATATATATATATATATATATATATATATATATATATATATGGGAGTGGATTCTGTACGCCCACTAGTTGGCAGCTACAGTAAACGCCAATGACCCATATTGAATCTGGGCCGATCTGATGGTCACGACCTCTTTTCGTATTTGAATTTATTTTATTTTTTATAAATCTAAATCACTTGAAAATTTAGGTGTGTATGCTACTCATCAAGGCGCACCTAATAAAAATATATAAAAAATAGTCAGTGAAAAATAAATTGACCAAAATACCCCCAAAGTTTTACAAGGGTATTTTGATCAATTTTTTCATGTAAAATATTTTTTTATATTTTTTAAAGATTCACCTATTTTTTATGTACACACACTTTAAATTTCAGATTAATCTATTTTTTAGAAAAAAAAGTAAAATTCAAACACTATCGGACATTCAGGATCTTCAAATCGGCCCAGATTCAATCTGAGACATTGGAATTTACTGTAGCAGTACGCCCTTGGGCTGACAAGATCTTTTCCCTATATGGAGTGTGTGTTCATAAAAAATAGGCGAATCTATGAAAAATATCAAAAAAATATTTTACATGAAAACAATTCACCAAAATACCCCTAAAATGTTTCGGAGGTATTTTGATCAATTTATTTTTTGTGAATTACTTTTTTTATATTTTCTTTAGATTCGTCTATTTTTTATGAGCACAGACGCCAAATTTTAAGTCATTCCAATTAGTAGAAAAAAAATGAAAAATGAAACACTCTAGACAATCGTAACCGTACGATGAACTTTGAAAGTTTATGAGCCCCTTCACACATATGGGCTGCATAGGACCCTCCTCAATCACCGTATAGTAACGATCCTATAAGCCCCTTCACACATATGGGCTGTACAGGACCCTCCTCATTCACTGTCAAATCTCTTTATAGATCTCAATGACGTATGAATTGATTACCCACCCGATAAACAAATAAAAACCAATCGATTGAAATGGTAAAGAAACAATTTTCCAAAGTTAAAATCTGTGCAATCTCTCTCTTTCTCTCTCCCTCTCTGCAACGTAGTTAAAAGTGAACTTTCTTCCCCAAACACTGAGCTATTGTGTATGCTCACCATTACTGGACTCTGGTTTCTCAATCTAATAATCCCCAAACCCTAACTTTCAACTCGACAAAATCGAAGCTTCGCCGTTTGAGCAACCCTGATCAAATCATTGAGATCTTTAACTCAACTCTTGAGCTAGCAGGTGTAGTTAGGGATCGGTATTTGATGGACCTAGCGATTAGGCAGCTTGCCAAAGCCCAATTTTTATCTGAAATTGAAATTTTACTAAAAACCAGAAGGATAGTCCTTATATCAAATCACGGAAGTTCTTACATGACCTTATTATCTCTTATGGTTGAGTTAAAATGGTGGAGCAAACCACTTACCAGATAGATGAGTTCGAATCCATAGTCCTGTAGATTACTTCAATGCTCTTTAAGTGCATGCAAATATGCAAGGGATGGGGGAAAAAGGCCAATGTCATTATTTAATTTGTTACTGACTTGTTACTGAAAAATGGAGAAATTGCATAAATGGGGCACAAGGGTGGTTGCGAGATAGATTTCTCAGCATTTTTTCTATGAAATAGATGATTAGGGTTTGCACAATAACGATTCAAGGACCGTGTTAACAAGAAAAAGGCTTTTTATTTGGAGGCTTTGAGCTTTTTAATTAATGGTCTAGTGAGAAAATTCAAAGGAAGAGGAAGTAAGAGAGATCATCGAGCTAGTTATGGATACTAATCTAGTTATCCGAAATAGAAAGAGATCATCAGCTTGAGAGGATATCTCACATCTCTCTACCTCAATCTTCAATCCCAAATACCTCAGGCTATTCACACACTTTACTCCCAAGTCCAAAAAAAAAAAAACCTTAAGAGAGCGAAGTCAGATTTATTTTAGAGAGAGAGACCCTAGTCCAATTAAGAGAACGACGCCAGATTTATTTTAGAGAGAGAGAGATCAAATGAAGAGGATAAGGCCAATATCCCACCTTTCTGCCTATTTTGGCAGCCTGCGAGCACTTCAGCACTCGAAATCATGTGAGAAGAGCGAGCAGGGTTAGAGAGAGAAGCATGTTTTCAAGAGAGAGAAAAGGTGTTCACAACAAAAGAAAGGGTAACCGGCTTAGCAGGGCACTTTGCCCGTATCTCGATGGCCATCGGTGTGTGATGAACGGACAAGGTCATTTCCCATATATATATATATATATATATATATATATATATATATATATATATTTTATGTACATCCCGATCCGGTTTAACTCATTGACGTCAGATTTGGCTACATTTAGGACCCCCAACTGGACCCATTAACAAGTTTTGTATGTGTATTTTTACATGAAAGATCTCATCTATGTGATTAGGTGTGGGAGTTTTTCACTTTAATTGGCTGCAAATTGGTACAAAAAATATGGGACCAATTGGTGTGAAAAGACTTCCACAACCTAATGAATAACACGGCGGGTTCTTTCACATACCAAATGTGCCTAAAAATAAAAAAAAAAAGTTATTTGAGGCTTGGAGAATGGGTGTTAAAACGGCTTTTGAGAAAAGTGACTTTGAGCTACGATGCTTACATAATGGTATATGTCAAACATCTCATATTCAATATGACAGATATGGACAAGACGCATTATGTATCGGGCAAGTTTTCTATGCTTTCCATAGTGCATAAGACTTATATGCTTCCCCTTATCCAACCGTTCATTTTGAATGGATGGCTGAGATGACTCCAATCACAATGTCACGTATCTACATTATTTTATTTTTAATTTTTTTTAAAAATATTTTGACACCAAATTTTGGGTGTCCACTCCTCTCTAACTCTAAAATGTAAAAAATATAAAAAAGTATTACCAATAAAATAAAATGACTAAAATACGCCTGAAAGCTTCAAGGGTATTTTGGTCATTATATTTTATGGAAGTTTTTTTTTTTTTAACATTTTTTTGATGCACTCCATTGAGAAGATGATACATACCAAATTTCATATTCACTCAATTTGTAGAAAAAAGACTAAAAATAAAATATTTTACGGCGTCAAATCTAAATCAAACGGTGTCTGGCTCACTTGATCTAAATTGAATGGCTGGATAAAAGGGAAAGCATATATCTTTTATGCTGTAGCCATTTAAGAAGGGGGGCGCCTAATGTTGGCACATAAAAAATTCTTAAAAAATTCACCAGTTACCTCTACCAATGCGGTCCTCATGGTACAATCTGGGACAGCTTATAGAATGTTCTATCCATATCTAGAGAGTAGAGAGAGGTTAAGCATCATCAATACTTACTTCAATTTTCAATTTTAAAAATCCAATGGAACACTTGACTGTTTCTTGAATTTGGTGGATGGTGATCCATGCCCTACAATTAATTACTGAAGTAATTGTTTATCTCCTCCCCCTCCCCCTCCTTTCTCTCTCAATCTCTATCTCTTTAAAGGAAATAAAAGGGGGCCTAGACAATATCTTTGACAATTTTGGCATGTCCTTTGGGCAACCAAAGGCACTAGTGAACCAGTTATATGGTCCTATCAGCATTTGTTGATTGTGAAAAGTCATGGCCTGTATAATAAGGGAACCCTCTATGGTCCCTCCTATGGTCCCCATTTCGAATGGAGCAAATTAGTGAGTGGTTTGTGGTCTTGGAGGTCACTTTCAATACTTTTGGTGTCGGTTCTCCGTTGATTCAATCTTTTAAGGATAAGATATTACACCCACCTAATTTCTACCCAGTCAGTGCCTCTCTCTCTCTCTCTCTCTCTTTCACTATGATGGATATCAAATCTCACTTGACTTATGGCTCTACTATCCTCACTTCAAACACACACACACTCACTCTCTCTCTCGTAATCAATTGTGCATTTTTCACATCTTTAATTGGAATAGATTAAACAACTAAACTTACCTAAACTAATTTCGCAATAATCGGTTATAAGGAAATTTTTATGGAGATCCATAAAGAAAGAAAGTTCCATTTTGTGAGTTAGGTAAAAATTTGCATCTTAAAAAAAAGAAAGGAGGTTTGAAAATTCCATCCTCAAAGTTTGTAAATCGAATGCTTTTGGCTAAGTATTGGTGGAGAAGTACCCAACAACTGTGGAGATAAGTCCTTGTTACCAAATATAGGTTGGATAGAAATCAATCTTTAATAGGAGGGAGAGGAGGCATGAGAACTTCATCGATGTGGAAAGGAATTTGAAATTGTGACTGTATACTAGAGATATATTTGATGAATAGTAGGTAAAGGTGATCATATTAGGTTTTGGTTGCAAAAATGCATAGGAGGGAACAATCCGGACCTATTCAATGTTGTGAACAACATTTAATACAAAAATTAGTGAAGTGGTATTACGAAGGGGATTTGAAACTCATTGGATTATAGTTTTGTAGACACAATAGAGTGTCAGATGTTGCGCTAGTGAAGATGGAGCAGCCACTGATGGAACTAAAAGATCGGTGTTTGTAGATTCCGAGGTTGACGATGACATCATATGAGAGATAGAAAGAGAAGATTTTTACAGTAAAATCATTATATTCGTTAATTTTCTATGAAAGAATGCGATGAAATGATCAAAGAAGAGCTATTTCCATGATTTGTAAGGAGGATGAAGAAAACCAAGAAGAGCTATTTCCATGATTTGTAAAGAGGATGAAGAAAATGGTGATTACTTGTTCTTTAATTGTCTTTATATTAAGAGGATTTATAAAGAGGATTTGGATGTGGGAATTTCAAAAACTGGGAATCTATGTCATATTTCCAAACAATCATACAGAGATAGTTGATCATTTAAATTTATTTGGTTTAAAGGTTAGATAGGTAATTTGGAAGGTTATTTGAGTACCGCTTGCAAGACCACCTTGTCAAAAACGGCTATGCAAATTCCACTCTTTGAAACCGTCCTGCAACACTGAAACCAACCTGCAATTTGGAAACCACCCTAAAGCCTTCTTGCAATACCAAAATCACCTTGAAAGTACCGCGAAACCACCCTACAACACCAAAACCGCCGTACAAACCCAAAAACCATTCACTATTGAAAAACCACTAAACTCACTATATGAGAAACCGCCATTTGAAAACTGCCAAAACCACCTTTAAAATCGACATCTAGACCTCAGGAAACCACCTTTAAAATCGACATCTAGACCTCAGGAGTTGAAACCACTATTTGAAATCAACCAATGCCGCCATTTGAACCTCGGGAAACCACCTTTAAAATCGACATCTAGACCCCGGGAGTTGAAACCACCATATGAAGTCACTTATTTTCAGATTTGTGAGCCACGTAACTGCCATCTAAAAGCTCAGAAGTACTTTTGTTGAATATGACTGAGATCAGCTGTTCAGATTTAAGTTTTCCCGATCTGTTTTCTGCTTTCTCACTATCCCATTCTCTCTTTGGGTTATATGTGAGTCTTTTTGTCTCTCTATATATTTCTTTGCATCAAGATGCTGTGTCTCTTTGTGAGTCTTTTTGTCTCTCTGTATATTTCTTTGCATCAAGATGCTGTCTCTTTGTGAGTCTCTCCTCTCTCTTGACTGCCTTTTTTTCACCCCGTCTATCACTGAAGGCAAAAGACTCGTACAATGAGCTTTTTCAAAAGTAAAACTTTTCCTTTATGAAAAGGTACTTTGCATGTAAAATTACTGTTATTACAAAAGCTTGAGGGACCACCTTGAAAACTTAACAAGTGATGGACCATTTTTTGCATAATTTTGCATCTATCTTGTTGTATGTATCAATCATTGTTATACTGGTTTCTCTGTAATGGAAAAGTCATAATCTTCAGTTTGTGCTTGTTAAATTCAAAAGAAATAACTACACTTTTAAAGTCTCTTTATGAAAAATATGATTCATGGAAAATGTCTCTTAAGATATATAGATGGAACTCGATAGAAACCACAAGATCTAGAAAATAGGGGTGGCAATGGGTTAGGTATGGGTCCGGTCCAGCTGGACCCGGACCCAGACCCAAATGTATTTGGGTCCAGGTTTTGGATCTAGACCCGACCTGTCGGGTCCCTGGTCTGGTTGGGTCCATTGCCACCATTACTCTGAGCTTTTTACTTTTTTTCCATTTTTTAGTATCATATACCCATATTATTGGCAACAAGATCACAATCACATGTCATTACATTTCAAGCCGTCTCATTTGTCGTTTAATGCTAAAGATGACTACGAATTCTTATTGTATATGATCCTTAATACATCCAAACGAATAGGGCTGAAAGTATTTTATTTCCAACAGTATATGGGTACGAGTTGGGTCCAATTGAACCTGGACCTAGACCCGAATAGTGTTCATGTCTAAGTTTTGGACCCGGACCCAGACCCGACCTGCAGGTCCAAATGTTGGACCCATACTCAGACCCGTGTCGGGTTTACCTGCCTGGTCCCATGTCGGGTTCCAGGTCCATTTCCACCCCTACCAGAAAAGCTAGTTGAATGGAGAGTGAATAATGATAGGATAATGGCCAAGTTGATGGGGTCTACAGCTAGTAATATTGAAGTCATTTAAGTACTTTTCAGAATGCCAGAGAGGAATGGTTTTTTCTAGAAGAAATCTATCATCAAACTATCTAAGCAAGGAAGTATCAATTAGTACAGGAACTTCGTTCACTCCACCAAGGTGACCAGTCCATTCAAGCTTTTTATTCTATCATGAACATGCGTTGGGATGCCCTAACCCTTATAGAACCTGAAATCCTTGTTGGGCCCAGTGTAAAGATTGTTGAAATATCAAGAAATAAATTCAGAGTTATTGAGTTCTTGATGGCACTTCAACTTGCATTTGAAAGTATCAAGAATCCCATGCTTCACATGGCTACTCTTCCTACTCTCACTCGCACTCTTTCAAAGTTAATTGCAAAAGAGACTAAGATCAAGTCTCTTAGTATTGTTCCAATGGGAAAATTATGTTTTGCTGCAACTCAAACTTTGGAACACAAAGACCCTAAACATAGTTCTTCTTATATACCTTGCAAGGATATGTCCTCTGTTAAATGCATTTACTGTAAGGAACTGGGGCATATGAAATTCACATACCTAAAGAAGAAGAAGAAACCTATTATTGCAGTTGTGCAGAGTCAAGCCATCCAAAAGATGCATTCATGATCAATCTTCCATATTTGCTGCCATTGCTTTGTCTTCAATAACTCTTACCATTAAGCAGTTACAGTTTATGCTCTCAATCCCGACTTCATTCTTAATCTAACACATCCATTGCATGTAACAATATTTATGCTTCTTGGTTTATAAACTCAGGTGTCTCTCGCTACATGACTTCCAATGAGTCTACGCTAGTTGATTATAAACGTTTTTATGATACTATTCAAACTGCTGATGGGGACATTATGAAAATATCTAAGGTTGGCTTTATTACCACCACTTCTGATCCATCTGGTAAATTACACATTTATGGTATTTATCATGTTCCATCTGTCACCATGAATCTACTTTATTACTCGATCCAATTGTAATGTTATTTTCTCTCCCTCTAGTTGTTATGTGTAGGATCAGCGACCAAGAAAATTGATTGGGATTGGGCATAAAACTAGTGACCTGTACTTCATGGATTACCTTCATTTGATAACACCTCCATCTGTTAGTGACATATCTGCTCTTGATGCTACTGCCTTATGATATCAACGTCTTGGTCATGTTTTTGCTTCTAGGTTACAATTTCTATTGTCTTGTGGTGTTTGTGGTCCTATAACTAATAAAGTGTCTGTTGATATCAAACATTGTGAACTTTTAAGCTTGCAAACTCTCATGCTTGGACATTTAATTACAATAATACAATTTCCACTTCTAAATTTGATCTTGTACATACTGATGTATGGGGCTTGCTCCTATTTCTTCAAAAGGGGGTTCACGATATTTTATTACTTTTATTAATGGTCACACTCGATATACATGAATGTTTTTTATGAATATTCACACTGAACTTTTTGATATTTTTACCAAATTTTACTCCTATGTTGAAATTCAATTTTCTATCGAAATTAAAACTTCGTGCTCAGATTTAGCCAGGGAGTACATTAGTGAGATGCTTCAAAATTTCTTTTTAGATAGAAATATTCAACATAAAAAAATCTTGCCCTTATACTCCTGCGCTGATCGGTATTGCTGAACGTAAAAATCACCATATTTTAGAAACCACAAGGGCTATTCTTTTTCTAGCTTTGTTCCAAAGTCATTTTGGGCTAAAGCAATTTGCACCACTATCCACCTAATAAACATTATGCCTTCTTTTGTTTTATTTAGGTACTCACCTTTTGAGTAACTTTTTTTTCACCCCCTCTGACTACTCTACTCTTCGTGTTTTTGGTTGTACTTGCTTTGTTTTGTTGCCTGCATATGAGCGAGACAAATTATCGGTCAAAGCTATGAAATGTTATTTTCTAGGGTATGGTGAATTTAAAAAAGGCATAGGTGCTATGATCCAGAAACCAAGTGACTTCGAGTATCTAGACATGTTGTATTATTTGAACACATCCCTTTTTACTCGACATCCACTTTTACCAATTCTTCTTCCAGTTTTTCTTTTCTTATTCATTTTTTTGGTAATGATTCATCACCTTTGGCATCTCAGTCATCGGATTTTATCTTTGAAACAAATTGTCTGGAGGAAGATCATTCAGGTGCTACTACAAATCCCAGTACTTACTTGCTAATCGTGCACATACACCTATTGTGCGCCATAGTACACTTGTTTGTGTCATACCTTCCTGATTTGTTGACTATGAAACCCACTTACCTTGGTATCAAGCCTTTCTTCCCTACATTCATTCTTATTGTGAGTCATAAGCCTATAAAGAAGCTGCTAATCAGATGGAGTGGCAGCAAGTAATGACATACAAAATGGATTCCCTTGATCGAATGCATGCTTGGGACCTGGTCCTTTTTTCAAAAGGAAAGAATGCCATTGGTTGTCGATGGATCTATAAAATCAAAACAAAAGTAGATGACAGTATTGAATGATATAAACTTTGGCCATAAAATGATACAATCAACAATATGGAATTGACTTTGCCGAAACTTTTGCCTAGTAGCTGAAATGACAACTGTTCTAGCACTTATTTTGTTGCATTTATCTAATAATCGCCTTTATATAAGCTATATGTCAAAAATTCATTTCTTAATGGTGATCTTGACAAGGAAATATATATGAAGCAATGTCCTAGGGCTACAGATTCTCAGAATATGGTATGTATAGACTCAAACAAGCACCTCGTGCTTGGTCTAAAAATTTTTGTAATGCGGTTGTATCAGCTAGATTTCAGCAATGCCATCATGATCCACCCCTATTTGTGCCTGATACTTCTAGTGGTTGAGCACTTATGTTACTCTATGTGGATGACATGATAATTCTGGTGATTATAAGGGTACCATTCATAAGATTAAACAAAAAATCAATCAAATATTTAAAATGAAGGACTTAGGATTCTTGTGCTATTTTCTTGGCCTAGAAGTTGTTTATTCTCCTCGTGGCTATTTGTTATCTCAACACAAGTATGCCTCAAAAGTTGTCTCCCAAGTACTAAGAGAGTTGATACTCCTAATGAATTGAATAACAAAATTCATGCAATAGATAATGAACTACTCCCAGACCCAACATTTTACGGTCAATTGGTTGGGACATTGATATATGTGACAATTTCTCACCAAGATATGGCTTATACTGTGCATCTGGTTAGCCAATACTTGAGTGCTCCTTGATCTATTCACTTAGATGCAATCTTATGTATTCTTTGTTATATCAGGGATACTTGACACCAGGCTTTTTTTTCCTCTTCTTCTTCCTCACTTGAACTTCTGGCATACCGAAACTCATATTTTGCAGGGAACCTAAGTGACTGTAAATCAACTACAGGATCATGTATATTTCTTTTGTGACTCTCTTTTATCTTGAAAAAGTAGTAAGCAAAAACGTATTTCTCAATCTACAATATAAGCATAATATAAGACAATGACGCAAATTGCAACTGGAATTGTTTGGCTTTGATGGTTGCTTGCTAATATGAGCGTTATTGTTACCACTCCCTCAATACTTTACTGTGACAACAAGAGTGCCATTGACATTTCTAAAAATCCAGAGTTTCATGAATGCACCAAGCATATTGAAGGTGATTGCCACCTTGTTCGGCAATAATTTTTGGTAGACACAATCTCTCTTCCATATATTGCCTCTTCTGAGCAACTTGCTAACTTCTGCACCAAAATACATACTGCACCTCAATTCTCTCAATTTCTCTCCAAACTCTCCATGATTTATACCAAACCATCTCGAGTTTGAGGGGGAGTGTGAAATTATAGTAACTTGTATATATTGATTTTGTACAGTATTTCCTTTTCTATTATGTGTACTCATATTATGAAGGCTATCGATTCCATACGTTTCTCTTTGTAACAATACACTGCTTTGTAACCCTATAAATTAAGGGCCCTGTACACATTTTTGATATATAGAAATATAATACTCTATAACTCAAATCTTTCTGGCTGCAGATACAACAGTTGGTGGGGTTTGTGATGGTCATTTTTACTCATTTGTATAAGGGAAACCGACCTAGAAGCTGAAGACCTCGTAAAAATGGATGTCTATTGGTCACAACTTGTGGTTACTTCTGATTGGTAGATTTGTTCACTTTTTGACATTTTATATTGTTCTTGTAACCTGTTTGTTGCAATAAAAATTACATAGTATTTGAGCTAAAGTATTTAGATTGATAAGAGAAATATTTGAGCCAAAGTACGAGAAATTATATAAAGAAACCATTTATTTTTTGTACAAAGAGGTCACAATCATTCTTGTCCATTGGATTTCAAATTGGGTGATTGTAAGAGTATCATTTTAAAGATTCAAAGTTCAATTTTTTTTTTTACGAACTTCGTGACTAGCCCAAGCCATCCAATTTGACATCTGATGAGTATGAATGATTGTGATCTCTTTGTAATAAAAATAAATAGTCTCATTGTATAAACCCCACAAAGTATTTAGATTGATAAGCTCATTGTATACAATCCCCCAAAGTGTTTAGATTGATAAGAGATAGAGAGAGAGAGGGGGGTAGAGAGATCCGTATTAATTATTGATATCTCACTACATTATAATGCAATATTTAGATTGATACATGGTTATTTTTCCCAGTTTTCAGCTCATCACTTTACACAGCCTTAACCTGTAACTTTACAATTTACATAACACTTCCTTCATTCTGGCTTTGTATTCACGTGTGCGGGGTGCTTCACGTGCGTCGGCTGTTGCATTTGCTGGTAGAATGCAGCCATCTTATTGTAAAGGTCCATGTTCATGCTCTATGCAACAAACATTAAAAACACATATGAGAGAGAGAGAGAGAGATGGAGAGAAAGGAGACAAACCGTTCTTAATTTTGTAAAAGGGCAAATGGGTTGGGTCGACCTTGGCATGGATGGCTCTGGGCTTGACTAGGACCCAAATAATGTGTATCTGTAGTGTGTCGAGTCCGAGTTTGAGTTGGAGATCGGGTTAGATCTAGCTTGAATTTTGAAGGGGTACCAGATCTAGACCCACTTCAATTTTCAATTTTACCCCTCATGGAGATGACAAAAGTATCCTTTGTCTTGTAGTAATATTTACAAAATTGCCCTACAAAATTAAGTTTTTTTGAAAAATAGACTACAAAATTAATAAATCCACCCTTCACAACTATCTTTTTTTTGAACCTTCATAATTCGATGGGTTGTGAAGTTTAGAATATCATATATATATATATATATATATATATATATATATATATATATATATATATATATATATATATATGGGTTATGTTAGGGTACTCATACTATAGAGCAATTTATAATTGTACTCAACAAATTTTGGACACTTATATACCCTTGTTTTGTATGTAGGACATGTTTTTAATAAGGGTAATTTTTTATCATTAGGAAGGGTGTGACATCCCCACATCGAGTACACTAGTGGGATTTAATATTCCAGGTGAGTGATGTTAGACTTCATGTAGATGATATCATACATTTTATAATGATAAAAATACCCTTACTAAAAAGCTCCATGTACACAACAAGAGTATATAAGTGTCCAAATTTTATAGATTAGTTTATAGTGTGAGCACCCTAACGTATTATATATATATATATATATATATATAAGTCCTTACAAAATCACATCAAGCAAGTCAAAGCATCTCATTTAAAATTAGAGGATGCTTCCTCATTTTTTATTTCACTTTATTACTTACTCATAAAATATCTTTAAATTTTTTTCAAATTGCCTCTATTCAGGTTTGAGATTAAGAATAAATAAGGGCATTCTTGTATATGACCCTAACCAAATGATCGGAGTATCCTCTAGTAAAATGCTTGTGCTTGTTCAAGTTGCTTGTTTCCTACTTGAACATGAGCGATTTGGAAAATTTTGGAGATATTTGTGGACGAGGTATTTGAGTGAAATAAAAATTTAAAAGTATATGTTATAATGTTAGTTAGGATCTTTTAAATCCTTAATGATAGGAGGGGTTTTTATCCTATTTAATGATATTTTCTCAGCTATTTATTCAAATTCATTAGATTAATAATGGAATTTAGTTCCTAGTACCTGTGCTAGAAAAGCTGAGTAAGGATCCTGCATGACCTTTGGGACACTCGAGCTTGGCTCTGGGCTCACACAAGCAGGCATTGCATGTGTCGCCAGTAATGCAGGCGGCATGAAGCTTGCCGTTGCTGGGTGGATGAGGGGTGTAGGATGGGCACCACTTGCGCATGCATCCATGACTGACATGGCCATGCCTAAACTTGGCATGGCCATTCCACCATGATGTCCAAACATGGCTTGAGTCAAGGGCATGGCCATAGGCATCATCATGTGTGGCATGCTCCTAAGGTTTATCATCTGCACTTGTGCTTGCAATTGCTTCAAATACTCTATCACCTCGTCGAGCATGGACGCTTTATCCGTCTAGAAAACAATTGAGATGTGAGTAAAAATGACTTGTATCAGAAAAAAAAAAAAAAAAGAAATAAAAAAAGACTTAGAGGGTAAAGATGCAATATTCCTACTTTAAAAAGATAAGATTGAGAAATGGATTGTACACAATGAGACAGTCACCTGTTGTGCACAAGCAGTTACTTTTCAATTGGCGAAAGTCACTAAAGAGATCAAAACCCTCACTCAAAACATTGCAATTAACATTAAAAAGTTCAATTTTTAATTTTCATTTTACTTATATGCTTCATCAAAAATATCATAGAAATACCTAAATTGGCCCCCAAAAAAAGCAAGAAATTTTAGTAATTTCAGAGTGTATTAATAACCACTCATTTGGTTGAGCCACTTAGGCCAGTCAAATTACTAAATGCCTTGCTTGTTTAGGTTCTTAACCATGTATTGAGGCAATTTAGGTATTTGTAAGATATATTGTTTTGCAGGTGACTACAGTAAAAATAAAGAGTAATATCTTTGACTTTAAATTGAGAAGTGTATATGACGAGACTATTTATTTTGGATATGAGGAAGTCATAATCATTGTTAATTGTAGAATGTAAAATCAGATAGGTAATGATGTATACTCATTGAGCACAAAATCCAAAACAAATTTCATCAAAAGCTATGATACATTTTAATATGTTAAATTTCACATCTAATGGCTGAAAAAAATTGTAACGTGCTAAAAAAAAAAAAAATGTAACGTTCTAAAAAATAAATGGTCTTGTTAGGTGATACTTTCCCGTGTAGGGAAGCATTTGACTGGCAACAATAGTTTGGATATTTTTACTCGTAGGAGAGAGAGAGAGAGAGAGAGAGAGACCTTGCTAGCATTAGGTACGAGCTTTTGTAGAGCTTTCATCCTTTCATTGATTCTATCCCTTCGCCTCTGTATCATTCATGGCTTCTCTTATGTTAGTTCAAATCGTTGATGCCAGTCACAACCGGGAAAATTTACCCCTTGTCGAAAAATGAATTTCCCGGCAACTTTAGGTGCATTTTTAGTCATCCATTCTTTGAAAAGGAAGTTTTGACATAAAAAAGCATAGGATTGAATTACCCTCTCTGACTGATTATGAACTGTTGCTGATCGACTTCTTTTAGTCGATTGAGAACGTCCAGTGTCTGTTTTGTTTTCGACTTCATCATCCTAACACACATGAAATACACAAATGTAATGTATATTTATATAATTAATGCTAATGTGTATATGGTGGATTTTGTATGTGTCTCCCCATAAATATAATTAATATATCTAAAAACATCTAGCCGTCTATTAGAGTTTGATACATGACTGAGAGTGAGTTGACACTACATAACTTTGTTATTATGTCATTTGTTCTTAATAAAATTCAGACAACTGTGAGCACTAGACACATAAATTATACATCAAACTATAATAGACGGCTAGATGTTTGATGTATAATTTAAAAGAAAAAACACACACACACAAAAAGCCTAACAACAAGCCAGAAAATGAACACAAACACACAAATGCACACAAAAGCCCTAAGCAAGAAATCATACACACACAAAAGCTCCCAAAACCCTAAAAGCAAGCAAGAAAACACAAACACAAACATTGAGAGAGAGAGAGAGAGAGAGAGAGAGAGAGAGAGAGAGAGAGAGAGAGAGAGAGAGAGAGAGAGAGAGACCTTTTCTGCCTGTGAGCGCCGCTTGCACTTGGACGAGCAATCGGCCTTTCCGGTGCTACTAGGAGACTCGAGCGAGGCCCATGTCATCCAAGTGGTCTCGATGTCGCGCCCGAAGCTCCCGCTGCCATTGTCGTCTACTGTGGTGCACGCCCCCTCCGACGCCCCCTCCGCTACAAACCCTGGCGTACTCTTCTCTCTATCTCTCAACGAGCCCTCCGAATTTCCGCAGATACCGCTTGTGGACGCCACCACAGATGACATGTTCACAGGAATCCTGTCAATGGTTTGGACCAATCCGCCCTTATGTGCAGCTTGGGGCTCGATTGCTTTTTTCGGGGCACAATGGGGAAGCCAAGACATGGGTTCATTAGGGCTCACCCTAGGCTCATTTGCTTGAGCCACTTGAGCTGCCTGTTGCACCACCGACTCGAGCATATCACTCCCTGTTCGAGTCCACAATGGCTTCGATTTCAGCTTCACTGGACGCACGGACTCTAGCCCGTGCATTGCGAGATGCCCGTTCTCCCACGTTAGCTCGGCAACATGATAATCCGATCTGAAACAGAAAAAGAGCAGTGAAAAATGGTGATGATCACTATCATTCACCTCAAATTACAAACAAAATTAGGAAAAAAAGCTATAAGAACAATGAATTGCCTTGCTTAGATTTGTGGAAAATTCGAAGATAGAAACATGAAATTCAATATAAAGAAAGCAAAAATAAGGAAAGAAGGTGTTCTATCTTTGAATACATGGATGGAACCAAGTACGAGTGACCAAAGCTCCCCTGGTGTGTGACCCTGCCTTCTTCCTCTTCTCCCCTCCTCCTCATGTCCCAACTGCCATCACAGTGATTCATCTCTCTCTCCCCCCTTGACACCATGGAAACTGTTCCAAATACCTATCATGCAGGTACATATACGTCTTTGAGAGACAGATACAGAGGAGAGAGAGGGGGAGAGTTGAAAAACTTCAGTTTAGTCTTTTACCATTTAGGGGAAGAGAGAGAGTTTAGTCTTTAACATTTATGGGAAGAGAGAGAATGGGATCACTCAAATTTAGAGAGAGAGAGAGTAGATTCAGTCATTTTGAGAGAGAGAGTGAGTTAAAAGGGCTTAGAAAAAATCGATTTAGTCCGCACCATTTGTGGAAGAGAGAGAGAGATTAAAATTGGAATCTCTTATATTTGGAGAGAGTAGAATCTCTGATTTAGAGAGAGAGGAAAGGGAAAACTTGATTTTAGTCTTACCATTTGTGGGTAGGAGAGAGAGAGATGAACAATGGAATCACCCAAATTTAGAGAGAGTGGAACCACTCATCTAGAGAGAGAAATCAACAATAGAATTTCTCATTTAGAGAGAGAGAGAGAGAGCGTCGCTTCTTTTTCAAGGAACATGTGGTTGTGGGGAGAGGGCACTTACAGAGTTGATGTGCTCGTCACCTAGGGGGGAGTCACATTGATGGGGACAAGTTAAAAAATAAAAATGAAAAAGGCCAAAAAAAAAATGAAAAAATTTTAAAAGAGAAAAACATTTTGTCTTTCCATTTTTGTGAAAATTTCGTCGAGTGCATGTTGTGTTTTTTACCAAATTTGGTCAGAATTTGGGCCTACCTCGTTGGACACTGATCATCTCTTCCCACTTTTCGATGAAAATGTCAACGCTTTCTTCAATAGTTCAAGAGAAAAAAAAAAGGGAAAAAAAAAATTGGGCAACATATTTTACCAACACCTTGGATTTATTCTTTAGATTCTCATCCTTTAATTTTCTCATAAAAAAGGAATCGTTCAAGTGATTAATGACTATCATTTAACTCCACATTTTATTGACATTGTAGTAGCGAAATGCAAGGCATATTTAAATTGGGGTTTGAGACCTTTTATCTTTAGCATTTGGATGTTACAATTATTTACAACCATCTCATATGAAATCTAATAACTTGGGTGTGTCACAAAATTTGAAAAAAATTCTTTTAAACTTTAAGCTTGTTCAATGAAGTAAATGCATCTACCCAATTTTACATCCAATAGTCATGATTGATTGTGATCATCTTCTACCAAAAGTAAATGGTCTCATTATATACCTTTCCATTTAAATTTAAGGGTGGGCAACGATCCTGGGTTGGTCTATGGCCCTAGGCTTCATCCCTGTGGGGCTGGCTTGAGTTCAGCCAGTAAGAAGAGGCCCATGCCAGGCCAGGTTGGGCCTACTACACTAAAACAAAAATTTAAAAATTAAGGAGTAAAGTGTCAGAAGTGACCGGTCAATTGTGGCCTAGATACAGATTGGTTCTCAACCCGTGGTGGCTTGCTCCTCCCGTCACATTTTGTAGCCTACGAGTTAGTTTTATTGAGTTACCTGGCCTCATTGCTAACCCTAATTTTAGGGTGACAAATGTGATGTGCCTGAGTCGCGCCAATGCTGCCAAGCGAGGAGGACATGGACATGGCCAAAAGAGCCTTTGCATAGGTTAGCACTACCCCTAGGCTAGGTGACCCAGTCTGGCGGCTCTAGCCCTATTAATGGTGTTGGGCTAGGCTGGACTTGTTGATATTATTTATTTAGAAAAGTACATGAAGATATTATTTATTTTTGGTACAAGGAGATCACAATTATTATTGTCTCTCTGATTTCAAATTGGGTGGTTATAAGAGTGTCATTGATTAGACTCAAAGTTTACAAAATGAACTTATCAAAATGCATAACTCATTCTAAGCCCTCCAATTTAATATCTCATTATTTTTAATAATTTTATATTAAAAAGGGGAAAAGACAGAAATTTCTCACACAAATTATAATATTAAATAACTCTCGGGTCTTGTAAATATCATGTGGAACCCCAAAGTTAAAAAAAAAAGAAGCATTTCGCCATGGTATTTCCTTTTTCATTTTTCAAATTATAGAATTTACTTTGTTTTTCTTAATTACACTGTTATCTAAATCCAAGAATAGTTCTCATTCTCTTTCATTTCTTTCTTATATGTGGACGTCTTCTTCCCTCTCTCTAGCAACTTTCCTTAATACAATTTCTTTCTCATCTCATGAACCTCACAAGTTAAAAATGGCATCATAAACTCAACATCTATGATGAAGTTATTAAAAAAAAGAAGGATAAATTTTGTAACTTGGATGATAAAAAAAATAAGGAGGGCGTAAAATGTCTTATTTTGTTTAACTTGAGCACTTACATGGGATATTTGTAGGACTAAGAGGATATTTGAGATTATAAATAAAAATAGAAGGTGAGGGGGGGTATGTCCTTTTTCTCAGGAAAAAAAAAAAAAAAAAAAAAAAAAAAATATTTGGCTGCCCGAGAGGCAATGGCCTTAAAGCCTAACCGATGGGAACATATAACTGGCCGTTGAGCATTGTCCTTGCCGTTACTGTGAGAAAATTAGGGTTATGACTAGGGTGATGTAAGGAATTAGACGTACAGAAGGAGGGAGGGAGAGAGAGACAAAATCCTATTGTGAGAGGGGCCCATATACTATCACTATCATATAATTAAGAAGTTGTCGTTGCCACCTGGCTCGTGCTGATAGGTAGGCTGAGATACTATCGCTACCGATGGCTCCCCGTGTCGGCAAAGGGTTTCAATTTTTTGACATTTTACTTCTCTTTTCTCACCCTAGCATGCCCACATTTAATAAAGGAAAATATATAATTTAATAAAAAAAAAAGCCAGATTACTTATTTTTAGTAACATTAATGTTGACGATGTGATATTAGGGGAGGCAATCATTTTTTTTGAGTAAGTTCGAACTATAAAATTTTTTTTTTTGAACTTTATGATATATTTAAGCTATCAAATTTTACATTAAATAATTATAAATAATTTTGACCAACTTATATCAAACCAAATTGTTTCATTGTTTACAATCTTTTTTAAAAAAGGAAGAAGTTTATATAGAGCCGAGGCTCTAAACAATCAAATTAGAACCCACATCAAATTTTTTTTAAAAAGAGGTTTTGATGCCCAAATATCTTCAAATTGATGCATGGACATGAGAAAAAATTGGATTCATGTTTTGGATATAGTGCATCTTGTAACGTATTTTTGGAATATAAATTTTCAAGATTTTTAAGTTTTCATAGATCTACTTGATCTACACTATTTTTGAAGCTTTAAATTTTATAATTAAAGATGAAAATATATTTTAAGACTATCACAAAGATTTCCAGTATTGAAACATTTTTTCGCGACACTATTTGAAGGTGGGCTCTAATTGATTATTTAGAGGCTAGGCTTTATACAAACTGCATCCTTTTTGTAATGAGCCAAGGCTCTAAACAATCAAATTAGAGCCTACCTTCAAATAGTATCGAGAAATGTGGTTTCATTATTGGAAATCTTTGTGATAGCCTTAAAAATATATTTTCATATTTATTTATAAAATTTACAGCTTCAAAATAGTGTAGATCGATAGATTTATGAAAATCTTGAAAATTGACAGTCCAAAATTGTGTTATAAAATACATTATTTCCAAAACTTAAAATCCATTTTTTTCTCATGTCCATGCATCTTGATGCTGAGATGATCAATTTGACGACATTTGGGCATCAAAACAACATCTTATAGTGAAATTTTTGAGGTAGGCTCAAATTTGATTGTTTAGAGCTTCGGCTATATATAAACTTTTCAAGGACGTCATAATCACTTTCAGATTTCAAATAGGGTTGCTGTAAATGTGCTATTGACTGGACTCAAGAAATTTGTTTTAAGAACTCAAAACTTTATTACACCTCCGAAGCCATACAATTTGACATTTAATAGTTAGTAGCAATTGTGACCTCTTTAAAGAACGAATGATCTTATAGTATACAATTTCAAAGATGCCCTACATATTTTCACACACAAAAATAACATGCCCCATGAGACTCATACCTATCGGATCAAAGATACAACACTTAGTGATTTTGAGCCGAGAACAATGTTAGGCACTCATTGCATCTGTCAAACCATAATTAACATGAAATTTTGGTTTCAGCTCATTTCTATTGTCTGCTTAAAATTGGATAGTCGAGATTAATCTGAGGAATGTCATCAAAATCGGATTGTTGGGATTGAAAAGGATATGTAAGGCTCACAAAAACGGTTGGACTTTTATAATTAATTTATAATATTATTGTTGGCTCATTCCGAATTCTCTAGACAAAAATAAATAGCTAAATGTCTCCAAAAATATAAATTACAGGTGCATATAAAAATAATGCATGTGAAAGCACATAAACAACTTACTTTTTAATTAAGGGTGAGGTTTGTATAAGATTGCCTCCTTATACTGTAAAAATAAGGAATACCTCTCAAATTGACTTAGAGATTTCGTTCCGATGTCGAAGACCTTATGATGGCTTGAAATCTATTTTTATCCCTAAAAAATTTAAAATTTCCAAAATACTACAGATTGAGCCAATGAATGAACTAATAAAAATCTTCGATCCTAAATTAATTTTTTTTGAGGTGAGGTCGAAATGATCAATTGAAAGGTTTTTCAATGCCAAAACAATATTTTATGTAGGATTTATAAGGCGCGACTTACCTCAATTGCATAAGGATGTAACCTTATATAAAAAAAGTTCTACCATCTCTGAAACCCTTATTTTGGATTCTGCAATCTCGTTCTAGGTTAATAATATCTTTAAACTTTCTCTCAAAAAAAAAAAAAGAAAAAAAGAAACGAAACGAAACGAAAATAAAAGAAAAGGTTGTAACCTTATATAAACCTTTTCCTTTAATTAATCACGTAATTCACCGCAAGTTTTTTTTTAAGGTGTGAACTATATTTTATTAGAAATGACCAAAATAGTGCAGTAAAATAACTTGTAAAAAGAAGGGGGGATATTTCAGATGTAATAAATTAGAAGCAGTAGTGTTTGAGTTTGTAGGAGAATCCCCATCCACATGTGAATACGATGAGTTGGCTCCCATGAGGACAAGGAGGAGTCTCTCAACCACCCTTATGCAACACAAGCATCACCGTCTCTCTGCTTTCTTTCGAGAAGCTACAGTGATGAATAGTCGACGTAAGGCTTGTATGTGGTTAAACAAGCATAAATGCACACGCTCTACAACTAGGATGGAGCGAGAGAGACAGTGAAGTGAGAGGCAATTTAAGAGAGAGGTTATTTTTGACGTGAGGGACCAGGAGAGAGATGTTATTTGTGAGCTGAGAGAGAATTTAAGAGAGGTTATTTTTGAAATGAGGCACAAGATAGATGTTATGGAGAGAGGGAGATGTTATTTGTGAGGTGAGAGACAGATAAGAGTGGTGACGTTAGAGAGAGATGTTATTTGTGAAGTGAGAGACATATAAGAGAGAGAAAGAGGTTATTTGTGAAGTGAGGGACAGGTTTGGAGAATGTTATGGAGAGAGAGAGAGATGTTATTTGTGAAGTGAGAGACAAATATACAAGAGACGTTACTTGTGAAGGGAGAGACAAGACATGATCGAAAAGTAGAATGGAGAGGGAGAGACAAGACATGATCGAAAAGTAGAATGGAGAGGGAGAGAGAGATGCTATTTTAGAGAGAGGGAGATGTTATTTGTGAAGTGAGAGAGAAATATATGATTGGATAGTGGTATGCCACTTGGGTATGGGAGCACCACAGGAGTGATGTGGGTCACCTCATTTGGTTTTGGGCTCCTTGTCAACAACCATATATACAGTCCAGGTTTGAATGCAGCCCAGCCCTGCCCTGCCCTGCCCTATATCATCATGCAAGTTGTCATGAGACACCAATTATTGGCTATACATAACTTTCGGTGGCCATGGACATATATATATATACTACTTGTCCCCTCTTCCTCTTCTTCCTCTTCTTCTATAGACACAATGACAAAGACTGTCCAAACCCTCAAAGGATACGAAAGAGTATAAGAATGAGAGAGAGAAGCATGAGAGAAAAAAAGTTAAAAAATTCCATGCATAAGAGAAGATGTAAAGAGAAGTCCAAGAGTGTCGACAATGATAGTTGAATAGATATGAAATAAATAAAAACTAGGATTCGCTACATTGTCAATACCAAAGATGAATTAACTCTTGAGCTTAATTGAGGAAGCAAGCATAAATACAAAAAAATATATAAAATAATAGTATAATCATACCACCCGTGCACACGAGAGGAAAATAGACAAGGCATGAAACGAGGATTCAATGGCCCCAACCATAATTTCACATGCATGTCAACAATTTTGTGCTAAAAACAAAAATGTGTTCACATGCATGTACCCAAGCTCACATCTCCGCTTTTCCCAGTTGAAAATTTATCAGGGATATATATATATATATATATATATATATATATATATATATATATATATATATATATATATATATATATATAACCTACTACCATCTGCTGTATTTAATATTTGAGTAGTTTTGTCAAAATATTTGGAAGGTACAAGTCCTTTATTTATGCAATTGAGATCGGCTCCTGAATCTATAAGGGCTGATGTTTCAAAACTATAATTTTTAGCAACAATGATTTTGACTCGGACAAACCATTTTTGTACAATTATTTTATTTATTAAATTAACTGAAGGAATTGGTACTGTTGGTATTTCACTAGTCTCTATGAGACCAGTAGTTTCTATTGGGTTATCTGTGATCAAATCATTGAATTCTATTTCATCTGTCTCAGAATCTTGTTGAGACATTTGTTGTAATTCTAATATTTGAATTCTTCCTTTCAATTGTACTATTTCTGATTTTATTTCTTTGATCTCTTTTTTGAGATCAGATATTGTAGGTTCTTTGGTAATATTGATAAATTGGGTGATGATAGCTCTTTTTTCCTCAGGATCAGTTATTTTATCTATAATGTCTAGTATAAAATTATCTTCCTGTGTAAGTGTGTGAACATTATGCTGAGGTAAAGGACAACTACAATCTTCTGATGATTCTGTAGTAGTCTCAGTATTGGTAGAAGAATTATCTGAGCCTATGAAATCAAGATCATTACTATCTATTTCTTCAGTATAAGAACTACTAGAAGTAGAGGAGGAAGAATCATATGATATTATACTTTTTAATTTTGCTTTAATTGAATCATCTAGATTTAATGAATCTATTTTCTTTTTTAATTTACATTGGTGTTTATAATGTCCTACTTTACCACACTTATAGCATACTGGGAGTTTTCTCTTTTTCTTTGTATTTGGAGAAAATTTATTGATTAATTTTCTTTTTGATTTTTTATAATACTCCTTATCCTTATTCTTCTTTTTGGTTTTAATATATTTCTCTTTTTTGTATTTTTTCTTTTTCTTTTTGACGTAGTCAGGCATATTCTTTCTATCTAGGTAATAGCCAAATTGCTCACAAAAGTCTCCAAGTTCTTTTTTCTTGGTGAGCTTTTGTTTATCGATTTGCCTTTTTAATTTCATATCAGTACAGAGAGCTAAGCCTTCTGCACATATTTCTGCGGAGAGTTCTCCGAGTGTATATGATGAATATATTATTATTCCATTGTGTTTTTTGCGAAGTCTTTCTTTGACTTTTTCTGCAAATAGATATGGAAGACCAGCTATGAATTTTTCCTTCCAATGGTCTAGCTGGCAATCTTCACGTATTAAAAGCCTTGAAAAGAATACATCTTTATACCATTTATAATGAGAAAGGGTAGGACAGCGTAAATTAGATAGCAAGTCTTCTGATCTTGCTGCAAGTAATGAAGTACTGCCTACAAAATGTAAGGTGATTGTGTATATCAAGGTATTAACAGCATCACTTTCTGTATATATAACTTCCTGGTTTTGTTCATTTCTTCCAGTCCATTGTCTAGTATTGTTTAAAATCCTTTGTTTGGTGTCATCATCCACATAGAAATCCCACCATCCTCTTAACCATCCTGTGAATCCATTTACTATTGCTTTGGCAACTTCTTGATCATGGTTGCCTGCCATTTTATTTGCAGAGGCATACATAGTCATATGTCTCATGACATCTAGTATTTTTAATTCAGATAAACCATCTATCTGCCAATTGACTATAGATCTTCCAGAATAAGATACTGCCTGTTGTATTGAATCTTCTTCCATTTGAATGTCAACAGGAGTAGGTCTCTTATGATAGGGTAAGGCTGTTATGGGTTTCCAGTATTTCCCATAAGCTATTTTATTGATGGTATCCATTAGAGGTGTAGTATCCATAAATGCTTTTTCCTGATTTTGGATTGTATCCTCTATTATGGGTTCTTCCTCTGTGAGCATCATAGTTTCATGCTCAGGTATGACAGCTTTACCTTTGTCAGATGACTCAGGTATTTGAGAAGTGATAGTAGATGGAGGAATATGGATTTGAGGTGAAGGTACTCCTTTCAGATCTAGTTGGGATAGTTTGGAGATTAATTGATCCATAAGGGATTTGTTATTTTCTCCAATGTGGAATTTATTCTTATTTAACTCAGGAGGTGGTTTAAATAATACTGACTTAGGTATGGGAGATACCATAGGTAGTTCCTTGGATACTATTCTTTCTATTCTTTCAGTTTGCTTTCCAAGGGATTGTAGATATAGGTTTGTATAATTATTTTGTTCTACAATATGGGGTATATACTCTGGTTTTTTATTGATCTCTTTAGGTATAGCTTTATATGGTGTGGCCACTATATCGTAGAATGATGAAGAGTGTACAGGCTCATTTTTCTTTGGAATGCCTGCTTTAAGTATAATGATTTTTTCCGGTGGATGGATACTAGCAGTTGTAGTTCCATCAGTACTTATATAGGTTTTTTCTTCTATGGTTTGAATTTTTTGAATTTTATCAAACGAGGGAATAGTAATATTCTTTTCTAAACATAGATCTTTTAGCCAATGAAAAAATCCTATATTTAATCTTTCTTTGTGTAAGAACTTATTATATTTTTTATGTAGTAATTCCATTAATCTAGGTGGTTGAAACCTTTGCAAATACCATTCTCTAATATTTTTATTTTCTTCTGATAAATAATCTTTTTTAATAAAAGCTTTATTGATTTTCCTTTGTTTCCTTTCTAGCTTGGCGGCTAGATAGGATGCTATATATTCTTCTGAATATTGAGTAGGATCTTCTTCTTCAAGTTGTAATGTACAAACTTGAAAGTCATGTAATTCTTCTATACTTGGTTCAGTATTAGAAGTTGTAGGATGAGATGATGTATATGTTGGGATTACAATATTATCTCTGGTTCTATGTGTTCCTTGAAATTGTATATCTGAACTTATTTGATTATTGGATGAAGATGGATGAATATGACTTGGAGGAGAAGGTAATATAATAACATTTGGGGTATGAGAAATTGATTTTCTACTTGGTATCTTTTGCTTATTATTTCTCTTTCTGTTGATATCAATATCATCCTGTGTTTGTGAATTTGTATTTTGGAATTGTATTTCTACATTTCCATCTGTATGTTCTATGATATGATTGGGAATATACTGTTGAGGAATTTCTCTTGGCTGAATGGCATTTTGTAATGCCTATGATTGAGGTAGAATTATATCTGACCATTTTATAGTTTTTGGGACTATTATATTAGATTTTTCTATATTTGTTTGGAACAAAATTGTTTGATCTTTTTGATCAAGTTTCAAAGTATTGGGACTTAATGTATTCATAACCTTATAGTATATTCTATAGACTATGGCAAGATTTTGTGATCCATGGATCATATTAAAACCATGTGTTTTAAGATTTATTGTTAATATATCTAAGATATTGGGATCTGTTAAAGAAACAGAAAAATTAGGAAAACAGTTAAAATATATTGGCCCGCTACAGAGGCTGGATTCTACCATGCCTAGTAGAGAGTCTGTGAAAATATTGTGTCTTGTATCTCTTAGGCATACAAGCACAGAAGTGTTTAACCCTGGTCGGGTTAAGGGTTTCACGGCTATTTGGATTAGACCAATGTGTAGGTATTTGTAATTATTTTCTCTATGTTTTTCTATTACTTTTTTAGAGAGTAGGTGAAAGTCTTCTTGATTTTGTGTGACTGATAGACTTTCTTCTACAGTCTTGATGGCATAACCCATCTTAAGTTTGAATGATCCTTTGTTATAAACATCATGTATTGGTACCTTGGGAATATTCCAATTTTGTATATTTTCCTCAATATCATTTATGATTATCTGTTCTTTATTTTTGACTCTAAGTTTGGAAGATGAAGGTACAGTTTTACTAGTAAGATTTCTTATGAGATTTGCCATCCGTAGGTTGCGGATAATGACAATCTGGACATTCAGTGGCCTTAGCTTTTTTCCCTAAGCGGCTCTCCTGGCCTTGGCGGTACTTTTCGCATCGGCGTTCACTTGTCTCTTGTCTTAACTCTCGGACCAACTTTCTTAGTGGTCAATCTCACTTAATTTCTTATAGTAAAATGTCTCTTTATCTTACTTATGAGGTAAGAAGAACAGTTGTACAAATTCGACAGTTATAACTGTTTGTACAGTTCCACTGTGGAATAGTTCTTACTGTTATAATTTGTCAGACAGTGTATCACTGTATGGCTCTGATACCACTTTGCGCCAGGATCTACAGCACTGTCTTTTGATTAGGTTTTATCTATTTTGATTGATTGCTTTTAGGTTTAAGTCTATGGAGATTCTTTTGGTTAGAAGAGGACAACAAGTGAGGTGGATGGCTTTGTCGGTGGAGGAAAGCAGCTGGCAAGAGGACAAATCCAGCAAATGATATTGTCGGCCATTGGTAATAAAAGAAGATAGCTGGCAACTGTTTTGCATAGGACAAAAAAGGAAAAGAGAGAGCATATGTGGATTGCATATGTGGACAAAGAGAAAGGAATCTTTGGTGCATATGGACAAAAGAGAGGGGCCCAGATGTCTGCGAATACGACAAGAGGAGGTGTCGGTGGTATATAACAAAAGTGCTCGGTGGTAGATGACAAGAGTGCTAGTGGACAACATGAGCATAGGAGGATGCTGTAAAAAGTAAAATAAAGGTAAAGTAAAAAGTAAAGTAAACTATTTCGGCTCTTTTGGCCTTATTACAATGAGTGTCCTTCTTTGGTGGTAGGACCCATGTTATCTTTCTTGTTGCAAGGTGATGATTATGGTCTCTGGCTAAACTCGTCCGGATCGTCTTCTTCTGGATCTGTTTCGTCTGGATCTGTTTCTTCTGGATCCTTTTGACTGAGCTGAAGATACCTATTGGTGTGTAGTGGAGAGGACTGAACTGTTTCGTCGGAAGATGTGGGTTTTCTTCCTGCTTCAGCAAATATCTCTTTCATTTGTTTTTCAAGTTCGTCCTTGGAAGCATGAGGGTTGGTTTGAAGCATGTTTCTCAAATAAGTAGGAAAGTCAAATGAAGTGTTTGGAGTATTTAGGTCTTTCTGGTATATAGGTGATTCAGGAGGTATTCTCTTTGGGGTAGCTTTAGTGAGATCCATTTGGAAGATATCCCACCATTTGACAGAGATGGTCTTTCCCAAACGAGGGATGTAAGTATAATCATTTGAAGTATTAGGGGAGATGGTATAATCCCATTTCATGATCCAAGGGATTTGGTATAAAGCCATGAAGTAAAGGTGAGTGTCAACTGTATTATTGGTATTGTTGTATTGTATAAATTGTTCCTGCAACTCCTTGAAAGCAGGAGGTAAAATCATAGCAGTTGATCCCCACACAAAAAACCAGTTTTGAAACCAAGTGAGGAATCTTTCGAAAATTGGTAGCCGGAACTGTAAATACCAGCTATGAGTATTGTTGGGGTTTTGGTAGTAGAAAAATTTATGCCAAGCTTCTATGTACTCAGCGTATTTGAAATATTTGTAAGAAAATTCAGAATTTTGTAATTTCTTCCCATGTGCGGGATTAGAACCCCACTCAGTGTAAGGAAGGAGCTTTTTTATTTGTACCTTTGAATAGGCTATGATTCTGGTATTTTGTTGGAAATAATGGACAACAGAGATGGATCCTGTTTCCATTAGAATTGCTTCATAGTACTCTCTGGTCTTAACCCCATTGATAGGATTAAGATGATTTAATAGATATAATGGTGCGAGCTTGCTTGGGTCCATGTGAACCTGCTGATGCTCTATGGAAATATCTATTAGAAAGGCTCTTTCAATGTATTCAGATCTGGGAGTATTGGTAGGAAAAGTGGACTTGGATTGGGCAGGTGAAAAAGTAGGAGTTGAAGTACGAGCCTCTGGGTATGTTATTTGATGTACTGGTGATTGAGATGGTGAACGAATATTCAGGGGTAAGGGTTCCCCTTCATATGGGACTAAAGAATTCATGGGTTGTTTTCCCCGGCGAGTATTGCCTCGGGAGCCCATATTTAAGGATGAAAGATCCTTATCAGAGTGATTATCTTTGAACAATTGAAGTGCAAGTGAAAGTGGTGATTCGTCGTTGGCGTCAGTGTTGCCCCCCCTGCAAAAATTCTCGGGTTAGAAAATCGGGTAAAGAATTGGAAGACCCGGGAAGATGTTCAATGGAGAAATCAAAGGCAGAAAGGATGGCCTGCCATCTAGCAAATATTTGTTTAGAAATCAAATTTTTAACATCTTTTTGCAAAATATCTTTGGCTGCTTTGCAGTCTGTGCGTATAAGAAAAGGTTGATTTAAAATATCACTTTGGAATTTTGTAACACAATGAACAATGGCTAATAACTCTTTTTTCACCATTGAGTAATTTAATTGGGTAGAATTCCAAGCCTTTGAAGTATATCGTAGTAATTGTTCTTTTGTATCTACTTGTTGTTTGAGTATACCACCAAGTTCTTTATCGGAGGCATCACATTCTATTATTTTGAAAGCAGTGGGATGAGGAAGAGAAAGGCATTCAAGGGTTTTTACCTTACTCTTTATTACCTTTATTGCTTGAGTATGAATGTCAGACCAAGGAGGAGGATTCTTCTTGAGTCTATCATATAATGATTTAGAATCCAAAGCAAGGTTAGGATAGAAATCACTGACATAATTGAGGCATCCTAAAAACCTTTGTAATTCAGTTTTATCAAGAATCTTATTAGGAAATTTATCAGCAAAAGCTATAGATCTATCTATTGGAATAATGGTGCCATGATGTATCATATGTCCTAAAAATCTGATATTGGTTTTGAAAAGTGTAATCTTTTTGGCAGAAACCACTAAGCCTGCTTGGCTAACAGCATGGATAAATGTATTTATGTGTTTAATGTGTTGATCGATTGATTCAGAGAATATTAAGACATCATCAATATAAACTATCATAAAAGGGTAGTAAGAGTTGAAAACATCATTCATTATTTTTTGAAATTCTGATGGTGCATTTTTTAATCCAAAAGGCATTACATTCCATTCGTATTGTCCAAAAGGAACATTGAATGCAGTTTTGTATTTATCTTGTTCCTGGATCTGGATTTGCCAGTATCCTGATTTCATATCAAATTTTGAAAATATGCAAGCCTGAGCAACTCTGTCTAATAAATCTTTTTTATTCGGTATTGGATATCTAATCCATTGTAATACTTTATTTAATGGTTTATAGTTTATTACTAATCTAGGAACTCCTCTTTCTTTTTCAGCATTTTTGTTAACATAAAAAGCTGCACAGCTCCAAGGTGAAGAACTTGGTCTAATGAGTTTTCTCTGTAGGAGTTCTGCTATTTCTTTTTTACACATTTCCAATAAAACAGTATTCATTTGTATTGGTCTAGCTTTCGTAGGGATTTGACTTTCAGTGAAAGTTGGTTCATATGGCAAACTGATACTATGTTTTTTCCTATCCCAAAAAGCATTAGGATGTTCGCTACATATTGAGGTTTCTATTTGCTTTTGTATTGATTGAATCTTTTGTTGGATTGAAGGCATTTGTAACTGCTCTTCAATTACTTTGTATTTAATTTCTTGTTTAAGAGTGCAAAGAAATTTTTCTTTGCCTTGTAATTGACATTATTTAATTCTTTTAGTTTTGGTTTATGTATGAAATTGAACTGTATTGGAATATTTTGAATTGTTGATGAAATTCCTTTTTCATCAATAGTTAGAGGATAAAGCAATGTTAGGAATGGAACTCCTAGAATTACTGATTGGCTTAATCCCTTAACCATGATAAATGGTGTATCAATACATTGGTGATTATTACATACAGAGGCATTGGATAATTTATATTTAATAAATAACCTACTACCATCTGCTGTATTTAATATTTGAGTAGTTTTGTCAAAATATTTGGAAGGTACAAGTCCTTCGTTTATGCAATTGAGATCGGCTCCTGAATCTATAAGGGCTGATGTTTCAAAACTATAATTTTTAGCAACAATGATTTTGACTTGGACAAACCATTTTTGTACAATTATTTTATTTATTAAATTAACTGAAGGAATTGGTACTGTTGGTATTTCACTAGTCTCTATGGGACCAGTAGTTTCTATTGGGTTATCTGTGATCAAATCATTGAATTCTATTTCATCTGTCTCAGAATCTTGTTGAGACATTTGTTGTAATTCTAATATTTGAATTCTTCCTTTCAATTGTACTATTTCTGATTTTATTTCTTTGATCTCTTTTTTGAGATCAGATATTGTAGGTTCTTTTTGAGAAGTATGTTGATCGCTTACTCTTGTGAAAATAGCAGAGAAATCTAGATGATTCAATTAAAGCAAAATTAAAAAGTATAATATCATATGATTCTTCCTCCTCTACTTCTAGTAGTTCTTATACTGAAGAAATAGATAGTAATAATCTTGATTTCATAGGCTCAGATAATTCTTCTACCAATACTGAGACTACTACAGAATCATCAGAAGATTGTAGTTGTCCTTTACCTCAGCATAATGTTCACACACTTACACAGGAAGATAATTTTATACTAGACATTATAGATAAAATAACTGATCCTGAGGAAAAAAGAGCTATCATCACCCAATTTATCAATATTACCAAAAATAAATCAAAATCACCTATTATCAAAAATCCAGATGAATATAATTTCTCTGCTATTATCAAAAGAGTAAGCGATCAACATACTTCTCAAAAAGAACCTACAATATCTGATCTCAAAAAAGAGATCAAAGAAATAAAATAAGAAATAGTACAATTGAAAGGAAGAATTCAAATATTAGAATTACAACAAATGTCTCAACAAGATTCTGAGACAGATGAAATAGAATTCAATGATTTGATCACAGATAACCCAATAGAAACTACTGGTCCCATAGAGACTAGTGAAATACCAACAGTACCAATTCCCTGGTTTTGTTCATTTCTTCCAGTCCATTGTCTAGTATTGTTTAAAATCCTTTGTTTGGTGTCATCATCCACATAGAAATCCCACCATCCTCTTAACCATCCTGTGAATCCATTTACTATTGCTTTGGCAACTTCTTGATCATGGTTGCCTGCCATTTTATTTGCAGAGGCATACATAGTCATATGTCTCATGACATCTAGTATTTTTAATTCAGATAAACCATCTATCTGCCAATTGACTATAGATCTTCCAGAATAAGATACTGCCTGTTGTATTGAATCTTCTTCCATTTGAATGTCAACAGGAGTAGGTCTCTTATGATAGGGTAAGGCTGTTATGGGTTTCCAGTATTTCCCATAAGCTATTTTATTGATGGTATCCATTAGAGGTGTAGTATCCATAAATGCTTTTTCCTGATTTTGGATTGTATCCTCTATTATGGGTTCTTCCTCTGTGAGCATCATAGTTTCATGCTCAGGTATGACAGCTTTACCTTTGTCAGATGACTAAGGTATTTGAGAAGTGATAGTAGATGGAGGAATATGGATTTGAGGTGAAGGTACTCCTTTCAGATCTAGTTGGGATAGTTTGGAGATTCAACAATGATTTTGACTTGGACAAACCATTTTTGTACAATTATTTTATTTATTAAATTAACTGAAGGAATTGGTACTGTTGGTATTTCACTAGTCTCTATGGGACCAGTAGTTTCTATTGGGTTATCTGTGATCAAATCATTGAATTCTATTTCATCTGTCTCAGAATCTTGTTGAGACATTTGTTGTAATTCTAATATTTGAATTCTTCCTTTCAATTGTACTATTTCTGATTTTATTTCTTTGATCTCTTTTTTGAGATCAGATATTGTAGGTTCTTTTTGAGAAGTATGTTGATCGCTTACTCTTTTGATAATAGCAGAGAAATTATATTCATCTGGATTTTTGATAATAGGTGATTTTGATTTATTTTTGGTAATATTGATAAATTGGGTGATGATAGCTCTTTTTTCCTCAGGATCAGTTATTTTATCTATAATGTCTAGTATAAAATTATCTTCCTCTGTATGTAATAATCACCAATGTATTGATACACCATTTATCATGGTTAAGGGATTAAGCCAATCAGTAATTCTAGGAGTTCCATTCCTAACATTCCTTTATCCTCTAACTATTGATGAAAAAGGAATTTCATCAACAATTCAAAATATTCCAATACAGTTCAATTTCATACATAAACCAAAACTAAAAGAATTAAATAATGTCAAAAGCCAATTACAAGGCAAAGAAAAATTTCTTTGCACTCTTAAACAAGAAATTAAATACAAAGTAATTGAAGAGCAGTTACAAATGCCTTCAATCCAACAAAAGATTCAATCAATACAAAAGCAAATAGAAACCTCAATATGTAGCGAACATCCTAATGAGCATATTTTCTGTTATTTATTATATCCTTTCTTTATACCATTTATAATGAGAAAGGGTAGGACAGCGTAAATTAGATAGCAAGTCTTCTGATCTTGCTGCAAGTAATGAAGTACTGCCTACAAAATGTAAGGTGATTGTGTATATCAAGGTATTAACAGCATCACTTTCTGTATATATAACTTCCTGGTTTTGTTCATTTCTTCCAGTCCATTGTCTAGTATTGTTTAAAATCCTTTGTTTGGTGTCATCATCCACATAGAAATCCCACCATCCTCTTAACCATCCTGTGAATCCATTTACTATTGCTTTGGCAACTTCTTGATCATGGTTGCCTGCCATTTTATTTGCAGAGGCATACATAGTCATATGTCTCATGACATCTAGTATTTTTAATTCAGATAAACCATCTATCTGCCAATTGACTATAGATCTTCCAGAATAAGATACTGCCTGTTGTATTGAATCTTCTTCCATTTGAATGTCAACAGGAGTAGGTCTCTTATGATAGGGTAAGGCTGTTATGGGTTTCCAGTATTTCCCATAAGCTATTTTATTGATGGTATCCATTAGAGGTGTAGTATCCATAAATGCTTTTTCCTGATTTTGGATTGTATCCTCTATTATGGGTTCTTCCTCTGTGAGCATCATAGTTTCATGCTCAGGTATGACAGCTTTACCTTTGTCAGATGACTCAGGTATTTGAGAAGTGATAGTAGATGGAGGAATATGGATTTGAGGTGAAGGTACTCCTTTCAGATCTAGTTGGGATAGTTTGGAGATTAATTGATCCATAAGGGATTTGTTATTTTCTCCAATGTGGAATTTATTCTTATTTAACTCAGGAGGTGGTTTAAATAATACTGACTTAGGTATGGGAGATACCATAGGTAGTTCCTTGGATACTATTCTTTCTATTCTTTCAGTTTGCTTTCCAAGGGATTGTAGATATAGGTTTGTATAATTATTTTGTTCTACAATATGGGGTATATACTCTTGTTTTTTATTGATCTCTTTAGGTATAGCTTTATATGGTGTGGCCACTATATCGTAGAATGATGAAGAGTGTACATGCTCATTTTTCTTTGGAATGCCTGCTTTAAGTATAATGCTTTTTTCCGGTGGATGGATACTAGCAGTTGTAGTTCCATCAGTACTTATATAGGTTTTTTCTTCTATGGTTTGAATTTTTTGAATTTTATCAAACGAGGGAATAGTAATATTCTTTTCTAAACATAGATCTTTTAGCCAATGAAAAAATCCTATATTTAATCTTTCTTTGTGTAAGAACTTATTATATTTTTTATGTAGTAATTCCATTAATCTAGGTGGTTGAAACCTTTGCAAATACCATTCTCTAATATTTTTATTTTCTTCTGATAAATAATCTTTTTTAATAAAAGCTTTATTGATTTTCCTTTGTTTCCTTTCTAGCTTGGCGGCTAGATAGGATGCTATATATTCTTCTGAATATTGAGTAGGATCTTCTTCTTCAAGTTGTAATGTACAAACTTGAAAGTCATGTAATTCTTCTATACTTGGTTCAGTATTAGAAGTTGTAGGATGAGATGATGTATATGTTGGGATTACAATATTATCTCTGGTTCTATGTGTTCCTTGAAATTGTATATCTGAACTTATTTGATTATTGGATGAAGATGGATGAATATGACTTGGAGGAGAAGGTAATATAATAACATTTGGGGTATGAGAAATTGATTTTCTACTTGGTATCTTTTGCTTATTATTTCTCTTTCTGTTGATATCAATATCATCCTGTGTTTGTGAATTTGTATTTTGGAATTGTATTTCTACATTTCCATCTGTATGTTCTATGATATGATTGGGAATATACTGTTGAGGAATTTCTCTTGGCTGAATGGCATTTTGTAATGCCTATGATTGAGGTAGAATTATATCTGACCATTTTATAGTTTTTGGGACTATTATATTAGATTTTTCTATATTTGTTTGGAACAAAATTGTTTGATCTTTTTGATCAAGTTTCAAAGTATTGGGACTTAATGTATTCATAACCTTATAGTATATTCTATAGACTATGGCAAGATTTTGTGATCCATGGATCATATTAAAACCATGTGTTTTAAGATTTATTGTTAATATATCTAAGATATTGGGATCTGTTAAAGAAACAGAAAAATTAGGAAAACAGTTAAAATATATTGGCCCGCTACAGAGGCTGGATTCTACCATGCCTAGTAGAGAGTCTGTGAAAATATTGTGTCTTGTATCTCTTAGGCATACAAGCACAGAAGTGTTTAACCCTGGTCGGGTTAAGGGTTTCACGGCTATTTGGATTAGACCAATGTGTAGGTATTTGTAATTATTTTCTCTATGTTTTCTATTACTTTTTTAGAGAGTAGGTGAAAGTCTTCTTGATTTTGTGTGACTGATAGACTTTCTTCTACAGTCTTGATGGCATAACCCATCTTAAGTTTGAATGATCCTTTGTTATAAACATCATGTATTGGTACCTTGGGAATATTCCAATTTTGTATATTTTCCTCAATATCATTTATGATTATCTGTTCTTTATTTTTGACTCTAAGTTTGGAAGATGAAGGTACAGTTTTACTAGTAAGATTTCTTATGAGATTTGCCATCCGTAGGTTGCGGATAATGACAATCTGGACATTCAGTGGCCTTAGCTTTTTTCCCTAAGCGGCTCTCCTGGCCTTGGCGGTACTTTTCGCATCGGCGTTCACTTGTCTCTTGTCTTAACTCTCGGACCAACTTTCTTAGTGGTCAATCTCACTTAATTTCTTATAGTAAAATGTCTCTTTATCTTACTTATGAGGTAAGAAGAACAGTTGTACAAATTCGACAGTTATAACTGTTTGCACAGTTCCACTGTGGAATAGTTCTTACTGTTATAATTTGTCAGACAGTGTATCACTGTATGGCTCTGATACCACTTTGCGCCAGGATCTACAGCACTGTCTTTTGATTAGGTTTTATCTATTTTGATTGATTGCTTTTAGGTTTAAGTCTATGGAGATTCTTTTGGTTAGAAGAGGACAACAAGTGAGGTGGATGGCTTTGTCGGTGGAGGAAAGCAGCTGGCAAGAGGACAAATCCAGCAAATGATCTTGTCGGCCATTGGTAATAAAAGAAGATAGCTGGCAACTGTTTTGCATAGGACAAAAAAGGAAAAGAGAGAGCATATGTGGATTGCATATGTGGACAAAGAGAAAGGAATCTTTGGTGCATATGGACAAAAGAGAGGGGCCCAGATGTCTGCGAATACGACAAGAGGAGGTGTCGGTGGTATATAACAAAAGTGCTCGGTGGTAGATGACAAGAGTGCTAGTGGACAACATGAGCATAGGAGGATGCTGTAAAAAGTAAAATAAAGGTAAAGTAAAAAGTAAAGTAAACTATTTCGGCTCTTTTGGCCTTATTACAATGAGTGTCCTCCTTTGGTGGTAGGACCCATGTTATCTTTCTTGTTGCAAGGTGATGATTATGGTCTCTGGCTAAACTCGTCCGGATCGTCTTCTTCTGGATCTGTTTCGTCTGGATCTGTTTCTTCTGGATCCTTTTGACTGAGCTGAAGATACCTATTGGTGTGTAGTGGAGAGGACTGAACTGTTTCGTCGGAAGATGTGGGTTTTCTTCCTGCTTCAGCAAATATCTCTTTCATTTGTTTTTCAAGTTCGTCCTTGGAAGCATGAGGGTTGGTTTGAAGCATGTTTCTCAAATAAGTAGGAAAGTCAAATGAAGTGTTTGGAGTATTTAGGTCTTTCTGGTATATAGGTGATTCAGGAGGTATTCTCTTTGGGGTAGCTTTAGTGAGATCCATTTGGAAGATATCCCACCATTTGACAGAGATGGTCTTTCCCAAACGAGGGATGTAAGTATAATCATTTGAAGTATTAGGGGAGATGGTATAATCCCATTTCATGATCCAAGGGATTTGGTATAAAGCCATGAAGTAAAGGTGAGTGTCAACTGTATTATTGGTATTGTTGTATTGTATAAATTGTTCCTGCAACTCCTTGAAAGCAGGAGGTAAAATCATAGCAGTTGATCCCCACACAAAAAACCAGTTTTGAAACCAAGTGGGGAATCTTTCGAAAATTGGTAGCCGGAACTGTAAATACCAGCTATGAGTATTGTTGGGGTTTTGGTAGTAGAAAAATTTATGCCAAGCTTCTATGTACTCAGCGTATTTGAAATATTTGTAAGAAAATTCAGAATTTTGTAATTTCTTCCCATGTGCGGGATTAGAACCCCACTCAGTGTAAGGAAGGAGCTTTTTTATTTGTACCTTTGAATAGGCTATGATTCTGGTATTTTGTTGGAAATAATGGACAACAGAGATGGATCCTGTTTCCATTAGAATTGCTTCATAGTACTCTCTGGTCTTAACCCCATTGATAGGATTAAGATGATTTAATAGATATAATGGTGCGAGCTTGCTTGGGTCCATGTGAACCTGCTGATGCTCTATGGAAATATCTATTAGAAAGGCTCTTTCAATGTATTCAGATCTGGGAGTATTGGTAGGAAAAGTGGACTTGGATTGGGCAGGTGAAAAAGTAGGAGTTGAAGTACGAGCCTCTGGGTATGTTATTTGATGTACTGGTGATTGAGATGGTGAACGAATATTCAGGGGTAAGGGTTCCCCTTCATATGGGACTAAAGAATTCATGGGTTGTTTTCCCCGGCGAGTATTGCCTCGGGAGCCCATATTTAAGGATGAAAGATCCTTATCAGAGTGATTATCTTTGAACAATTGAAGTGCAAGTGAAAGTGGTGATTCGTCGTTGGCGTCAGTGTTGCCCCCCCTGCAAAAATTCTCGGGTTAGAAAATCGGGTAAAGAATTGGAAGACCCGGGAAGATGTTCAATGGAGAAATCAAAGGCAGAAAGGATGGCCTGCCATCTAGCAAATATTTGTTTAGAAATCAAATTTTTAACATCTTTTTGCAAAATATCTTTGGCTGCTTTGCAGTCTGTGCGTATAAGAAAAGGTTGATTTAAAATATCACTTTGGAATTTTGTAACACAATGAACAATGGCTAATAACTCTTTTTTCACCATTGAGTAATTTAATTGGGTAGAATTCCAAGCCTTTGAAGTATATCGTAGTAATTGTTCTTTTGTATCTACTTGTTGTTTGAGTATACCACCAAGTCCTTTATCGGAGGCATCACATTCTATTATTTTGAAAGCAGTGGGATGAGGAAGAGAAAGGCATTCAAGGGTTTTTACCTTACTCTTTATTACCTTTATTGCTTGAGTATGAATGTCAGACCAAGGAGGAGGATTCTTCTTGAGTCTATCATATAATGGTTTAGAATCCAAAGCAAGGTTAGGATAGAAATCACTGACATAATTGAGGCATCCTAAAAACCTTTGTAATTCAGTTTTATCAAGAATCTTATTAGGAAATTTATCAGCAAAAGCTATAGATCTATCTATTGGAATAATGGTGCCATGATGTATCATATGTCCTAAAAATCTGATATTGGTTTTGAAAAGTGTAATCTTTTTGGCAGAAACCACTAAGCCTGCTTGGCTAACAGCATGGATAAATGTATTTATGTGTTTAATGTGTTGATCGATTGATTCAGAGAATATTAAGACATCATCAATATAAACTATCATAAAAGGGTAGTAAGAGTTGAAAACATCATTCATTATTTTTTGAAATTCTGATGGTGCATTTTTTAATCCAAAAGGCATTACATTCCATTCGTATTGTCCAAAAGGAACATTGAATGCAGTTTTGTATTTATCTTGTTCCTGGATCTGGATTTGCAAGTATCCTGATTTCATATCAAATTTTGAAAATATGCAAGCCTGAGCAACTCTGTCTAATAAATCTTTTTTATTCGGTATTGGATATCTAATCCATTGTAATACTTTATTTAATGGTTTATAGTTTATTACTAATCTAGGAACTCCTCTTTCTTTTTCAGCATTTTTGTTAACATAAAAAGCTGCACAGCTCCAAGGTGAAGAACTTGGTCTAATGAGTTTTCTCTGTAGGAGTTCTGCTATTTCTTTTTTACACATTTCCAATAAAACAGTATTCATTTGTATTGGTCTAGCTTTCGTAGGGATTTGACTTTCAGTGAAAGTTGGTTCATATGGCAAACTGATACTATGTTTTTTCCTATCCCAAAAAGCATTAGGATGTTCGCTACATATTGAGGTTTCTATTTGCTTTTGTATTGATTGAATCTTTTGTTGGATTGAAGGCATTTGTAACTGCTCTTCAATTACTTTGTATTTAATTTCTTGTTTAAGAGTGCAAAGAAATTTTTCTTTGCCTTGTAATTGACATTATTTAATTCTTTTAGTTTTGGTTTATGTATGAAATTGAACTGTATTGGAATATTTTGAATTGTTGATGAAATTCCTTTTTCATCAATAGTTAGAGGATAAAGCAATGTTAGGAATGGAACTCCTAGAATTACTGATTGGCTTAATCCCTTAACCATGATAAATGGTGTATCAATACATTGGTGATTATTACATACAGAGGCATTGGATAATTTATATTTAATAAATAACCTACTACCATCTGCTGTATTTAATATTTGAGTAGTTTTGTCAAAATATTTGGAAGGTACAAGTCCTTCGTTTATGCAATTGAGATCGGCTCCTGAATCTATAAGGGCTGATGTTTCAAAACTATAATTTTTAGCAACAATGATTTTGACTTAGACAAACCATTTTTGTACAATTATTTTATTTATTAAATTAACTGAAGGAATTGGTACTGTTGGTATTTCACTAGTCTCTATGGGACCAGTAGTTTCTATTGGGTTATCTGTGATCAAATCATTGAATTCTATTTCATCTGTCTCAGAATCTTGTTGAGACATTTGTTGTAATTCTAATATTTGAATTCTTCCTTTCAATTGTACTATTTCTGATTTTATTTCTTTGATCTCTTTTTTGAGATCAGATATTGTAGGTTCTTTTTGAGAAGTATGTTGATCGCTTACTCTTGTGAAAATAGCAGAGAAATCTAGATGATTCAATTAAAGCAAAATTAAAAAGTATAATATCATATGATTCTTCCTCCTCTACTTCTAGTAGTTCTTATACTGAAGAAATAGATAGTAATAATCTTGATTTCATAGGCTCAGATAATTCTTCTACCAATACTGAGACTACTACAGAATCATCAGAAGATTGTAGTTGTCCTTTACCTCAGCATAATGTTCACACACTTACACAGGAAGATAATTTTATACTAGACATTATAGATAAAATAACTGATCCTGAGGAAAAAAGAGCTATCATCACCCAATTTATCAATATTACCAAAAATAAATCAAAATCACCTATTATCAAAAATCCAGATGAATATAATTTCTCTGCTATTATCAAAAGAGTAAGCGATCAACATACTTCTCAAAAAGAACCTACAATATCTGATCTCAAAAAAGAGATCAAAGAAATAAAATAAGAAATAGTACAATTGAAAGGAAGAATTCAAATATTAGAATTACAACAAATGTCTCAACAAGATTCTGAGACAGATGAAATAGAATTCAATGATTTGATCACAGATAACCCAATAGAAACTACTGGTCCCATAGAGACTAGTGAAATACCAACAGTACCAATTCCCTGGTTTTGTTCATTTCTTCCAGTCCATTGTCTAGTATTGTTTAAAATCCTTTGTTTGGTGTCATCATCCACATAGAAATCCCACCATCCTCTTAACCATCCTGTGAATCCATTTACTATTGCTTTGGCAACTTCTTGATCATGGTTGCCTGCCATTTTATTTGCAGAGGCATACATAGTCATATGTCTCATGACATCTAGTATTTTTAATTCAGATAAACCATCTATCTGCCAATTGACTATAGATCTTCCAGAATAAGATACTGCCTGTTGTATTGAATCTTCTTCCATTTGAATGTCAACAGGAGTAGGTCTCTTATGATAGGGTAAGGCTGTTATGGGTTTCCAGTATTTCCCATAAGCTATTTTATTGATGGTATCCATTAGAGGTGTAGTATCCATAAATGCTTTTTCCTGATTTTGGATTGTATCCTCTATTATGGGTTCTTCCTCTATGAGCATCATAGTTTCATGCTCAGGTATGACAGCTTTACCTTTGTCAGATGACTAAGGTATTTGAGAAGTGATAGTAGATGGAGGAATATGGATTTGAGGTGAAGGTACTCCTTTCAGATCTAGTTGGGATAGTTTGGAGATTCAACAATGATTTTGACTTGGACAAACCATTTTTGTACAATTATTTTATTTATTAAATTAACTGAAGGAATTGGTACTGTTGGTATTTCACTAGTCTCTATGGGACCAGTAGTTTCTATTGGGTTATCTGTGATCAAATCATTGAATTCTATTTCATCTGTCTCAGAATCTTGTTGAGACATTTGTTGTAATTCTAATATTTGAATTCTTCCTTTCAATTGTACTATTTCTGATTTTATTTCTTTGATCTCTTTTTTGAGATCAGATATTGTAGGTTCTTTTTGAGAAGTATGTTGATCGCTTACTCTTTTGATAATAGCAGAGAAATTATATTCATCTGGATTTTTGATAATAGGTGATTTTGATTTATTTTTGGTAATATTGATAAATTGGGTGATGATAGCTCTTTTTTCCTCAGGATCAGTTATTTTATCTATAATGTCTAGTATAAAATTATCTTCCTCTGTATGTAATAATCACCAATGTATTGATACACCATTTATCATGGTTAAGGGATTAAGCCAATCAGTAATTCTAGGAGTTCCATTCCTAACATTCCTTTATCCTCTAACTATTGATGAAAAAGGAATTTCATCAACAATTCAAAATATTCCAATACAGTTCAATTTCATACATAAACCAAAACTAAAAGAATTAAATAATGTCAAAAGCCAATTACAAGGCAAAGAAAAATTTCTTTGCACTCTTAAACAAGAAATTAAATACAAAGTAATTGAAGAGCAGTTACAAATGCCTTCAATCCAACAAAAGATTCAATCAATACAAAAGCAAATAGAAACCTCAATATGTAGCGAACATCCTAATGAGCATATTTTCTGTTATTTATTATATCCTTTCTTTATACCATTTATAATGAGAAAGGGTAGGACAGCGTAAATTAGATAGCAAGTCTTCTGATCTTGCTGCAAGTAATGAAGTACTGCCTACAAAATGTAAGGTGATTGTGTATATCAAGGTATTAACAACATCACTTTCTGTATATATAACTTCCTGGTTTTGTTCATTTCTTCCAGTCCATTGTCTAGTATTGTTTAAAATCCTTTGTTTGGTGTCATCATCCACATAGAAATCCCACCATCCTCTTAACCATCCTGTGAATCCATTTACTATTGCTTTGGCAACTTCTTGATCATGGTTGCCTGCCATTTTATTTGCAGAGGCATACATAGTCATATGTCTCATGACATCTAGTATTTTTAATTCAGATAAACCATCTATCTGCCAATTGACTATAGATCTTCCAGAATAAGATACTGCCTGTTGTATTGAATCTTCTTCCATTTGAATGTCAACAGGAGTAGGTCTCTTATGATAGGGTAAGGCTGTTATGGGTTTCCAGTATTTCCCATAAGCTATTTTATTGATGGTATCCATTAGAGGTGTAGTATCCATAAATGCTTTTTCCTGATTTTGGATTGTATCCTCTATTATGGGTTCTTCCTCTGTGAGCATCATAGTTTCATGCTCAGGTATGACAGCTTTACCTTTGTCAGATGACTCAGGTATTGCTTTTTTCCTGTGGATGGATACTAGCAGTTGTAGTTCCATCAGTACTTATATAGGTTTTTTCTTCTATGGTTTGAATTTTTTGAATTTTATCAAACGAGGGAATAGTAATATTCTTTTCTAAACATAGATCTTTTAGCCAATGAAAAAATCCTATATTTAATCTTTCTTTGTGAAGAACTTATTATATTTTTTATGTAGTAATTCCATTAATCTAGGTGGTTGAAACCTTTGCAAATACCATTCTCTAATATTTTTATTTTCTTCTGATAAATAATCTTTTTTAATAAAAGCTTTATTGATTTTCCTTTGTTTCCTTTCTAGCTTGGCGGCTAGATAGGATGCTATATATTCTTCTGAATATTTTGTAGGATCTTCTTCTTCAAGTTGTAATGTACAAACTTGAAAGTCATGTAATTCTTCTATACTTGGTTCAGTATTAGAAGTTGTAGGATGAGATGATGTATATGTTGGGTCCAAATACAAAGAAAAAGAGAAAACTCCCAGTATGCTATAAGTGTGGTAAAGTAGGACATTATAAACACCAATGTAAATTAAAAAAGAAAATAGATTCATTAAATCTAGATGATTCAATTAAAGCAAAATTAAAAAGTATAATATCATATGATTCTTCCTCCTCTACTTCTAGTAGTTCTTATACTGAAGAAATAGATAGTAATGATCTTGATTTCATAGGCTCAGATAATTCTTCTACCAATATCTCGGGTTAGAAAATCGGGTAAAAAATTGGAAGACCCGGGAAGATGTTCAATGGAGAAATCAAAGGCAGAAAGGATGGCCTGCCATCTAGCAAATATTTGTTTAGAAATCAAATTTTTAACATCTTTTTGCAAAATATCTTTGGCTGCTTTGCAGTCTGTGCGTATAAGAAAAGGTTGATTTAAAATATCACTTTGGAATTTTGTAACACAATGAACGATGGCTAATAACTCTTTTTTCACCATTGAGTAATTTAATTGGGTAGAATTCCAAGCCTTTGAAGTATATCGTAGTAATTGTTCTTTTGTATCTACTTGTTGTTTGAGTATACCACCAAGTCCTTTATCGGAGGCATCACATTCTATTATTTTGAAAGCAGTGGGATGAGGAAGAGAAAGGCATTCAAGGGTTTTTACCTTACTCTTTATTACCTTTATTGCTTGAGTATGAATGTCAGACCAAGGAGGAGGATTCTTCTTGAGTCTATCATATAATGGTTTAGAATCCAAAGCAAGGTTAGGATAGAAATCACTGACATAATTGAGGCATCCTAAAAACCTTTGTAATTCAGTTTTATCAAGAATCTTATTAGGAAATTTATCAGCAAAAGCTATAGATCTATCTATTGGAATAATGGTGCCATGATGTATCATATGTCCTAAAAATCTGATATTGGTTTTGAAAAGTGTAATCTTTTTGGCAGAAACCACTAAGCCTGCTTGGCTAACAGCATGGATAAATGTATTTATGTGTTTAATGTGTTGATCGATTGATTCAGAGAATATTAAGACATCATCAATATAAACTATCATAAAAGGGTAGTAAGAGTTGAAAACATCATTCATTATTTTTTGAAATTCTGATGGTGCATTTTTTAATCCAAAAGGCATTACATTTCATTCGTATTGTCCAAAGGGAACATTGAATGCAGTTTTGTATTTATCTTGTTCCTGGATCTGGATTTGCCAGTATCCTGATTTCATATCAAATTTTGAAAATATGCAAGCCTGAGCAACTCTGTCTAATAAATCTTTTTTATTCGGTATTGGATATCTATACTTTATTTAATGGTTTATAGTTTATTACTAATCTAGGAACTCCTCTTTCTTTTTCAGCATTTTTGTTAACATAAAAAGCTGCACAGCTCCAAGGTGAAGAACTTGGTCTAATGAGTTTTCTCTGTAGGAGTTCTGCTATTTCTTTTTTACACATTTCCAATAAAACAGTATTCATTTGTATTGGTCTAGCTTTCGTAGGGATTTGACTTTCAGTGAAAGTTGGTTCATATGGCAAACTGATACTATGTTTTTTCCTATCCCAAAAAGCATTAGGATGTTCGCTACATATTGAGGTTTCTATTTGCTTTTGTATTGATTGAATCTTTTGTTGGATTGAAGGCATTTGTAACTGCTCTTCAATTACTTTGTATTTAATTTCTTGTTTAAGAGTGCAAAGAAATTTTTCTTTGCCTTGTAATTGGCTTTGGACATTATTTAATTCTTTTAGTTTTGGTTTATGTATGAAATTGAACTGTATTGGAATATTTTGAATTATTGATGAA